>NC_138773.1:218889055-219224055 GCF_965119305.1 Pelophylax lessonae
GTGTTGGCTAGTCCCTAATGATCCCCTCACGCTACTGTCACCATTGAGACTCCTCTCTTGGATCTTGGCAAGACCTCCCCACTGGTCAGCCATTAGAAAGTGTCCACATAATGCTGGCAGTGGCATGGACACCTGAAGAAGGACTTCCTGTAACAAATAGAAGACTCTGAGCTGGAGCATCACATGATAGTGGATTTAGGTGACTAAAGAGGGCATTTACATTTTTCTTTTGTAATATCAGTTAGTAATTGGAAGGGGAGCCCAGAGTTCAGCTTTAACAATGCATACTACTAATAGTTATATTGAATGTGAAGGGCCCTTCGGCATTATGGGTAAAAGCCACTTCATATGTTCAGTATTAAATTAGTAGTCATAAGTATGCCTAATAAAGGATATCACAGACCAATGTTTTCTTGTTTCAGTTCAAAATTAATATTAGTCATCCTGTTTAACATTCACTAAGGCAATACTCACACTATGAATTATATTTTAATTATCTTTTAATTATAGTTGATTTTAATGGAGGGCCAAGAGCCATTCTGTTAGCAAGCAAAATAATACATAGTTTTAATATGTATAATAGAATATGATGGCATATTTTGGTTTGAATGATTGGACTCCGTGTTTTCAGCCTATTCATCTCTGTCTTTCTTTACTGCAATACCATTGCAGAACTCTCATATTTCCAATGCGGTTTTCTCAATCCACCATTTTTCTTACTTTTAATAAAGTAGCTGTAATGAACTGCACTTCAAAATTGTACACCAATCTAAACACTATTATTTCACAGAATCGCCTAAGGGAAACAAGAAGAACACCAGTGGAGATCATTTATGATGGGTCAAGGTTGTTTTTCACTGTTGTGTATCCATGACTGCACAAATGCTTTTGAATTTTACTTTGGTAGTAGTGCTTGTATTGTTTATAATATTACATTTGTTGAGGTTGTTACAATACAATGTTTTGAGTGAGGAAGGGCAAAGTGACATATACAGTGCATGAAAATATTACATCAAGCATAGATGCCAAGCTCTAAGATGCCTGCTCACTCGCCCTAGAAAGAATGGGTATGGGAAGATTACCCATTTAAGTTAAAGTGGAAGTTCATGCTCCATAATAACAACATTTTTCAGTAAAGAAACCACTGTTGCCTATAACAAATATTTTCTAATACAAAACAAAAATTGAAATTACCTTAAAATTCTGTTCTGAAGTCAGATCACCTAATATGCATGAGAGATGAATGGTCTTATGGAAAGGCCAAGTACAGCGCTTGCTATTAAGTCATTAATGGATAGCAATATCCATGCCAATCTCTGTGGTGAGTGTAAGTATTCAATCAAATAAATATGTTATAAATAAAATTGGAGTATCAAGTAAATAAATATACAGTACATATAAATCATCAAACACTCCCAATAAATAATTAAATAGGTGCCATAAAGTGCATATGTGACTTGTTGACTGATATATCAATTTATAGGTATAATATTGGTAAAAAATAAATGCAATCAACAGTATTAAATTAAGAATGAGTTATAAGTAGTCCAGAATAAAATGGTGACTTTAGTGCTCAAAAAATAGTAAAGTCCTTAGTGAAAGTGAGTCTTCAAAATTCGAAGGTGTAAGTGCTCAGGCTTGATTGGCCGTATCATCGGTTTCTTGCCACAAGTGAGTGAATAAATTGGATCACTTACCAGATCTAGTGAGTCCTATATGCCATAAGGCATTAGAACCATTCAAGCTTAATAGCCCCCTAGCTAAATAGGTTTCCCCTTAGTGGTTCTATGGGCTGGTAACGGCTCCTTTAGGCTCCGGGGTAAACGACCAAATGTGGTAGAGAAAGGAAAAAAAGGCTCCAAATAGTGTAGTAGTATTAAGATTCAAAATGTTTATTACCCATATATCGGGTTCAAATGCAGAACAAAAGTAAAATATCACTGGTGGTCAGCGGTGCGGGCTGCGTGTCCTCCTCGCAGAATGGCGAGCTAGCTTCCGGCTTGCGTTCCACCTATATGACGTGATGACGCTATGAGGTCCAAACTGACGCGTTTTGTCACTTCCGGTGATGTCCTCAGAACATGGAAAACTTTCCACTGGTGCTCAGGTCAAAAAAGATTTTATTTGTTCCGTGCAAAAAAAATTTCATTATACATTGGCGCTCAGGATACTGTGGGGTTGATTTACTAAAGCTGGAGAATACAAAATCTAAAGCAGCTGTGCATGGTAGCCAATCATCTTCTAACTTCAGCTTTATTCAGTTAAGCTTTGACAATAAAACCTGGAAGCTGATTGGTTTCTATGCAGAGCTGCAACAGATTGATTTTGTACTCTCCAGTTTTAGTTAGTAAATCAACCCCACTGTGTGAAGTTAATGTGACAGTTAAATATTATGATTTGTAGTAAACAGTAACAGTGTCCATGGAAGTACAGAGTGAAGTGCCTCTTGGCTTGTTCCATGAGTATCACCGCCTGGCAGCCCCTTATATTGCATCTGATAAGTTTGCAGATCTCTTCTGGGTGACCCAGTGACCTCAGGAATTCCATGGGTGGGGTTGATGAGCTGTCCTAGGTCTGTAACCACACACGTTCTGCTGGCTCATCAGCTGCAGGATTATAGTCTTGCCATGTCAACAGTTGTCTAGCTCCCCTTGACTGCTGAGAAGCACAGGCTCATTTATGAGCAACTAAAAAACCAATACCTTGCCCCCCAAAAAGACACCAGCTGAATCTCCTCAGAGCAGTTGGATGTGCCCCAGCGTAGCCTTTTCCTAGAGTTCAGGCTCCACCCAGTCACCTCAGGTCTTTGTAGCCAATCCCAAGGGAGCTACTTAACTTTTCTTTTAGGTTCACACCCACAGTGATGCCATGCTTCCAGCAGTCAAGGCTCCCTTCCCCTAAAGGAGGTTCAAGGGGCCTTCATTGTTGCCCACAGAGTGATCCACTGGAACTCTTAATGGTAGCATAAGGCCAGCCATACACGGTGCACATTTCTAAAGAAATATGCATGATTCCCCCATCAACACAGACAGTGTTGACAGGCGAATCAGCAATTGTCTTCTCCTAGGGGGGGGGGGGGGGGGGGGGAGGAACTACCCCTGCCAGGAGTAGACAGTTATTATCACTAGCGGTTATAGCAGCTGCTGGTGAAAATCGCAAGAGAATCCTGTAGGCTGGTTGCACCCAAGTTGATGGATTAATCAACTTGGTTCATTCAGCCTGCTCATTAACGGTTCTAATCTCAAGTGGTTCCTGCTGAACTGGCCGAGATTCGAACTGTGTATGGCCAGCCTAAGGAGAAAAAGGAAGCCAAGGTTCGGCAGATATAAACTGCTGCAACATAGTTGGAAACCCTGAGGACCTCTCATTGAACTCTAGGGTTCCAGGCAACTCCAGTTTAGAAGTAAAACGCTTTTTTAGGCTTCTATTTTAGGGACACACAAAGCAATAAAAAATCTTTTACAGTGGGAAAGTGTTTAATTGCTATTAGGTTTATATTATTGTCTCTCCACAGTGGGAAGATTACTCCTCACCTCCTGTCCAGATGATAAGTGTCAGACAAAACCGGAAGTGAGGGGAAACCTCCTCCATTAACCACTTGCCGACCGCTGCAAGTACATATACTGCGGCGATCAGCCCCTCACAGGCAAAGTGACGTATGGGTACGTCACTAGCCTGTGAGGCTCTGGGGAGCGAGCGCGCGCCGCCGGAGGCGCGCTCCTGCTCTGTCACGGACCCCCCTGCGCGTGTGCCCTGTGGACCTGATGTCCGCCGGGCACTCGCGATCGTCCGTTAGAGTGGGAGAAAGGCAGGCGGTTAATGTAAACAAGCCGCCTGTCATTCTCCCCTGAAGAATAGTGATCATATGGTTCTACTATGTAGGACCGTTGATCACTGTTCCTACACCTCAAGCCACAGCCAATCACAGTTAGAAGCATGCCCCTAGGGACACACTTAGCCCCTCCCTCTCAAAAAAAGCTAACCCCTTCCCTGCATGTGTCATTTTACAGTAACACTGCATATGTATAGCACTGATTACTGTAGTAATGTCACTGGTAACCTCAAAAGTGTCAAAAATGTCAGTCAAGGGTCCGATCTGTCCGCCGCAATGTCGCAGTCCCGCAAAAAAATTGCAGATCGCCGCCATTACGCTTTAAAAAAAAACAACAAAAATGACAAAAATCTTTCCCTTAGTTAGTAAACGTAATAACTTTTGCGCAAACCAATCAAAATACGCTTTTTGCGATTTTTTTTTACCAAAAATATGTAGCATAAAACAAATTGGCCTAAAATGTTAAAAAATTTTGATTTTTACATTTTTTTGGGGGAATTTCATATAATAAAATATGAAAAAGATTGTTATTTTTGCAAAATTGACGCTCTTTTTTTGTTTATAGCGCATGATCAAAAAATCGCACAGGTGATCAAATACCACCAAAAGAAAGCTCTGTTTGTGGGAAAAAAAGGACATCAAATTTGTTTAGGTACAGCGTCGCACGACCGCGCAATTGTCCATTAAAGTCACGCAGTGCTGATTTGCAAAATAGGCCCTGGTCAGGAAGGGGGTAAAATCTTTCGGGGCTTAAGTGGTTAAGACACAGCTAGTAGTTAAAACCTGTCAGAGATTATAACAATTCCCCACTATATACAAAACAAATAATAAAACGTTGGCAGAAATTGGGATTTAGGGTTGCAGCTTCTGATTATTTGTCTTTTTAAATCTACTACAAATCACCACGACTGCATCTTGTTGGGCTCCATCACATGACTATACTTTCATAAATGTGCATATGAGTCAAATGATTTATTACCTGTTTCAGTGAAGGCTTCCTATCCACGATGGTAAGACACTTGGTACCGAAATCTCCAGCCTCACTTTACCCTGACATACTGCTTCCTTATTAAACAAAAAAAAAAATCTCATATATGATTATTTTTATTTGGCTTTCATTCTACTTTTTTGGCGTGAACCCTGTGTGCTCTTAGCAGAGAATCTCTAAGGTTTATATCATGCAAGAACTGATGAGGCTTGGAGCAGTCCTGGTCTCTCATTCTCAGAGGCAGAGCTATCTATCAGAGTCGTTCATCCATGTCCGAGAGCTGTCTTACCATGTCCATAAAATCCACAGGAAAGGAACCATCGCTTGGATGCTCGTCAAGCACGATATGGAAGCCTCACACCTCAAACACTCTTCATGTGACACATGATAATACATGTTATTGAATGCCGATATCCCACCCAGCACTAAACCTTGACTTGTGTCACTCATGTGTTTAAAAGATTGCTTGCTGGCAGCTTCTCAAGGTAAAAACTCCCTATAAGAGTGCAGCCATTTACATCTATGGCAGCTGCCCGAGAGACGACCTTGTGCTGTCATGTTTGCCCGGTGTGGATTTCATTATGTACAATACAGGATCAGCCCCGTATACAATACTTGTCATTTCTCATTATAATTTAAATCAATGAATAAACTGCCTATGTAAAGTTGTATGGGTGAGTGTTATCGCTTATGGGTATGAATTTTATTTAAAAAAATAAATAAACCTATTCTTTAACCACTTAAGCCCCGATTCGGCACTGCGTGATTTTAGCGGACAATTGCGCGCTCGTGCAACGCTGTACCTAAACTAATTTGACGTCCTTTTTTTCCCACAAACAGAGCTTTCTTTTGGTGTATTTGATCACCTGTGCGATTTTTATTTTTTGCGCTATAACCAAAAAAAGAGCGACAATTTTGAAAAAATAACAATATTTTTCACATTTTTTTATATAAAATTCTCCAAAAAAAAAATGTAAAAATCTAATTTTTTTTTAACATTTTAGGCCAATTTGTTTTTTGCTACATATTTTTGGTAAAAAAAAAATCGCAATAAGCATATTTTTATTGGTTTGCGCAAAAGTTATTGCGTTTACTATCTAAGGGAAAGATTAATCTCATTTTTATTGTTTTTTTTTTAACTAGTAATGGCGGCGATCTGCGTTTTTTTTGCGGGACTGCGACATTGCGGCGGACAGATCAGACCCCTGACTGACATTTTTGACACTTTTGTGAGTACCAGTGACATTACTACAGTAATCAGTGCTATAAATATGCACTGTTACTGTAAAAATGACACTGGCAGGGAAGGGGTTAACTTTATTGGTGATCAGGGTTAAATGTATCCCTAGGGGCGTGATTCTAACTGTGGGGGGGGGGGGGCGTGGCTTGTGATGTAACCACAGAGACATACGATCCTACATAGCAGGATCGTACAGTCTCTGCACTCACATCAGGAAGAATGACAGACAGCTGTGTTTACAACAGCTGTCTGCCTTTCTCCCTCTCCAGCGGGGGATCACGAGTGACCGGCGGACATCGGAGCTGCCGGTCACACGCGTGGGGATCCCTGTAAACGAGCGGGGGCGGGAGCGCGCCTCCGGCAGCGCGCGCTTGCCCCCTACAGGCTCCTGGGCGAGCGACTTAGCCCTATGTCGGTTTGCCCAGGAGCGGCTGACTGCCGCAGTAAATAGTCGTGCGGTGGTCTGCAAGTGGTTAAAGCAGTATTTAACCAAAAAGCAAACTTTTATTATATTGCAGATTACCAATTCTTAGACGCATTAGTTAGCTTTTTTAGGCTTTCTTTCTTCTTTTTTTATTTGCTTATCCAGACGGTAAGTCTGTTATTTTTTAATAGAACAAACTCTCTTCCAGATATAGCAGGTACAAGGGTGAGACAAACCATTTATCACTAACAGGGGTGCTTACAATGGTTAGCTTTAATTTATTTATGTTGGAATTTGGCTTAAATTTTGCTAGTCAATCTAAATCTACAGCTAACATTCCCCTCCCCCCAGACTGACAATGCTGCTGTCCAAATATGCCCCTTGTGCTCCATCATCCAGAGCGGGAGACACTATAATATAGGAAGAACGTTATTGGCCAGATCACCAGGTGAAACATAGGGAAATAAAAGGCAAAAAAGAAAACTAATGCAGCCACCACATCTAATGATTGGTAGGCTGCAATACATTGCACATGTAAAGTATTCACTTTTTCCACATTTTGTCATGTTACAGCCTTATTCCAAAATGGATTTAATTAGTTATTTTCCTCACAATTCTACAAATAATTCCCCATAATGACATTGTGAAAGAAGTTTGTTTGAAATCTTTGCAAATTTATTAAAAATAAAAAAATCCCATGTACATAAGTATTCAAAGTCTTTGCTCAATACTTTGTTGCAGCACCTTTGGCACCAATTACAGCCTCAAGTCTTTTTGAGTATGATGCTACAACCTATTTTTGGCCAGTTTGTCCCATTCTTCTTTGCAGGACCTCTTAAGTTCCATCAGGTTGGATGGGGAGCGTCAGTGCACAGCAATTTTTTTGACGCATCACTAATTTTGTGCATGTGAACAAAGCATATGACTTGTTCAAAAGCATTGGTGGTTTGTCAAGATTTATGTCAAACCTGGACTTAACCAATAGAATTCAACATGCAAATTGAACAGCACCTTCCTGGATGTATAGGTCTACTGCCGCACTAAACATATGTAATTGCATCCTCTAGAACTGGGGTGTCAAACTCAATTTCATCGAGGGCCTCGTCGACATTATGGTTGCCCTCAAAGGGGCAGTTGTATTTGTAAGACTATGTATGCAGAGTTCAGGAGTGTGCTACATACAGAGTGCAGGGTTCAGGAATACGCTCTGTACAGAGTGCAGAGCTCAGGAGTGCACTCTGTACAGAGTGTAGAGTTCAGGAGTGCACTCTGTACAGAGTGCAGAGCTCAGGAGTGCACTATGTACAGAGTGTAGAGTTCAGGAGTGCGCTCTGTACAGAGTGCAGAGCAAAGGAGTGCGCTATGTACAGAGTGTAGAGTTCAGGAGTGCGCTACATACAGAGTGCAGAGTTCAGGAGTGCACTACATACAGAGTGCAGAGTTCAGGAGTGCACTACATACAGAGTGCAGAGTTCAGGAGTGCGCTGCATACAGAGTGCAGAGTTAGGAAGTGCACTGTCTACAGAGTGCAGAGTTAAGAAGTACACTGTGTACAAAGTGCAGAGTTAAGAAGTGCACTGTGTACAGAGTGCAGCGTTAAGGAGTGTACTGTTGTGTACTTGCAGGGAGATCATTGGTCATCATCTGTCCCTGCCATGTGTGCATGCAGGGCAGGAAGGTATATGTGAGAGCCATGAGCTGCCAAGAGGAAAGATGTCCTTGTAAACACAGAAGGCATCTGTGTTACAAGTGATAGTGGTGAGCGGAGAGCAGAGGGCGAGAGCCAGAGGTGGCGGAATGAAGTTCCACCCAAAAAAAAAGCCCTGGCTGCAAGGACCACATGAAATGGCCTGGAGGGCCAGATTCGGCTAACGGGCCTTGTGTTTGACACATGTGCTCTAAAGAATTCTCAGGATAACTTTGTAAAAAAAAAAAATCTGCAAACTAAATGCCTGTGTGAATGAACATGCTACAATTAAGGTGCTTGACCAGAATACTTCGTTTATATAAAATATTCTACTGATCACTGTGGAGGCAGCAATAGGAGCTGTTGATTTTTTAGCGCAGAGTTTTTCAACCGGGGGGGGCCGCAAAGAGCCCTCAGGGGTGCCGCGGCTATGTCCCGGCCTGAGCGCTACTCCCATGCTCAGTGACTCTGCGAGGAGAGAGAGAGCACAGCCCACACAGCTCTCTCCTCCTCCAGCTCTCTCCTCCTCTTCCTTTCGGCAAAGCAGAAAGCTGTGTGGGCTGGCCACCTGAATCCTACCAACCAATGACGTCATTGGTTGTTAAGGACATGTCGGACGGTACTACAGCTTTCTGCATTGTCGGCAATAGTTCACAAAGCTGTTCACATAGATATACCGAGGAGGAGGAGGAGGAAAGAGCCATGCTGTGCTCTCTCTCTATCGTCACAGTGCACAGGAGTTAACACAAAGTAGCACTCTTCTCCTTCCTGTAAAGGATTTGGGAGCAGGGGGGTTTGTGCAAGAGGGGGGATGGGGGGGAGGGAGGTTGTACTAGGAGAAGGAATTGAGGGAGGGAGGCTGTGTGGAGGGGGGGAATTTGGTGGGGGAGTTGTGCTACTAGAAGGGGGGATGTGCTAGGAGAAGAAATTGGGGGAGGGAGGCTGTGTATGTGTGTGTGTGGGGGGGGGGGGAATTTTATGGGGGAGTTGTGCTAGAAGGGGGAATTGGGGGGGGTTGTGCTAAGAGAAGGAATTAGGGGAGGTACGCTGTGTGGGGAGGTGGGGGTTTAGTGGGGGAGTTGTGCTAGAAGGGGGAATTAGAGGGGTGCTATTAGGGGGAATTTGTGCTAGAAGGGAGAATTAGAGGGGTGCTAGTAGGGGGGAATTTGTGCTAGAAGGGGGAATTAGAGGGGTGCTATTAGGGGGGATTTTTGCTAGAAGGTGGAATTAGAGGGGTGCTAGTAGGGGGGATTTGTGCTAGAAGGGGGAATTAGAGGGGTGCTAGTAGGGGGGATTTTTGCTAGAAGGTGGAATTAGAGGGGTGCTAGTAGGGGTGATTTGTGCTAGAAGGGGGAATTGGAGGGGTGCTAGTAGGGGTGATTTGTGCTAGAAGGTGGAATTAGAGGGGTGCTAGTAGGGGGGATTTGTGCTAGAAGGGGGAATTAGAGGGGTGCTAGTAGGGGGAATTTTTGCTAGATGGTGGAATTAGAGGGGTGCTAGTAGGGGTGATTTGTGCTAGAAGGGGGAATTGGAGGGGTGCTAGTAGGGGTGATTTGTGCTAGAAGGTGGAATTAGAGAGGTGCTAGTAGGGGTGATTTGTGCTAGAAGGGGGAATTAGAGGGGTGCTAGTAGGGGGGATTTGTGCTAGAAGGGGGAATTAGAGGGATGCTAGTAGGGGTGATTTGTACTAGAAGGAGGAATTTGGAGGGAAGAGAGTGACAATCTAAGATCATTGAACTCTGTCGCACAGACTACATTTTAGGGCTTCTTCACACCAGGTGCAGTGAGGTAATATGCAAAATCGCACATTTTCCTGTACTGCACAAAAATGTGCTGCCTTTTGCAGTTTCTAATGACACCCCTGTGCATCTAGCAAATGCGTGTATGTTTGCGCTCATTAAAAAATGCAACATGCATGAACACGCAAAAAAGCACATGCTTGGATGCACCTCATAGTGTGAATGGGCCCTCAGACGGATGTCCCCCAAGACTGTTCACAGTTCTAAAGGGTGCCTTGACTGAAAACAGGTTGAAAAACACTAGTTTAGAGTAATGAATTACCTTATGCGGCAGCTCCAGGCCCTTATGAGAGAACAACTTGGGCCCTCACATCCAGCCAGGAAATGGGGCAGCTTCTATTTGACGTGCTGCAGCTTCTAACGCACTTTGTAAAAAGCTCACAGTGTGCGGTGAAATCAGAGTAACTATTTCAGTACAGGGGAACAACCTGTATAACTGTGCATATAACATCATATTTGATTTTATTCAAAGCCATCTTGTGCTGTCCAGAGTTATCACGTCTTGAAGGTTGCTTTAATATTCTTATGCTGTTCTGGCTATTTAAAACTGGCTGAAGTCGCGATCGCTTGACACCATCTGTCTGATAAATAAACTGGGCTGCTAAAATGATAATCTGTGATAAACAGTTGTAAAATATGCAGAAGTCAGCATTTTACAGGAAAGGTATACACTGAAACAATTCCATATTAGAGCAAAGACATTAAATATGCATGGATACTGAATTGCCACAGGTTTAGGATATATTTCATATTCACCGGACTTTAGAAGGTGAATTTAATACTGCACCATAGGTTTCTACACAAAGTAAGACCTCCAGTCATCTATGACACCTAAATCTATCGTCCTTATGTGCACAGAGCTGCACTACACAATCACAGAGCAGATTTTTAAAGCGGTGGTGTACAGCTGGATTTTTTTCCTGCAAGGTAAAGTCATAATGTGCTAGTTTGCATCGCATACTAGCACATTATGTGAAACATACCTTGAAACTAAGCTGTGGCAGCGCCGCTATGCCAGCGCTGCAGCCGCTTCCATCTTCAGCTGCCTTGCTTCAGGGTTTGCGGCCTGCGGCTCTGTGACTGTCTGGAGCCGCGGTGACAACACTCCCGCGCATGAGTGCAGAAGCCAGGAGTTTAGGAGATGTTTCCACTACCTATGGGTAAGCCTTATTATCGGCTTAACTATAGGTAAAAGTCAGCAGAGGAATTTTACTTCCTCTTTAAGTCCCGGTTCACACATATGTGATGCGGGAACCCTGCGAATCCACTGCGTGTTCCCGCATCGCATTCAACTCACAGGCAGTTCACACTGCCGTATGCAAATAGCTGGGAGTGTCAATACAAAGTTAACGACACCCCTTGATCAGTTCGCATATTGCAGTGCGAACTGTCAGTTCGGACATGAATCGAAACACCCATTCGATCCTATTCAGCTGCGGAACCAAAAAAGGGTACTGTGCGAGTTGTGTTTGAATGCAATGCGAATTCAACCATACAATCTGTATGGCTGAATTTGCATCGCACAGACATCGCATAGTACAGTTACGTCATTTCGCGGGACAGAGCCGACTTGCCGCAGTCTATGTACTGCTAGCGGTTGGCAAGTGGTTAAAAACAATTAATGGGCTTTGTTAAAAATGTAGCATCAGGCATTGTATCATGTTGAGTGATAGACAGAAATGTATCACCACCTCCGTAAACCGCTTGTTCCGGTCCTGACGTCTCCTATGGTCGCCATGTAGCTACAGATCACAGCTGAATCCTGTACAGTCTATAAAACCTTGCAGCGGGTCTGTGGATGTGTCCGGGTTCTGCCCATTTTCTCGCATGCACAGATAGGTCTTGCAGCTCTGTCACGTCCCATAAACCTGGTAGAGTTCCATGGCATATCTGCACCTTTGCAAGATGTCGGGCCAAGATGGTCCTTCAGTACTTCTAAATATAGGGGAGCATGTGGCTCATTACCCTGTTTAAAGTTTGAGAGCACTAATGCCTGTCAGCTGGCACCTCTGGCACCCAGTACTACTATCAAATAAGGGTGAGGAGGGAGTCATCAGGCCTGGGTCTTGACTTTTGATCCAAGCCTAAACAGGCCAGGGCTGCTTCTCTTCCATCCTCCCAAAATGAGCAGCAGATGGAGAAGGTAAGTAAAGCTGCAGGCAACAGTATTAAAGTGAACGTGTTGCCTTGCCCTTCATGGGAAAGTTGCAGTAGAATGATTCAAGTTGAAGAAACCAATCTAACAAAAATAAGTTTTCACCTTAGTTGACTTGAAAGTGTTTCTAAACCCAGGACAAAGGCTTTGTCTTTGTTAGGAAATGGATTGGGGACAGTGGAAGAGGGGGAGGATCAGAGAAGACAGGATCAAATAGTCTTTTTACACAATGCAGAGGAATAACCCCTTAGCTTCCAGAGTGAGTATACCAAGCATGCTTTACTACTTATACAGACTGATTTTACTGTTGTGGGCTTAGTAACACTTTAAAGCGGAGTTCCACCCAAAAATGGAAGTTCCGCTTTAAGGGCTCCTCACCCCCTTACATGCCACATTTGTCATTTTGGGGGGGGGGGGTATCTCGTTTTGACAGATACCCAGCTCCCACTTCAGCTCAGACCACTTAGGCAGAAGTTCACCTCTCCCCCTCTGCAATCTTTGGGGACACATCACAGGTCCAAGAAGATTGCCCAGCCATTGAGCAGGCGCGGCGCGGTGCGGCACGACTCGCACATGCGCAGTGCGCACCTGGCTGTGAAGGCCCAAGCTGTCACCCGGGTGCCCACACTTGTGATGCCAGAACCGGGGAGAGGTGGGGGAGAGAACCAAGGGTCCAGTCATCCGCATCGCTGGATCGTAGGACAGGTAAGTATGTGTTTATTAGAAGTCAGCAGCTACACTTTTTTATAGCTGCTGACTTCTATTAAACACAAAAACGACTGGAACTCCGCTTTAAGGTATTATTGCTGAACGCTGGTTATAGAACATCTACATTTTATTTTATCTTTTTGTGTTTTCCTTGGAACTCTTCCTATGTACCTAGCTCTCTTTTGATGATTTTCTATTTTCCCTGGTAATTGTCAGCATACAAAGTGATCCTACACATCAAAAAGAAACTAAACTGATTCCAGCACCATTAAAAAGTCCTCAAAGCTTAACCCAGCCGTTCTTGTGCGTATTTTACACAGAAATGTGTGCGAAACAGCTGAGCGATTTGTTTCTTCCTGTAGACTTGCCGCCTACCCATATTTCTTGCCAGAATCATAACTGAGGTCTGCGGGCTTTCTCATGGCATTTCTTATAACTGGCAGTTTCTAAAAGTCAATGTGTCTCGTGAATATTGCAATGATACTCCTTTGGAAAGCTTGGGGTCATTTATATTACCGAAAACACCTATTTATACAATGCCCCCCTATTAAGACATTCATAAAAAATAAAAAAGCATAAATCTGATACCTGGCTTAGATGCCCAGAGAGGCAGGTTAGTACTGACTGGTGGCCCATTCAGTAGGAAGTACAGCATTCTGGAGCACTAAATGGCTTGATGAATGGTACTTTGAAAACACATGTTCTATATCAGACAGTTCCAACAGGAAAACGTATTTGGTTTTAGAATATCGTATAGCTATATATCAGTGGTTGGCACCCCAGATGTTTCGGAACTACATTTCCCATGATGCTCATGCACGCTGCAGTGTAGTTGAGCTTCACGGGAAATGTAGCTCCAAAACATTTGGGGTGCCAAGGCTCACCATCACTGCTATATATTATATTTGCTTTAACCGCTTGCCGACCGCTGCACGACTATTTACTGCGGCGGTCAGCCCCTACAGGCAAAGTGATGTAGTACTACGTCGCTCGCCTGAGAGCCTCTAGGGGGCGTGCGCGCACCGCCAGAGCCACGCTCCCGCCCCTGCTCATTCCCTAACATGTCCGCGCGTGTGACCGGCGGACCCAATGTCACTCGTGATCTCCCGGTACAGAGGGAGAAAGGCAGGCAGCTAATGTAAACAAAGCCGCCTGTCATTCTCCCTGATCTAACTGCAGAGATCATATGATCCTGCTATGTAGGATCGTATGTCTCTGTGGTTACATCACTAGCCACACCCCTTTACAGTTAGAAGCATGCCCCTGGGGACACACTTAACCCCTGCATCACCAATAAAATTAACCCCTTCCCTGCCAGTGTCATTTTTACAGTAACAGTGCATATGTATAGCACTGATTACTGTAGTAATGTCACTGGTACCCCCAAAAGTGTCAGTCAAGGGTCCGATCTGTCCGCCGCAATGTTGCAGTCCCGCAAAAAAAATCGCAGATCACCGCCATTACTCATTAAAAAAAAATAAATAAAAATGACAAAAATCTTTCCCTTAGTTAGTAAACGCAATAACTTTTGCGCAAACCAATCAAAATACGCTTATTGCGATTTTTTTTTAGAAAACATATGTAGCAGAAAACAAATTGGCCTAAAATTTTAAAAAAAAATTGATTTTTACATTTTTTTTGGGGAATTTCATATAAAAAAATGTGAAAAATATTGTTATTTTTCCAAAATCGTCGCTCTTGTTTTGTTTATAACGCAAAAAGTAAAAATCGCACAGGTGATCAAATACCACCAAAAGAAAGCTCTGTTTATGGGAAAAAAGGACTTCAATTTAATTTGGGTACAGCGTCGCACGACCGCGTAATTGTCCATTAAATTCACGCAGTGCCAAATTGCAAAATAGGGCCTGGTCAGGAAAGGGGTAAAATCTTCCGGGGCTTAAGTGGTTAACAAAGAAATCCACTACTGGAGATAAGAACAAAAGTGAATGTCTGTTGGCTGTTCAGTTTTTTTTTGTTGGTTTTTTCTCACATTAAAGGGACACAATCTTAAGCATATGAACCATCCCCTTCACCGAAGATTTTCAGAATAAATATTCTTTTTAAAACACCTTAGTTAATTTACTAAAATCAGCCAAAATCAAGCAAGTTTGAAAATGAACCTTTTACTTTTAACCTTTCTGATCTTGTGTTTTGATAGATGTTCAATGGATTTTTTTTGGTCCTGCCAATTCAAATTTTCTTCTATTTTCTGTAAAACTGTCTCCGGAAACAGATCTTTCTGAACATCAAGAAAAGCATGCATTGAAATGTCTTTAGACGTGCCTACTTTTAAGACTTCCTCATGAATGATTAATTGGGTTAAAGTAGATGTAAAACCTAACCGAAGAACGGGTAATTTGTTAAAACACTGTGTATTATAAACAATTTCAATAAAACACATGTAAAATTCAATTCAATCAAATCCAGTGGAAAATGTGTTGTATCTTGTGCTGTCACTTCCTATCTACATGCATGCACTCAAGCAATGGCTGTATGGCGGTTTTCTGGGTGGATTTCTTGATAATGATAATACTGAAGCATGCATGCATAATGTGTGTTGAAAAGACCATTTGTGCATTCAAAGTCTATATTACAGGGAAAGAACACAGGAACACAACTGGAAGACTGGAACAGAGAATTGTCATCCTATAAAAGGAGGTGCCTGAACAAGGATCCTCGTAGCAGGATCATTGTGTAAGTGGTATAAAAAGTTAGTTATTTTCTTTCCTTTATTTATTTATTTTTTTATTTATTTTTTACAATTTTTCACATAGTCTTTTTGAGAGCAAATGTTTATTACCAAGTTCACTGGTGTTCTTGAGAATGGGAAAATCAATGAGAATCTGGCGGTTTGGTTATCTTGGGGTTAATTTACAGAAGGCAAATAGGCTGTGTTCACTTTGCTGTCCACCCATTGTATGTATGCCCCCTGTTTATGAGGTTCCCTTGGGAAATGTCCCAGATGTGTCTAACTGGGATTTACCAAGGCAGGTACCATTTCCAACTGGGATGTACCAACGCAGGTTCTATGTCTAACTGGAATGTACCAAGGCAGGTACCATGTCCAACTGGGATGTACCAAAGCAGGTACTATGTCCAGCTGGAATGTACCAAGGCAGGTACTATGCCCAACTGGAATGTACCAAGGCAGGTACTATGCCCAACTGGAATGTACCAAGGTAGGTACTATGCCCAACTGGAGTGTACCAAGGCAGGTACTATACCCAACTGGAATGTACCAAGGCAGGTACTATGTCCAACTGGAATGTACCAAGGCAGGTACTATGCCCAACTGGAATGTACCAAGGCAGGTACTATGTCCAACTGGATTGTACCAAAGCAGCCTATTTGTCTTTAGTAAATCAACCCTCCTGTATGTATGCTCCATGTGAGCCTTGGGAGATCTAGTTATCCCAGAGATAGGCTTTAATGTCCATAGTCTGGACACATGTTCACTTCAAAGCCTGCCATAGAGCGTTAGAAATTTGACCAGTTTATCCTGAACTGGCTGAATTTCGATGCATCTATGGGCAGACTGATTTTTACGGTATCATTGTGTTCTGATAGTGGGGAAACTTTGCGCTGTCAGAATACAATAGCGCAGCAGTAGGGATTCCTCCATCAACTGTGTTGATGGAGGAATCCATCACTTTTCTTTCCTTCAACCCATGGTTGAAGGAAAGAAAACGGAATAATCTATGGCCAGCCTAAATAAACCTTAGAACTAATACTGAAAAAGCACCTGGATGTCAGCAGGTATGTTAGAAACACACACTGTTCAGAAATTTTCAAATGCTAACCATTAGCAGGGCTGCAGAAAATAGAACTACATGCAACCTTGAAGATGAAAGATAAATGGCCTGACTCACTGGGCCAATCGCTGTTTATCTGTTAACAAAAGCCTGTAAGTATATGTATGTTCTGTATTTAGCATAAGGCTTTTGTTCTGAAATCTTGCAGTAAAACAGCTAGTTCATATGAACCTACAGGAGCAATATTTCTGCAGGTATTAATTAAACATTCTTTGATTGGTGATCTAGGAGGCTGTAAAAATGATGTATGCAGCAAGATCTTTTCGAACTTAATGTGGCTTGAAATTGCATAATGGATCTGCTTAAATGATTTGCTTGAAAATGTACACATCATAAAAAGGATGCATCAGCATGCTAGCTTTAATACTGAAGATAATTAAACAAAAACACACATATATATACAAGTCTTTCCTATTTTTACAGAGAATAAATAAAAAAAACACACACACACACTAAGCTCTACAGGAAGAAGAACACTACACTTATGTTTAATCTGTAAGTAATGATCAAACAGATGAAGAGCATAACCTTAGTGTTAAACATGTTTGGTAATGGGTGCCTTTAGCATCGTTCATAACTCCTCTTTCCTTCTATACTCCTCTGTTGTTCCTCTTTTTTTGTCTGATGTATAGACTTCTATAAAAGTATTTGTAGCACTCACCCCTGAAAGATCCACTGATAATCAGGTTTTTCTCTCCTCATGTCTCCTGCAATGACCCACCCAACTGGGACCAAACTCAGGAACATACCCGCAGGGGTGTCAAACTGCGGCCCTCCAGATGTTGCAAAATCACAAGTCCCATAATGCCTCTGCCTTTGGGAGTCATGCTTGTAACTGTCAGCCATGCAATGCCTCATGGGACTTGTAGTTTGGAAACAGCTGGAGGGCCAAAATTTGACACCTGTGCAAGTTGTGAGTAAACAGCAAAAGCCTTTTTAAAGGGAGTAAATTAAATGGTGAATTAACACAACAATAGAGACAGACAAGGCAAACATGTGGAAAATAATAATAGTATAGGCCCAATTTCTGAAAAGGCTAATACACATACTGAAATCTGATGGGAAATACTATAACAAGCTTAACTATAGTAAAATATAAAATATCAATAATACAGCACTTCTCTGGGGTGGAAGTGAGGCCTGGAGACTACTGGGGAGAAGATCGAGAACCATTCGGGGGATGAAACGCGTTGACATCATTTCCGGTTCTGCGACCTAAGACGTTCCATCCTCCATGGAATGCACACCGAGCCGCATTATTGTTTCAATGTCCATTTTATGTAGAGATTTTGTAAGTGAATTTTTATATTGCACAAAAGAATCTTTATTACAGTACTTCACTATGAGAGCTTTTTTCTTTCATTGAGTCTGGTGGATATTTTGGCTGCCCCAAAGAGCAGCATTATGGAGACCTCATTAAGGATGCCAAAGAGACCTGGTATTCCCAACACCAGACATATGCGTGTTTGACCCCCAATCTGAAACGCTGAGAGTCTATTTTCTCTGGTAAGTGGGGATACGAGAGGGAAGCGTGGCACACTGCACGGCATGTTTACTTGAAGCACTTAAGCGCTTTTTCTAAGAATTTTGGAGAACTTTATATGTGATTTTTGAAAAGACTTTGGTCTTTTTTTATGAGTTTTCCCTGTCAGGCACTGTTATCTATTTTGGACTGGAAGCGCTGTATTATTGATATTTGATTTACCAGTGACTTAGCACTTTGTGGACAGCAGCTGCAGAGTTTTGAATTTATTAGTTTATTTAATCAGTTTTGTCACATAGCTGAAGTACTTATATGTACGTAATATATATATATATATATATATATATATATATATATATATATATATATATATATATATTTAGTGTAATATAGTACCCCTCTATACTACTTTCAGATAGGACAGCAAAATTATCAAAGTGTGAGAACACCTGACAGGCCCCTTTCCAATACCTCTGGGCAAACAAATTTTATTCCTAAAGCCTTGTACACACCACTCATTTTCTTTTTTCATTCAACCCAGCGTGTTCTGTTGGACCGGCTGCCATACACACAGGCCATATGTCAGACGGTTTCTATTAAAGCTTCCATTGATGGGGGCATCAAGCTATTTTCTTTCCTGCGTCCCGTGGTTGCAGGAAAGAAAATTGCTTGATTCCCCATCAATACAGTCAGTGTTGATGAGAGAATCCCTCCCACATAGCCATTGGAGAGGGAGCGGGGAGCCGTCCCAGCCTGGAGAGCACAGTGATTACTTCTAGTCGATTTATTAGTCGCTAGCAATAATTGCATGTAAAATCCGACAGTTTGGTTATACACAAGTTGATCAATCGATCAACTTGGGTACATTCAAACTGCCCATAAATGGTTAAAATCTCGACTGGTCCCTGCTGAACCGGCCAAGATTCAAACCATCTATGGCCAGCTTAAAAGGTCAACACTGTTTATTTAGCAGAACAAGCAATGAAGGATGTTTGTGGCCAAAAGCCCTCTCACGAGTCCCATCATCCTCTGGACACTCAATGTTGTCCAGCGAGAGGTCTAGGGGCTCACTTTTCAGGCCAGTGATAATGGATCCTCCTCTTGCAGGTAGCAGGTCTGGAACCATGCCTGAAACAGCTAACTCAGGAAGCCCAGGATCTGAATACAGCATAGATAGAGCTGGCATACTTGACACTTTAGTAGAAGTCCCTCAGTCTAGCAGCAAGCATGTCTCCTATGTCCCCCCCCAACTCAGGACTACTGGGCTCAGATGTAGCAGGTGTAGCATAGCCTTCTCTCACGAGTTACATGCATCACTCCCATAGCACTGGGCAGACATCCTCCTTGCAGCCTGGGCTTTTAGTCTTCTATCTCTTTGCTCAACTTCCAGTTTGTAGCTCACACTGTCTCTGTCCTAAATCGGCTTGAGGTAGTGAATTGATGATGCTATAACCTTAGGTAAAAGTTACTTTGTACACGCAATTGGTTTTATCAAAGCTATACTGATAATGTTCCAATGGGGCATATAGATGATATGTGGACAACTTCCGTACACCAAGAAGCTCAGAAACCTCTGAGTGAGCGCCACACCAAAACGTTAAAATCCAAAAAGAGGTTTTATTGCAAACTTGTAGTGAACATGATAGCCAATGCGCTTAGGGGCCACACTTTGCCCCTTCATGAGAGCTACGATATGAAATCAAAATATGAAATCGTTACAATACATAAAAAAAAAAAAGAGTATAAAAAATAGAAGGTAAAAGTCAAATATTTTAGATTTCAATATGTTTATTTTATTTTTTTGAGGAAAGAAAAAATACACAAAGATGCATACAGTTAACATCTGACATGAAAGATAGCATAGAACAATGCTAAACAGTTGACATAGTCCACAAAGGAGCTCGCGGCAATGGCATACATGGCTAAAGAACACAAAGACAAATATTTTAAATTAATATTTTGAACTATTAAGACTTATAATCATGGCCCTTGTTAGTGTCTTGTGAGCCAGGCCATATAGTACACAACTAAGAGGTTAGTGAATCAGAGCAGAGTAGAAGGTTTTTTTTCTACTTTATATGGCTCTTCTACAATTTGTACATTTGGGTAAAGCTCCTGAACTAACAAGGATCAGAAAGCTCTTCTTTAGATTTTGTCATCAGAATACAAATGTGTTTTAGAAAAAGTAATTTCTGCATTGCAATGGCCCTTTGATCAGATGTCCTAATGATGAAGATGCAAAATACTTTAAGGTCATGAAGAGGCTAAGAATAATACTTCCTTATAATAAAAATTGAACAGTCAGTGTGTTGACTTCATTTTTAAATGTGGATTTCATCTAAATAGTGCTGTAGCTGTGTGCTAATTTATTAGCATATTGGTCCAAGATCACTGTGATTCTGTAGATAGAAAAAACTATCCAAGGCACATAATATATAAAAAAAAACACCCTTCCCTTTTTGATGTCACCTAGGCCCTTTAACTAAGCCCAGTTTCTAATCATTGAGGCAACATTTGCCATACTCTACCTATGTACCCATTGGCCATTGTCCTTTAACCCCAAATTTTTTGAGGCTCCATAGTTCTAAACACTGATTTGAAAACGTTTTCCCTGCTTCTACAGAAATCACATGACCAAATACCTAGGCTTTCTTAAAATCAAATTAATGCTGACTGGAAGAACCTGGATTTTGTTTTCTAGAAAGGTACTTTCTCCCTTCTGTTGCTCTTTATCAATTCTTCAAAGCAAGGCTGTTGCTATATCTTTAAGGGAGGAGTATGGACATCTTTTTTAGCTATACTAAAGCCTAGTACACACGCAACGAATTTCCGACGACCGGTCGTCCGTCTTTGGTTCAGAGTTGTGTTTTGTTGGTTGGAATATGCCTAGACTGCACACGAATTTTCCCGCACGACAAAATTCTACTTCAGAAGTGATGTCATGTGTTGGATTGCTTTATATGTGTTCTTTCTTCTCTGAGCATGCCCAGTCTTGCTCATAAGATTTTTCCCTGTCGAAATCTGTACTGACTGCACGAAAATCGGACGTGATTTGACGGAGGACAAAAATTTTATAGCCTGCACACCAGAATTTTTTCGGCCGAAAAGTCGGAGTTGGTTGTCGGAAGCATCATACTAACAAGCCGAAAATCGGCAGATCGGTCGTCGGACGAAAATTCCCGGCCGGATTTTGATGCGTGTGTACGAGGCTTTATACTTCATTCTGCATTCCTGTTACCCATTTTCATCTGACAGCACATTAAAGCCTGTGAGCACTGGAGGGGCAGAGCAGAGAGCCGGTGACTGACTGTCACTATTCGATCCTCAGAGTGGAGGGGAGAATTGAGCTATCAAAGGTGGTTGATCACTCACTTGTCAGTGCAGAGGCTGAGGGGAAGATATTCAGCACTGGATCAATGTTGTATCCACCTAGGTTTTTTATAAGGTTTTTTTTGGTTAACCCCATACTTCCCTTTTAATCTTTATGCTAATATATAAGTTCCTCCTGTCCTAAACAAAAATAACTCAAGAAAGGTAGATCAGCAATAGAAGATAGTAAATACTTAGCTAGCCTACTGTTTGTGCTGCTGAACCCATCTTCAATCCTGAAAAACTTCTTCCAAAATCCACAGGAAAACATTGATCTTCTTGGTCCCTTGCATCTGTCACCAATTCTTTCTGTTGGCCTCCAAGTCATTGCAGGAGACAGTAATGATGTGGAGGTCAGCATGAGGAATGGGTCCTGTGGTTGTCCCAGGAGATTGACAATCTCAGAAGTGTCAGTTTCTCTGTGGACTTCAGCAGAAGATTTCTTAGTTACCAATGACAAATTAATCTCTAACCTACAATAGCCACCAATGTAAGGCGGGACCTCTATACCAGCTTCTAATGTTGGCCAACACCAATATTTTTACTGTCTTGGTTTATGTTCTATTATTAATCATTTCAACATAACTATTGAAAATGTAATGTATAAAGTTGGGGGTTGTACAAAAAATATCTACACTGGTGGTCAAATACAATTTAGACTTTAATTTAAAATGCTCTACAACTTATTGACTCTTAGGTACCATAAGCTGTAGACATAATCATTTATATAGCAAGGCCTTCCTTGAGACCAAATATTATATTTAAAGTGTTACTAAACCCACAAAGTAAAATCAGTCTGTATATGCAGAAAAGCATGCTTGTTATACTCATTGTGGAACCTAAGGGGTTAATCCTCTGCATTGTGAAAAAGTCTGTTTCATCCTGTCTTCTCTGACCCTCCCCTAATTCCACAGTCCCCAATCTATCTGCTGATAAAACAAAGCCTTGGGGGCAAGCTGCACATGCTCAGTTTGGTGTGTATTGCTAGAGTTTCTTTTTTTTTTCCTGGGAGAGTGCATGTGATCAGCACAGGGCCAATCAGCACTGTCCAGACAGAGGGTCAGGGGTCATGCAGCCTCATAGGACAATCAAGAGAGAATGAAAACTCCTCCTACAAGCTTTATCCAGTGCTCTACTGGACATTGATAGAAGTCACAAGACTGCTTTAAATGCTGATGAGAAAAGGTTTTTAGGAGTTTATAGTTACTAAAAGAATTGCATTTCCTTGTTCTGTTTACTGTGGGAAACCAGATATAGTGAATGCAGGATCCTGGTTTAATAACACTTTAATTTCTGGGTTCCTACAGGGTAAAAAGGTTAAGAAAAGCTGTCCTACAGTGTTAAATGAAATCTGAATTTTAAGGGCCAGTTCACACCACAATGCTACCACAGCATCGGGGCTGAAACACGTTAAAATGCATAGTTGTAACACATTGATGTGCGTTTCCGTTGTGTGCTTATCTCTGTGACATCTCTTCCTTCATGGTTGCTGAGGGTAGTGTAGAAAAACAAGGTGGTGGCAAGATGGTGGAAGGAAAGGGAAACGATTTTTAGTTGTTAAACTTTATTTGTGCTGCGTAATCAGGCGCGGGTGCATTGCGCTGTGGCAGGATGCACTGCATAAAAATGATACATGCATCATTTTAGTGCAATGCAAGACAACGCAGCGCATAGTGAATGTCACCAATTGCCGCTTATGGTATCACCAAGGCAGTGGTTCTTTATGTATTGGATTTATCTGCCCAAAATTATGGTGATCAACAGCATATGGTCAATTTTAATATGCACGCCATACCTTCCTAACCATAAATGGCATCTTAAACAATAATTGGTATGTTTCTAGAGTGAATTTGGTCCAAGGAAAGAATCTGACTGTCTCTAACAGAGTCAGAAGGAATTTTCTCCCATAAGACTGGGGGTGGGTTTAGTGGCACATTTATTTGGCCTTCTTCTGGATCACCAATATGAAAGCAGTATATTAATTAGTACACTCAACTTCATTGACTTATTCCTTTCAGCCTCACTTACCACATTTCTGTAAAAGCTTTTTTGAACTCCTACAATTCTATTACTTGGAGAGAGTAGTTAAGAAAGTGTTTTTTTTTTTTTTTAAAATCATTTTGTTGTTTTTCTTTACGTTCAAAATGTGAAGCAAAAATCCCTTATAAGACAAAACAAACAGTCCTGCTGTTTCGCAGCATGTTCCCTGCCAAAATGAAAAGACCACTTGCTTCATTAAAAAAATTCAAGCTCCAACATGTACCATCTTCCTTGTCACACTCCATAAATGCTATGTGATTGGTTGTGGCTAAGTATTATCTGTACTTTTTTAAAGACTGTATTGCATACTGACTTTACCCTGCAGAGGACAGTTCCATGCACTCCAGCACCACCTGCTGGTAGAATCTGTTACCTTGGCATTCTACATGTCTTTAAAAATGAGAACTGAAAAGAAGGAAACTTGGGGGAGGGCAGTTAGTGGGTGACAGACACTTGCTGTATATATAAATCTGTGACCAGTCTGGCTTTTTTTTGTTAGGTAATATACACAAAAAGTCCTCTTTTACAGTTCCAGCCTGGCACCCCCAGGCATAAGGGCTTGTATCATCATGGTAAAAGAAGTCCGTTAATTTCAGTTCCTCTACTCTGCTAAAGGTAATGCAATATTTACCTTAAAGTAATTATTAATATGACTTAATTTGTACAAGCCTTTTATTCCATGTTTTACATCTATTATATTAAATAGTGGGTTGTTTAAAGGAAGTTCACATTGGCATAATGCAATCACTTTTGCTCTTAACCTCCCTGGCGGTATGATTCTTTTTGATTTTAGGTGCTGAAAGCGGTACCATTATTTTGCATGTAATTCTTAAGAACGAGCAGCCCAAACCAACTATTTACATATAATTTTTTTTTTACTGTGCGTTCTTCATTATAACATTTTGGGTATGATAAAGTTTGAAACGCAAAATCATAAATTATAATATAATAAATAACTATAAATAAGTTAAAGTATGTATATATATATATATATATATATATATATATATCTCTACTGTATATATACATATATTATATATATATATATATATATATATATATATATATATATATATATATCTATACACATATATAAGTATATATATATATATATATATATATATATATATATGTGTATATATATATATATATACATACATAAAAAGTACAGTAAAACTGCAGGAAAGGGCACTGGGGGGCAAACTAATGTGAGTTTATTTTATTTTGTAATCTATCAGTGTGTTTGGTGTGTTTTACTATTTGAATTTGCCGCCGGTTCCACCCCCCTGCGAGCGTCACGTCGCAGGAGACGGAAGCCGGGGCACAGAGCATCGGGAGGAAGATCCGGCCGCCGCACACTGCTGGGATACATCACTAGATCCCAGGGACAAAGTACCCTCTCTTACAGGATCCAGCGATCTCCCTAGCGGTACCCCGAGTGTGGCTCGGGGTCTGCGCTTTTGGCACTGATATTTAACCCCCGAGCCACACTCGGGAATACTGCTAGGGAGGTTAAAGCCCAACTCTGAGCAATCTTTTTTTTTTTCTTTTACAATTCCCATAGCAGGGGCGTGGAAAAAAATACTGAAAACCTCTCCAGCACTGTCCCTACAGTAATTTCCTTCTGCAACTGAAAGTGCCCAGGTTTTCAGGTTAAATGATGAGAAGACAGAGGACATCATGTGAGTGCAGTGGATCACATATCTTGAGAAACAACTTCACTGGAGTGGCCTGCACTCACATACAGTGCTGCAGAGAGCAGCACTGATATCATTATACCAATCTTTGCATCATTGTGGAACGCCCACAGCTGGAGAACAGGTGAAGAAGACCCTGTGCATCATGTGATTGACCTGAAGACATTCATAAAAGATATCTTCTGATGCATTGCAGCCCCTTTTCAGTCACTTCCTCTCTGCATGCGTGGACTCCAGCAATGTCTGCAAGGCATGTGTCATGGAGGCTTTCCTTTAATAACAGTGGACCATGCCTGAGTAAAGGTTATTGGAATGGCTTCTCGTAGTCTCCATTGGAAAAGCATAGGGCAGGATAACAAGCACAACTGGGAGACATGGACAGATTGTTATCAGCCTAACGTGCTTAATCAGGGACCTTTATAGTGGAATCAACAGGTATTATTTTAATGAAAGATGCAGATTTAAAATCTTTTGAAAAAAAATTAACATGTTAAACACAATGTTAAATCACAATATCCAAATCTCCATTCCATAGCATGTACATCTTCACTATAAAGGAGGAAGATGCACTATATTGTCAAAAGTATCGGGACGCCTGCCTTTACACGCACATTAACTTTAATGGCATCTTAGTCTTCGTCCGTAGGGTTCAATATTGAGTTGGCCCACCCTTTGCATCTATAACAGCTCCAACTCTTCTGGGAAGGCTGTTCACAAGGTTTAGGAGTGTGTCTATAGAAATTGCCATTCTTCCAGAAGCACATTTGTGAGGTCAGGCACTGATGTTGAACAAGAAGGCCTGGCTCGCAGTCCCTGCTCTAATTCATCACAAAGGTGTTCTATCAGGTTGAGGTCAGGACTCTGTGCAGGCAAGAACACACTTGGAGTGAATTAGAGTGAAACTGCGAGGCAGACCTTCTTGTCCAACATCAGATTCTGACCTCACACATGTACTTCTGGAAGAACGGTCAAACATTCTCACAGAAATGCTCCTAAACCCTGTGGACAGCCTTCCACAAAGGATGGGCCAACTCAATATTAATAAAATATGGGTATAGTTGCGCTAAAAAACTTAAAAGGTAAGCGATAAAGGTAAACTCAATATTAAACCCTATAGACTAAGACTGGGATGCCATTAAGGTGTACATGCGTGTAAAGGCTGGCATTCCAATACTTTTGACAATTTAGTGTATATGTGCATTACATGGGATAGTGATTCCTATACTAAAGGCTTTTTTACAGCTGGAAATGGTGGTACTCAGTTCCACTACCTCTGGCTCAGGCCCTCTGCTCCCTGCTTACCACTATCACTTGTAAACACAGAAGTCCGGCTTCTGTGTTTATAAGTTACAGTTTGTCTCCCAATGGTTCCCACAGATCTGATCTCCTGAGTTCCTCCCACTGAGTGCAGGATGGGGACAAGGGAGATTCAGGTGCCGGGGTGCAATACGGATGCCAACACCCCCACTGGATGATCTCCCTGCAAGTGAAAAAGGCCGAACCACCTACAGTGTGTGGGGAGGTACTAGAGAAGAAGAGGGGTGAAAGTGAGATATGGATGGTGGATGCAGAGTAAGCAGCTGTGGAAGAAGGCTGAACTCTGCACTCTGTGTGAAGCGCTTAGCGTAACCCTGAATTCTACACTCTGCATGCAGCGCACCCCGTAAAGAGGAGTTCCAGCCTATTTTGCAACTTTAGTGATTTCTGGAGTGCTCACTATGCTGATCTACAATTGGGCATTTTACATTTTTTTTCGGGGGACCCTTACCTTATTTTTAGGGCATTTTTGATTGTATTTCCTCCTTCTCCCCCCTCTGTGGCCACGGCCACCAACATCACTTCTGCCTTTGCATTGCATCCTGGGAGCTGTTTGTCATCATTCCCAGGAGGCTGGAATCAGGAAGAACTCCCAGAACACTCCCTGGAATTGGGAAGAAGGACACAGCAGATTACACTGCGGCTTTGGATGCCCACGTCTAAGATGGCCGCGCCCAGACAGCGTTTTTAAAAGTAAGATTTTGACTAATATCCAATACTGTACACCTTGTAAGTATGAGAATAGCGGTTCTGTAAAGGGCGATGGATTTTTTTTTTTCCAAAAAGTTTATTGAAGAAACATGGTATAACAATATTTTATTGTTATTTTTAGTTAAAAAAGGTATTTGAGGCAGGAACTCCACTTTAACTCTGCACTATGTATGTAGTGCAACCCCTGAACTCTGCACCTAGCACAACTCTGAACTCTGCACTTTGTGTGTACCCCCCCCCTCCCCAAACTCTGCACTCTATACTTACTATGTACTTTAATATGCACTCCTGGTATTTAATGACCCCTTAAGACCCTCCCACTGTTAGTGAAATTAGACTATACCCACTATTTGATGTGGTTTGGAAGTTGTGTGTATGGGTGGAGGAAGGGGGGTTTTGGGGGGTCGTGGTTGAGTTCCTGCACCTATTTTATGAGGAAAAAAAGCCCTGCCTATACTCAACTGTAAAATACAAGGTATAAGAATGGAAGCAGATCACACGAATGCACTGCGCTGATATGCGCTGGTTTGCGGTGGAAAAAAGTAGGGCAATCTCTACTTTTTTTAGTGCAGCAAAACACATAGCATGGTAACACATGTTAGAGTAACACACCACACATCAACGCACAAGAAAAACAGCTGGCCTCTGAAAGTTTGGCTCCTCTGCAATGCCGTAGGCCCTTCATGTCTTCCGGGAAGTGAGGAGTAAAGTGCATTTTAAAACATATTGCAGTGCAACGCAGCATGCCTACACATGTCAATGCACATGTATTTACCTGCGCTCAATGCACATGTTGTGGTGTGAATGGACCCTAAGAACCACCTAAACGTATGTGGTTTTTTTTTTAAATGGTATGAATTCTAGTTATATTCATGAGCCATATTCCATCAATCCAAAAAAATATCCAGATATTCAGCACTAACAGCATAACACAGGTACTTAAAGGGCAACATTAATATTTGTACTGAAATAGCAGATTACATCACTTACAAAGGAGCATGAGAGATCAGAATATGGTTTAGTTGTAATTGAAGTTCTAATCCCTTGTAACCTAAAACCCTTCCCTGCCGTTAAAGCCAAAATATCGGCAGGTACATTCTCTCATTTGTTAAGATTGCTTTGCCTTATGGAAAGGAGCTCTCATTTATTTCTGAATTGTCCTTAAATTGCTTTCTCGGATGCCTCCTCCCGTCTCCTGAATCCTTCTCTTTCAAGTGACATTTGCAGCGTTACAGAAGTCTGATTTAAGGCCTTTTATCCGAACCATTGCTTTCTTACTTAACTATATTGCTTCCAACCCCATTGGGAAGGCGCTGTGTTACTCATTAACATTCAGACTGGAGCAGGCTGGAGGCAGCGAGCAGTTCCTGCAAGCAACACCGGGGCTCCGAGTTAAGACGATAGGAACGCTTTGCACTGTTAATGAACTTGCAAAATTGACTTGGGCATTCGGTCCAGCAAGTTACAAACTCACCAATCTATGAGCAAGGGAACCATAGTACACCATAATGATCCATTTTAACCCCTTACCTTCTTTGTCATAGTATTTTTTAATCCTAGGTTAATGGCAACCAAGGGAACAGTTGGAATAATAGTGCATTTCTTACAGCATTAAGAATTTACTAATAATGTAATTATGGTCTGTACAATAAGAAAATGTTCATGTAATCTGCAGCCTCAACGCCCAAACAAGCAAGGGAAGTTTCCCCTGAGGCAATCATTGTGCAAAATTACCCACATTATGTAAATACTCACATTATGACAGAGCCAGGTTGATGGTAATGCTATTTAGCAAATATTATCATTGTATTGAAAACCATCATTTGTACTGGTACCTTCAACCTCAGAAATGTGCACTAAGGCTATATATCAAACTAGCACTCCTCTAGGTTAGTTAAATACAGAGGAAATAATCTGGGCGGTATAAGCAAACTTTATACTGTAAGAGAACACAAGCGTCTACTAAGCGTAGCTTTAGGAAACGTTAATGGGAAAAAAAGAGTGTTACTTACAAAAGTGATAAGATCATAGGCACAGTAAGAGCCGGTTCACACTGGGGCATCTCAAAGTCTCCCTGACTTTGAGCCGCCCCGTGCAGCACGACTTCATTGCGGCTTGCAAACGACTTCTATAATAGAAGTCAATGCAAGCCGCTCCGATGTCGCCCCGAAGTAGTGCAGGAACCTTTTTCTAAGTCGGAGAGACTTGAGTCGCTCTGATTAGAATGGTTTCATTGCACAGAATGGAGCACGACTTGTCAGGCGACCAAGTCGCTTGACAAGTCGTGGCAGTGTGAACCGGGTCTAATAGTGACACTGCACAGCAAGACCTCTTCATCACCTGGACCGTCCACTGGTGGAGATGAACCGAACCTGGCTCGGGGTTTGCGGTCTGGTGAAGGCCTGAAGAATGAGCACATGCTCCACAAATGCGTCGCTGACCTCCTCGCGTCTTCTCCTGGAAGTGATGTCACTGTGTGTTCCACGAGATCCGGGAGCGCCAGAATCCACCGTCACCCCGAGCCAGGTTCGGTTCATCTCCACCAGTAGACGCATGGTCTACACGGTCCAGGTGACTAAGAGGACCTGATGTGCAGTTTTACTATTACTGTGCCTATGATTTTATCATTTTTGTGAGTAACACTCTTTTTTAACCCATTAAAGTTTCCTAAAGCTAAACTTAGAAGGCGCTTGTGTTCTCTTAAGCCCTGTTCACACCTGAGCGTTTTTCAGCTCGTAAAACGCTCATCACTTAAGTTCCAAAACACCTAACAAGCAAAATCCCATTTCAATGACCCCTGTTCAATAAAGTACATGAGCTTCTTTTTTTGGCAGATTACAAGCATTTGGGTCAGATGTCAATGCCTGCCTCTAAACACCTGCAAAAAATGCCTGACAAATCACCTGAAAAACGCCCGAAAAAAGGCTGAAAAATGCCCAAAAAAACACCGGAAACGCCAAAAAAAGCTCCTCAAAACGATACGCTTAGGTGTGAATGGTGTCCTTTCCAAGAGCTACCTTCTTGCTCCTACACACAGGGGCCACTGGTGTGGGCTCCATATGAATTTTTATGGACTGTTTATTTCATATGGACTAACTGTCTCATTACATTGCCCATTAACTCCTGAGCCCGGGACCCAGACATAAGTACCTGCGTTTGCGTCAATTCCTCCCCTTTTTTTATAAGCAAACGTTATGCTTCCCAGATTGTTTCCTACTTTTAGATGTACCTACCTCACATGTATTATTTTAAATTATAATAACACATCATGTTAGACAAAGGACACATGAATGTCCCAATTTTTCCCGTGTACAACCACAGAAGACTTTATATTCTTTGAAAAAATACAAAATGTTTTCTGAATGGAGGAGCTGCAGTGCAAGCATCCTACTGTGATCATTGTGTGAATGTTAAACACTTTCATCACTGTCAGGGGGTGCAGGAACAAAAGACACTTTTTTGCTGTAAAACATTTCCAATAAAAAAAAAAAAAAGTTAAAATCTAATTTCTTCATCAGTTGAGGCCAATTTATATTCCGCTACATATTTTTGTTAAGAAAAATCCCACTAAGCGTATATTGATTGGTTTGCCCAAAAGTTATAGCGTCTACAAACTACTGGATATGTTCATGGAATTTTTTTTTATTTATTTTTTTTTTTTTTAAATAATGGTGGCAATCAGCGATTTATAGTAGGACTGCAACATTGCGGAAGACAAATTGGACAATAAGTGACACTTTTTTGGGGACCATTTACACCAAATACAGTGATCATTGTACTGCCACTGGCAGGAAAGGGGTTAACACAAAGGGCAATCAAAGGGTTAAATGTGTCCCTAGGGGGTGCTTTCTAACTGTGTGTGGGTAAGGGGGTGTTGTACTGTAAGAAGACAGAGATCCGTGTTCCTGCTTAACAGAAACACAAGATCTCTGTCTTCTCCTGTCACAGAATGGAGATCTGCCTTGTTCACATAGGCAGCCCGCCCTTCTGTCTGCCTTGGGAATGATAGGTGGGTTCTGCAGGACCAGCTGATTGGCTCCCGCTGTGTCCAATGCACAGGTAGATGATTTTGCGCTAAAGGGCTGCCCTGCCACAGTATATGTACATGGGGAGATCCTGTGTGAATATCTCGTAAACACCGCAAGTTAAGGAGATATTCACTGTACCTACAGGTAAGCCTTATTATATTATTCTAATGTTATAAAGTTATTATTATATTATAAAGTTCAAAAGCAGAGTCTACTACCGTGTTAAGAGCTAAGCACACTTTAACCACGTCAATACCTGCCTATCTTACCATATGTATCTTTAGTTCCAAAAAATTGTGGAAAAATATAGGATCATCTTGAGTGTTCACTTTCCAATAAAGAGTCATTCTGGGGGTGTTTGTAATGTTTTGGTATTTTTATACCATGTTTTATTACAGTAAGTAAATAAAACTGTTATTTTTTTATTTATATAGTAAAAAAAACACAGTGGTTATGAAATACCATAAAAAAACATCCCCGTCTGTCTCAAAAAATATGAATTTGTTATTTAAAAATGTGGTTACAGCATTACATGACAGAGTCATTTTCAGTCAAACTATCACATCACTGAAAAATTGTTTGGTAATTAAAGATGTGTAACATGTTGGTATTGAGGTGGTTAATCTTTTAGAAACTGCTCGAAGCTGTCTTTATGTGTTTTTGTTGTGATCATACTAAAAACAGCAATAAGAGAAGGGCGCACAGACCTAGTGCATTACCACTAAAAAGGTTTATTAAAATAAAAAAAAAATGTACATAATACTCACAAAACAATTGTAGATAGCACACATATATAGTCAAATGGAAGATTCCCAAGGTTGCCAAGGCACTGCACGTTGCTGGATAGTGTTCAGATGTCTGCACAAATCTGCTGCAGCTAACACGTTTCGAGGGCGAACCCCTTCCTCAGAGCCAAAAAGTGCTGCTGAACCCATCTTGTGATTGTTGTAAACTTTGAGGATGTTTGAGAATGAATACCTTAACAATACGAGCATTTGGGGAGGTTGGAAGGTTGGAGGGTGTTAGGTCAGGGGGAGGGGCTTGTTTTAAAGCTTTTCTACTGCTTGTAAAGAATAAATACTGTAAAGTCCATAGTCTGGCCACAGGCCCACTAAAAATATCCATGATTTTAGGCACTGCAATCATTTTTAAGAGACCTGCAACCGTACTGGATTTGGGCACTAATAAGTTGGAGTCCTGCTAAATTTGAACAGGGAGACTTCAAAATCCACAGTGCATACTGAAATACCATGAATGACTGTGGGCATTTCAGAAATTAGCACATCCTAGCTGTATGTGGGCAACATAGTAAATAGTAAACAAACCAAACCAAGCTCAGTGCAAAGGAGAAGTATGGCCAAAGCTCTTTTGGCCATACTTCTCCTGTGGGTCACATAGGTTCAGCCAACAGCTGGCTAAAGATGGCTGCCAGCTGATGCCACAGAGCCAGTCCAGGCTCTGTAGGGATCTGGGCAAAAATGTTGGGATCCATCTAGATGCCTAAACAGCAACTGGCTCAGCCTTTCAGCGTGCAGCTCAGAGCTCCCGCCAGCCGCTCCCGCTCCTTCCCTGGCCCAGTGCTCTATGCTCAGAATGGACCCACGAACTGAGTGATCAGTGGTCTTTGAATGCTCAGTTCTCGGTGTAGCGCTGACAGACATTCCTGCACTACTCTTGTAACCCAAAACTTTTATCCTTGTACCTCTCTTCCTGAACAAGCCCAAGGAATTTTTTGAAGGACTGTACAGTTGGAAAGCATTACATCGTTGCCTGATACTACGGAAAAACAATATAAAACACAGTGAATGTAGACCTCACACTTTGTATGCATCTTATATATTGCCCTTAGGCCTCCATTTTACTGTGCTGGCCCTGTGTTATTTGGGGATTCCTGAGAATGAGTTTGTCAGACAATAAATTATTTTAATCTGTATGTACAAATGCATAAAAAATGCAATCATTCTTATTATATCAAACTGTCTCTGATTTACAAACATTCTAGAAAAAAATGCTTGAAACCATGAATCTCAATACATTCATCAAATTCAGTAAGTAATGTCTATTCAGTATTTTACCCATCTAACTGTATAAGTTATTTTAACCATGTTCAATATTTTATCACATGATAATTTTCACAGTAAAATGTTCAATTCCCATACATAAAAATTTCATTGGCATGGAATATTTTTTTTACATGAATATTTATTTAAATACTTAGCCCTTAGAAATGCACTGGTAATTTTTCTAGTAAATAATCCAGCTTAAATGGATCCAATGTCTGTTTTTTTTCCATAAGAAACTTCATAGACCCTCACAATTACAACCAGTCATAAGGTAGCAGGATTTTAAGAAGTATCAAAACTCATGCAATACTCTTTACAAACTGACATTTTTAAAGTACCACACAAAATTATAACATGCATGTTAAAAATTCAGCCGATCCCTACACTAAAATGATGTGAATTAACCACTTCCTGCGAATCGACATACCTGTACGTCGGCTCGGAGAAATGGTTGTACCGGGATGATGCCTGCAGCTGCAGGCATCATCTCCATACCGTTCTTTAGAGCCGGCGGTCGGCTTTCAGAAGATAACAGCTGATGCGGCTCGGGAGCTGCTCGCCCGTTATCCCAGCTAGCTTGTTCCACCGGGAGACCTGAGCAACCAGCAACCGCGGGCTGGTTGGAGTCCCGAACAAAGCCGGATTCGGGTCTTCGTTGTAGTAACCCAGAAGCGACGTCACTGCTATCAAGTCTCATGTAAGAGAAAGAGGAGAGGAAAGCTGCTGCAGACAGGTACAAGCCTGGATCAAGATTAGGGTCAGGTAAGTATTTAAGAGAATGCATTAGGGTAAAAAATCTTTTTGCCTTTAGAATGACTTTAAGCACCCAACAAGAGCGTCCTAATTCATGTGCATGAAAATACACTGCTGTTATGTGCTATATGAGAAGTCCATAAGAGGACAAGTAAATACAACAGCAAGAGTCTGTCCTTGCATAAGACACGGTTGCTAATATACTCTCTATGCAGCTTCTAAACACCTCAACTAGATGCAGAGGCAGTAATAAGAAAATCTTTATAGCCCAATGCATCTCTGAAGGTCATGTTTTAGGAAGAACTCTAATCTACATCCAGATATCCATAATATATATTCATAATATTTATTTCTCTCTCTCTCTGTATATATATATATATATATATATATATATATATATATATATATATATATACTGTATACACGCATACAATATGTATATATATATATATATATATTGGCTCAACTCAAAAACATTACAGCAGAAAAAAAACAGCAAGCTTTTGGCAACAACTACAAGAGGTTTTCTACATAGAGCAGAATATTATTTTACCAACCCACAAATCTCAGTTTGGGAGCTAAAGGGAATCTATTTTTTTTTATACTATATCTTAATTACGTTAGTTGAGAATCCCTGGCTAAATGTCCCAGGCAGGGATGAGTCATTGGCTGTTTTAGGAAGCCAGCGGGTGACGGTGACCCAACAACCAGGAGGAAGCTGTTACATTTGGCAGTTGTAGTAATACCACTGATAAAAGTTTTATTTTATACTGCAGCTGAGGATCCACTCTATATGAATGAATACCCATTTGTTTGCCTATTCACACAGGAATCTCCATAGATGTACACAGTGCAGAGGTCTCCCTCCTATTATTTCCCTTGCTGGTCAAATGTTCTTAGTCTACAGTGCTAGGCTATTTTCTCTATTGGTGAATGTTAGCTCTCAAGGTTAAGGCTCCATGTACACGGGACGTTGTAAATGGCCGTTTAGGAGCAGTTGGGCGTTTTTTTCAGACGCCCCTGAACACACCTACATGTTATCTTATCTGTCCATGTACACAGGGTCGTTTACAGTCATTTGCAGGCAGTTGAGTTCAGGGACGTTTTTTGGAACGCAATTATTTGCATTCGAACGCGTGTTTCCCAGCATTTCAAACGCAAAAATGCGACTGAAGGCGGCTGAACGCGACCGAACGCGATGACCCACGTTTAGCGTTCGCGTTTTTCCATTTTAAAGGGGAATCATTTTTTGACCTCTAGGAACGGTTCTAAACGCAAACGCCCGCAAACGCCCGCAAAACGCGGGTGCAAACGCAACCTAACGGACGTTTCAAACGTCCTAAAAATTCCAGCATTCAAAGGGACTTTTAACAACGTCCCATGTACATGGAGCCTAAATGTTCCTTATAGCTATTTTTCTATTAGGATTGATAGTTAGGGAATGTTACATTCGCCCGGTAAAAAGTAACAAAGAAACAATTGCACACAAATTACAAATATTACGGGTATTATTCGTTATGTTTGCATGAATGTTGTGGCATTCGCAAAGCCTATTTTTTTATAAATAGAAATAAAGATTTAAACAAAAAAATTTAAAATTAAATTGAAATCCCATTAATTTACTCATTAGTAAACACATCATTACTTTAAAGTACATTAAATGCAGGCATATGGAGGCGCTTGCACAAGGCTCCAGTAGTCTAAAACCAAAGAGCACACTCCTATTAAAATATGAACTTCATGAAGGAACTACCATGCCTCCCTCCATATCAGCCCAATAATGTTATGGTCGGTATCACAGAGCAAGGAAAAGTGCCAGGCTAAAATGTTGGCTTCCTGCACTGGGTATACTGGAGCACACTGGCCAAAATTTGCAGGCTTTGTAGGGTCATTGCATCTCATCTCATTTACATTAACAGTTTAGCTAGTCTAAGGTAATTACTTATGTACCTTAATGTCTGGTTGGAATGTGGAGAAGTGTCACCTGAAAGCCCCACAAACCCTGCAGAGAATATTAGGGATTTCTAGATCTTACAGTAGCTTAAATACCAGTTAAAATTTGAACCCAATATAGTATCAGAGGCCAGGCTACAGTTGTACCCCCCCCCCCAAAGATAGACCTTCAGGAATATTATTCTCATTTTAGATAAAGCAATAGGTGCTGATATCAAGAATATAACTATGGCAATTCATGACCTTTCTCAAACATCTGTTTCTATGATAGAATTGTTTTATCCTACTAAATTACCTTTCTTTTTCTCTTGGCTTTCTGCACCTGCATTAGGACACTGTTTTTTCACCAATAATAGGTGCTTTAGATACTGATTATCATAATATTCTTTGATGCATTCTTGAAGGATTGATGACCACACATAAAACTGTTATTTTGTGAAATGATCATAACAGTAAATCATTACAATTCATTGTAATGTTCTGACTTTTGCCTTGGGTATCATCCTTCGAAATCCAGACACTTCTGGATATTTTTCTGTATGTGCAACAATGGGTTAATGGTCAGTTACTCTGACGTCAAGCGAAGAGACGGGTAGATTGTTCATTTTGAAGCTGATCTCCACTAGCACCTGTGAAGACAATTAAAATCTAAATGCACAGCAAACCGCCCCGACTTGAAACGGCTGCTTCCTGCAAGGAATTTTGATAGGCCGGTAATTAAATCTGTGGCATTTCAGACCTGCTGTCTCTCCAAATTTAGATACTATCAAATTCCTTACAGGCTGATGGGTTTGATCCAATGTACTCACTGGGAAGACTGTGTCGAAATACATCCATCACTTACAGTAGGTTCAATTCCTTGTGTGCCAACATAGCAAATATGTCATTGCATAAAGATCAGGACACCATCAATAAGAAGATTTTTTAAAAAAAAATAACCATTCTTTTCACTTATTTTAATCAAAAATGTCCTGTACCTAAGACACATGTATACAAATGAGCTCCAGCAATAAAATGCCCTGCACAATGCAGCCAATACCTCCTAACATATACTGATATTGGTGTTTTATACGGTGTATGCCTAAGGTCCCACATACCGCCATTTACTCTCAACAATAGCAAGAGAGTAACTTTAATTTTTAGAAGAAGGTCAGCAATGTTACTCACAGCACAACTATACTTTAAACAAACAGAGAGACCATTTGCAGACACATGAGACATACAAAAGCCCAGATCCAGGAGACAAACCTAGAGACACTGAGGTTGATTTACTAAAGTCAAAAAGTCTTTACCATATTTACTAAGCTAGGGGGAAATTCCCTTGCAAAATGAGCAGCATTTGTTAAATCAACCCCCATAGAGTTTATTCTCTATAGTAGGTGGTTTACTTGGCATTTAGTGAATGTTGACTTACTAAGTAATGTTCACTTTCAATACCCAAGCATGTGCATGAAAAATTAAAAAATAGGAACTTTGCTCAAATGTATGATTAAAATGGATGATACAAAAATATTATCTTTGCCTAGTGAACAGTTTAAATCCTAATAACTAGGTACATATATGGTATATGAGCTTCACCAATGGTTTCTGAGCACCTGGTGCAGTAGTCTTTCCTGGGATAGAACATCATAACAATTGTTCCCACCAACACAAAAATACTTCAATTTTGTTAATGAAAAAAAAAACAAGGGCAAACAATACTCTAGTGCAGGGGTCTCTATACTTTCTGAACGAAGGGCTAGTTTACTGTCCTTCAGACTTTGAGGGGGCCAGACTATGGCCAAAGTAAAAAATTTCCTGGTGTCAATAGGAGTAAACCATGTCCCATCATTGGTATTAGTTGGAGGAAGATTGCCCCATTGTTGTATTAGGGAAAGAAATAGTGCCCCATTATACTGTAGATGGTATTGGGAGAAATAGTGCCCCACTGTTGATATCAGGGGAAGGAATAGTGCCCCATCATTGATGTTATTGGGAGGAATAGTGCCCCATTGTCAGTATCAGGGGAAGGAATAGTGCCCCATCATTGATGTTATTGGGAGGAATAGTGCCCCATTGTCGGTATCAGGGGAAGGAATAGTGCCCCATCATTGGTGTTATTGGGAGGAATAGTGCTCCATTGTCGGTATCAGGGGAAGGAATAGTGCCCCATCATTGATGTTATTGGGAGGAATAATGCCCCATTGTCGGTATCAGGGGAAGGAATATTGCCCCATCATTGGTGCTATTGGGAGGAATAGTGCCCCATTGTCAGTATCAGGGGAAGGAATAGTGCCCCATCATTGGTGTTATTGGGAGGAATAGTGCCCCATTGTCGGTATCAGGGGAAGGAATAGTGCCCCATCATTGGTGTTATTGGGAGGAATAATGCCCCATTGTCGGTATCAGGGGAAGGAATAGTGCCCCATCATTGGTGTTATTGGGAGGAATAATGCCCCATTGTCGGTATCAGGGGAAGGAATAGTGCCCCATCATTGGTGTTATTGGGAGGAATAGTGCCCCATTGTTGGTATCAGGGGAAGGAATAGTGCCCCATCATTGGTGTTATTGGGAGGAATAGTGCCCCATTGTTGGTATCAGGGGAAGGAATAGTGCCCCATCATTGGTGTTATTGGGAGGAATGTGACCTTGCAGTTGGTGTTAGTGGGAGGAATAGTGTCCTATTTTTGGTATCAGTAACAGGAATTATGTCCCATTGTTGGTGGAGAAGTGGGAGGGATAGTGTCCCAAGGGCCTTATAAAGGCCAACAAAGGGCCACATCTGGCCCCTGGGCCGCAGTTTGGAGACCACCGCTCTAGTAAAAGTTATTCAATTTCAAGATCATGATGATCTGCTGAATACTGTGACTCTAGTTTGAATAAGAAAGTGGCAGCTATTTCATTGAGATGGTTGACTTGTAGTGTTCTCATAAGCTGTCACAGAAGTTCTGGTGCAAAGCAGGGCAATCCTTTATTCTGCTTATTACAGCAAGAACAAATGCATACAATGTAGCTTTCCAGCAGCCTACAAAGTAAAATTCCTTTCAGCATAAAAATAAACAGCAGTCTTTTCAAGACTTCAAAAGGTACAGACCAAAGCCATGTTTAGCAGGCAGCACTGCAACTCTGATTAACAGAGAAACAATAGAGAAAATAAACTTTACTTCAAACTTTTCCGGGTATGCCATATAAATATATATGTGTGTATGCATATATCTTGTTGGGTGACACTATATTTTCATTTCAGAATAATCAACTAAAAATAATGATAACGACATTAATATGATGGATGAGGCTGTCATAAACAATTTGAAGTGTAAAGTGTAATCTCATACAGATGCAAAAACATACTTCGGTGCTGTCATCAACTTTACCTTTTTTCTAAATACAACTGGCGTATAATTAATTTTTTTTTTTTTTTATCATCTCCTATAATCCTCATTGGAGTAGTAATCATACTGGTAGCAAAAAGAACAGTACTTTTAACCAGTTTTAATTCTTCCCAGAATTTTTTCAGTCCAGCAAAGGTAATATGTTTTCAGGGGAAGAGCATTAGGATGACCTCTTAAGCTGGGTACACACTATTTGTTCTTTTTAGTTGAAACCCTTGGGTTGAGTGAAAAAAAAATGTTAGCTCCGCTGTTCTAACCATGTGAGGTTAATTCAGGGATCTCCTTCGCTGGGCTATTTTGTTCTAACAAGGAGATGGCCCCACTGCCAGAACACTTCAATCAGCGCTCTCTGCCATTGGCTGAGAGCACTGATTGGGAGTTGGTGGGATGCTGGTTTTTCAGTTTGACAGAAGCCGGACGTTTATTTTTATTTTTTGTCTCCCGACATTTGGCCCATGTGTACCCAAGTTTAAATGTGCTGATCTCCTTCAAAGCTACAGACTGAGATAAGTGAATGGACCATGCTATATTGTTTTTTCTGCACTAAATCTTCAGGGAGGTCCAGGAACTGCTGTGTTGTATGGCCAGGGTGACTGGATAACACCCATATTGCATAACTATATTCTATCTGTGTATGTAGGTGCTTTCAAAATGAATATCTATATCCACAGTGCTGTGAAAAAGTATTTGCCCCCTTCCTGATTTTTTTTTTTTGCATATTAGTCACTCAGGCGATGCTTGAGGAAGGAGCACGCATGCTCCGAATGCGAGCCCCCCCTGCCACTATTGGAAGTAAGCCTGGATACTGAATGCTGCCAGAAACACAGGAAGTGTCGGACTCCACTGGCACAGCCAGGACCACGGCCGCCACAGTGTACTTCCCTAACATCCCTACAGATGAACCATCCCCATTTGCTGATCAACTATTTCCTCTGTGTGAATTACTACATTGTTTTTATGTAATAAATAACCTTTTAATCTACACTGAGGTGGAGCTGCTTTTCTTCTCCTACCCCTTTCTGTCTGTTGCAGAGTCCCTCTAGCTCTGTATGAAGCCTGCAGCCACCTTCACCATCCATCTCCACTAACCCCAGGGATTGAACTATCCAGCCACAGTTGAAACTTTTTTCATAAGATTGAATGTACTTGACTTTTTCACTGGCGCAGGTCGAACGTCATGTATATGTACCTTCCCAGAAGAGTTGAAGCTGTTATAGCTGCAGAGGGTGGGCCAACTCAATATTGAACCCTACGGACTAAGACTGGGGTGCCATTAAAGTTCATGAGCGTGTAAAGGCAGGTGTCCTAATACTTTTGGTAATATAGTGTATATTTATAGGAGAGTTTAGGTTCTGATTTGATGATGTGAGTAAACTGATGTCAGTGGCAAGCTTTTGAGTGGACTCTATGCAGGCCAGTCAAGTTCCTCTACCCCAAACTCGCTCACCCATGTCTTTATGGATCTTGCTTTATACACTGGTCCAAATCATTTGCTGGAAGGGGGTTATTGGGTGGGTTTTTTTTCAGGGGTTGGGCTTGGCCCCTTAGTTCCAGTAAAGGGAACTCTTAAGGTGTCAGCATACCAAGACATTTTGGACAATTTCATGCTCCCAACTTTGTGGGAACAGTTTGGGATGGCCCCTTCCTGTTCCAACATGACTGTGCACCAATGCACAAACAAGGTCCATAAAGAAAAGGATGAGTGAGTTTGGGGTGGGGGAACTTGACTGGCCTGCACAGTGTCTTGAACTCAACCCAACACCTTTGGAATGAACTAGAGGGAAGACTGCGAGCTAGGCCTTCTCATCCTCATCAGTGCCTGACCTCACAAATGCGCTTCTGGAAGAATGGTCAAACATTCCCACAGACACACTCCTAAACCTTGTGGTCAGCCTTCCCAGAAGAGTTTAAACTGTTACTAATTGCTTTAAAAAGGTCTGGATTCTTTCCTGGGTTTCCTTAATATAACTGGGTACTAATATTTATAGGTAAAGTTGATCCAGGGAATATCTGATTGCCTCTCGGGGGATCAGGCAGGAATTTTTTTCCCCTGATGTATCAAATTGGATCATGCTTTGCTGGGGTTTTTTCGCCTTCCTCTGGATCAACTGTGGGTATAGGATTGGGTATATATGGCATTGTATGGTTGAGTTTTCATTATTGTTTTTTTTTTGTTTTGTATTGGTTGAGATGGACTTGTGTCTTTTTTCAACCTGACTAACTAAGTATAGCTGCAAAGGGTGGGCCTACGCAATAATAAACCCTACGGACTAAGACTGGGATGCCATTAAAGTTCATGTGCGTGTAAAGACAGGCGTCCCAATACTTTTGGTAATATAGTGTGTATTTATAGGAGAGTTCAGGTTCTGATTTGATGATGTTAGTAAAGTGATGTCAGTGGCAAGCCTTTGAGTGTGCTTCATATGTGAGAGCAGAAATAAAAAATAATGCGTAATATAAAATCTTAAAGTAGAACATTACTCTGTATTGGAAACGTTAGACCTCATAGTTCAGTCATTATTTAACTATATATCTGCACCCTTAGAGCAATGATCATTGTGTGTAGAACGGCTGAAATAAAGTATGGCTGCCCTTGGAGGATTGGATGATACTTATTAGAGGCTTTGGCAGCTCACCTGATAGATAGGCTGATAAATCTAGTCCGGTGAATACAAGGGAAGAGTAGGTTTAGCTGCTTAAGAAGGCTGTGTAATCAGCTGTAAGAAAGATAGATAGGAAAGTTCATTGGGAACAGTGTCAAGAAGCAAAATTTAGGGAACCATAGAGTGTGTGTAGTCCGCTGGATGAAATTGTTGCTTCTGTGAGTGTATTGAACCGCTCTGTAACATATTGCTCAGGTTATTGCTAAAAGACTATTATTTTCAAAGTAAAAGATTTAGCGCTCTATTATTCCATTGCTCTAACAAATCAGGAATATGTATTATAGAAAGCTACACAGTCAGAGCTTCAGTACGTAACCTAGACTCCAGCAAACCTAAAAAAAGCCTACCGATAAAAAAAACATAGGGAAATTTGCTTCTAATGTATCTGTATATGCAGAAAAGACGATCTTTTACTGCATGTCATTGCAGAAAAACAGAACTCTGTGGATGAAAGTATTATGCTACAACAACATGCTGTAATTTGGAGGTGACACTGAGAATGTTGGCATTTTATGCTTGTAAAAGATGCTGAAAATGAAATACTCGTCTAACTTCTAAAGCTATTGTCTGTAGTTTCCATTTCTGCTGTAACATATAAACTAAATGGAGAGATTCATGTGTTGGGATTCTGTTTACTCTTCATAGAATATTTTAGCTGAAATTGGCACACTGACAACTCTACTAAAGAGCTCAGTGCAGCAGTGGCAGTGTTGTCATCTCAAACAGGAAGTACGGAGCTTTCTGAATATCTGGAAGGATCACCAGACATTTTTAAAGAAACATAACATGGAGAAATCTGCATGTATTACTGAGATATACTATACATTTTTCTTTTTTTTCCACAATGAAATTTTGAAGGACCATTTACACTAGGGATTGACCGATTATTGGCAACACCGATATATCGAGGGCCGATATGCACTTTCCCCGATATATCGTAATCGGCCCCTGAGGTTACCGATATTGCCGATATTTAGGGAAAGTGCATGTACCGGGGTGATGCCTGCAGCTAGAGGCATCACCCTGGTACCGGTGTCCATAGCCGACGGTCGGCTGACTTGCAATGACAACCGATGCGGCTGAGAAGCCGCTCGACTGTCATTACAAGGAGCAGGAGGGGACCCCCCTCCTGCCGCCTTCCGCAGCTCGCCTGTGTCTCCCATCCCACCGGGAGACCCGTGCATGCTACCTCCACCGCCGCTCAGCGACGAATTAAAAAAACTGACTGCATTCAAAACAGCCAAACTTGGCGTTTTGAATGCTTTTCAGTACCGAGGAGGGGTTTGGGGTCTTTTAGACCCCCAGATCCCTCCACGAGGAGAACCTGTAGAAAAAAAATTAAAACATTTTTATCACATGTCCGAAAATATCGGCAGATACCGATATCCGATGACCAAAATATCGTTATCGGTATTGGCATTAAAACAACGATATTGGTCGATCACTAATTTACACCTACTGTATTCATTGCAGTGCCATGCAGTGCCATTAAGTAATATGTTCAATACGTCTGTGTTACTGGAATATGCTGCAACACTTGATACATATTGGTACATTGTGCAGCCATTTCAGTGGCACACCAAATTCACTAAAGCAAGACACCTCCGAAGCACATGCATTGCAGAACACCAAAATGCACTACCTTGCATTGAGAGGTGCTTTGTCGGAAGAATATTGCTAATGAAAAATTTAGTTAATTTTGCTTCAAAGTAGTATATTACCCACAAATTACCCAATAAATGGGCCCTAAAGGAAAATACTTCTAATGAAAAATTTTAGTTGCCTGCCCACCCATTCTTTTTTTTTTCTTTTCTTTTTTTTTATATAATCTTTATTTTGGTTTTACATTACAAAAGAGAAAAGGCACATAGAAAACAGTGTTATTGCAATCCAGTTAGTAGAAATGCTCATTACAATAAAAGGTTTACCGCTTCTTTCTGGTTTTAATTATTTGAGTACCTGACCCAAAACAAGTAGCAAGCTAAGGACTTCTGGGTTTTCTGTGGTTTTCACAATCTGCATACTTGTTCCAGGCTAGTGACTCAGAAGGTGACTCAGAAGGTGCAGAAGAAATTACTTACTCTTGCTTGTATAAAACGCTTGAGAACATCAAACACCTTCTACTTTTTGGAAGGGATAACTCTAGATGTATAACTGATAACATTTCATGAAGACAGATGACTTGCTTAGCGATGAAAAATATAACATTTTGAAATTATTACTGTTTGAAAATAAGCCTAATTACATTTACTTATAGAGCTTCTCTGTGAAGATAAACCACTGTGATGTTCTCCTAACAAATTCCTCCCCTCTCCTTTTCTATTGCGGTGCCTGGCCAAAAAAAAAAAAAAAAAAAGTTTGATGGATGCTTACAAGCAAGATTGCCTTTAGATATCAGACTCTCTATCTATTCTCTATCCAAAATGTAATTAGTAATTTAGAAAGAAGATAACATGTAAAGGTAAACACAAGTTTTCTAATTTAATGTTGTTAAAATGACATGCCCATTCCAATCAGCAGCCAACTATGATTTTTTAAGCTGTCAAAGAATTCAAAGTCAATTAGCGTCTTTTAACTATAAAAAATGGGGATGCCCTATACACAGCGTACATGTCAGGGCACCTGTGACCAGGTGACAACTGCACCCTGTTGGAGGCAGGGGCGCAGCACAAGGTAGTGAACCCGATAGCAGACTGCTGCGGATGGACCGGAACGTAAGCCCAAGATTCCCCAGGGCGCGGAGTCTAAGACCCAGCAGGTGTTCACCAGAGCCTCTAGTGGTGAGGATGGACTTGGCTGCAGCTGGGCACAGGTCGCGGCCCCTGGGGTCCCCCAGGTCACGCTCCGTAGGGTGAGAAGGGAAGCAGCCACTCAGGACACACGGAATGGTGATGGGTAAGCCAAGGTCGGGGTAACAGGCAGACAAGGGTAACCAAGGGACAGGCCAAAGGTCAGGGTAACAGGCAAACAGGAACAGTCAGAGACAAGCCAAAGTCGGTACACAGAAAAGTAGATCAAGCACACGGCAAACAGGAAACTAACACTGTTGAACAGCAAAGCAGACCTGCAGTGCACTGGTTAATATAGACTTCCTGTGATGACCTGGGGCGGGGCAGGAACAGAAAGTAGAAGTGATAAAAAGGAACCAGAAGTGCAGTCTGACCTCTAATATAGAGATGAAGGGACAGGTAAGTTTGCCAAACACTATTGCAAGTCCATGACAGTACAGAATGAACCCAGAAAGGTACTTTCCTGCTCATGAGATTGTGCCTTGCTTTTCTCAACAGGTTTTCTTTTATTACAATGCTCTGATCCTTTGATGATAGTAGGCAGACCTACACACTTGCCATTTAGAAAGGAGGAAATTATTAAAATGCATAAATCTGTATCTACAGAGCAAAAGAAGGTACAAGCCCACCTAAAGTTGGTTAAAAACCCAGGAAGGTTAAAAATAGCCCTGGAGATGTTTTTTTTTTTACCCAGCAAAACTGGAGTTTAATGTTAAAGTCCATTGTCCACCACTACCCAAAATCCCCAAACCCCCTTCTCCCTATCTAGAGAATACCCATGGTTTCTTTTTTTTTTTTTCATTCTCATGTTGTGAAAAACAGCTTTCAATATTCCTTGTGACATCATCACCAACCTTGTAATATTCTTCCAATGGCAGATACTGAGAGCTCATCTCCAAAATGGGCGAACCCCCAGAACTTGGTCTATCAGGATCACACTGGATTTCTCAACAGGTGATATGTTTTTGCTTGTAACCTTTTTAAAATGATACAACATGAGAAAATGTACATCTATGGGAAAGGTGGACTAAATATTTTTATTTTATTTATTTATTGATGTCTCACTTTTTCATACACTTTAAACAGTGCATATGATTTCCAATAACATTTAACTAAAACCTTGTAGGCAAGAGAGTAGAGATCTGTTTCTGTTGCATGTGAAAAATCCCATCATATAACTATCCTTTCTGTTTTTAAAATGAATCATTATTCAATAAATTTTCTATGCTGTAAAATAATATATTTCACGTTGTGGTATGAAGGTTAGAATTAAAATGTGGCTCAATCCATTACAATAGCAGAGTCCACTTTATTTGCTTTAACATTATAAATCCCTGTGGCTAAGGATTTGATGTTTTTTTAGAAAGCCACAACTGTATGGCACCTACATAAAATGGAAATCTCTAAATGATCCCTTTAATGTTAATTAGATTTTACTGCATAGCTGAAGTAAGTCAGTGGTAGGACTCCAGGCTATGCCATTGTCTTTCAGTTCTGGCTAACATTTCGCTAGTATATAATTTCATTTAATTGCTCTTACGCTTCTCAGGATTGAGTTTGTATGGAGATGGAGACCCCAATCATAAAAGATGTAATAAAAATACAAATGATATTGTACTATGCCTGCTGGGCCAAATGGGAATCAGAGGTGGATAGTGACATGAAATTCAGCTGTCTAATACATATATATATATATATATATATATATATATATATATATATATATATAGCACCCTACAAGGTAGGTACTAGGTAAAGTATAGTGAGCCTTGTCTGCTTAACAGCAGCGACATGATTTTCAGCTGGGCTGTCATGTCCCCCAGGTGTGACTGTTGGGGCTGGGGAGTCTCCTCACTGTACTTAATAAGAGGGTTATCATTGGACAGTGGAGGAAACCCAGCCAATGGTGCACTCAGGCCCTGAAGTATAGAAGGGGTGCCAGTGCGTGGACCCTGAAGTATAGAGAGGATGCCAGTGTGTGGACCCTGAAGGGTAGTTAAGTGTACAGCATGCAGTTTGCAGTGTACAGTGTTTAGAGTTGCAGCAGCAGAAGCAGTTTACAGAAGCTACCAGGAAGGACTGGAGGTAGCTGTGTTCAGGACTTTTGAGCTACCCAGAGTGTCAGAAGTTAGTGCTCAGTATAGTCCAGGACTTTTGAGCTAACTAGAGTGTCAGAAGTTAAGTTTCAAGTACAGTGCAGCAAGTCAGTATTTTTGAAGCTCCAGCAAGCGTTGGTCGGCCTAAAGCCGGCGTCAAGACAGCGCTGAAAGGCCTTTTTCTTCAAGTTACCCATTTTGTACCTAGTTGAGCCAGAGGAGTATCCCACTCATTTCATTCTCCCAACCCCAATATAAAATAAACAAAATAAACCAAAGATGCCGGACTGGTCTTTGACTCAAATCTCACACTTGGGTATTCAGGTTAAATGGGCTGAAGGTGTTACCGGTGACCATGGCAGACCCACATTAGGCCCAATGCCTGGAAAATCTGCTATATATATATATATATATATATGTATATGTTACAATAGTCCCAGTGACTGTAGGCAGTCTAAAATTTGGGTTTCCCAGTAGTTAATGTGTTATAAATGAAAGGGAATAATGAAAATAATAGTCTAAGATGGAGTTCACGTACAAGGAAAAAACAGACCACCTACAAACAATAACTTGAAAGACCCGCCATCCATCTTGCCATCCCTTATAAAGAATGGTGGGTCTATCATTCCACAGTTGTGTTTATGTTGACTTATGCCTGTTCTTTACCAATTATTTTATGTCCCATACTATTAAATAAATAAAAAAAGAAATAGCTAAGAGAAGATTTATGTCTACCAAAACATTTTAATATGTACAGCTGATAACCAATTAAAACCTTTGGGAGGGAATATGTCTCAAAGCAAAATAACCATGTGAGAAGCCGCAAGAGGAAGCTTACATTTTTTGACTTCTGGATCACACAATAGTTTCAGGGAAGGAAACCAAAACCTGACTAACTTATAGTGATATCACTTTTATGCCTAGTCATTTTATAACAATCTCATATATCTACAGAGCAGCCTCAGACATTCCTGCCTAGCAATGCTCAAAAAGCAGTCAGACAGGTTACACACCTTGTCCAGTCACAACTTTCTTTCCCGTAATAAGCCAGCACAAAGACTGACTGTATCAGGTAAGGCTGTGCCTCTACGTAACACAAATGGGAACTTTTTTACGACCAATGGCTGCCTTGCTTGGAAACTGAGCAAAATAACATTGTCAGACCTAACCATTTTTTTATGTCTGCCCTCTTTTAGGCCCACTATAAACATGTTGGGGTACCCCTCTGGGTTTTCTTGCAGTTGGAAAGTTAATATACATACACACTTGGCTTTGCCAAGAATGCATGTTTATTCTTTGATTTGCAGAGTGGGAAAACCTGCAAGGCAACTCTAGTACTGGCTTATCTAATACATTTTTCCTGAAACTGTTCTGCCAGGGGTGTCTGGCACTCCAATAGCCATAAAAGCATTACCGAATGGTTCAAGACAACTACTTCAGGACATGCTCTGGATTTTCACAAACGTACAGTCTAATAAGTGTACCAAACATCCAAGAGTCCAAAATTATTTATTAATAAACAACAAAAAATTATAAATATAAACAATATAAAAAATATGTATGTATGTAATCTATGTAAATCTAGGTAAATATAAATCGATATTAATTACAGCTAAATTTTTTATAGTGTTTATATTTGTATTTGTATTTATGTTTCATACTTTTTGCAGCGCTGATGAAGGCGGAGTGGTTTGGCCCCCAAAATGCATGGACTGTTTTGTGCTATCCTGCTGTGTACTAATTTTATTAAAGATTTTTAGCTCTTGGACTTGTCTGGTGTTCTCATTAGACTGTATATGTATTTTCTTTAGATGGGTCCCTATTTTGTGGAAAACAGCAACACCAGAGCCCAGTGATATTCTCACTGACTTACTAGAAATTTGTATCTGGGGCCTTATTTTCACTCATGTTTGGATGCTCTAGATTTTGTTTTCCACTCTTTGGTTGTATTTGGCCACTTCTGCAACTGGGCCCAAACAAAAGGTGATTAAGGGAGAACGGGGTGATAGGCAAGGTAGCAGATTTGGCCACCCAGTTCCTTAAAGTGATACTAAAGTCTTGTTTTTTTTTTTTTTTTAAAAAAGCAAACAAGTTATACTTACCTGCTCTATGCAGTTGGTTTTGCACAGAGCAGCCTGGATCCTTCTCTTCTCGGGTTCCTCCTCAGTGCTCCTGGCTCCTCCCTCCTTATGAGTTCCCCCACAGCAAACAGCTTGCTATGGAGGGCACTTGAGCCAAGTCCATTTAGACATGGAGCCGCCCCCTAACCCTGCCCCTCTCTCTCCTAATTGGCTGAATGATTCTCATTGACAGCAGCGGGAGCCAATTGCGCCACACAGCTGTTTCAGCCAATGAGGAGGGGAGTTCAAAGCAGCTTAGAAACTCCTGCAACATCGCTGGATAAAGACAGGCTCAGGTAAGTATTAGGGGGGGTGAGGGGGACTTCTGCACACAGAAGGTTTATTTTTTTATCTTAATGCATTGAATGCATTAGGATAAAAAAAAAAAAAAAAACCTTCTGCCTTTACAATCCTTTTAAACTGACTTTGATAAGGACTGCAGCAGGCACAGGTGTTTAAGATACAAACACAGCTCTGACCAATTGTGCTATCCCCTTGGTTTACTACCGTAGAACGAAGATGATGGCTGGGGCCCCTGGATATCCACCGGGCTCCTGCCTAGGTTGTCTTGTGGATGATCTGGCTCTTTGCATTTGTATAGCCAAAGCTAGCTAAACTTGCTGCTTTGCATCATATATTGTCTCTCTATACTTATTATCTGTTTACAGTGGTGGGTTTTTTATACGACAAATTTGTTTTATGCAACTAAGAAACACATCATAATAAAAAAAAGGAATTACACTGATAACATTCAAAAGTTATATGACTTCTTAAATCATTATCTTTTCACAGAAACTATCCAAGACATGGGCATATTTAGTCTCCTTGTTAAAAGAGTGATTTTGCCAGAGGACAGCAGGAACAAGAGACCAGTAGGAGGAAAGCGAAAGTAAAGTCACTTTCGAAAAGTAAATCATGTTTTGGGGCCAAGTAGGTGAAGATTCTGTTTTTAGAGCTTAATAATTGTTTTACTGCTTCCACCTGACTCTTTTAGCCAGAGGCTTTATGCTGAAAATGATCAATGAGCGTAAGAGGTGGGGGTATGAAATTGTGAGGTCAGAATTTCCTGAAAATGCAAACCTCAGCCAGAAACTGTGCCTGTGACTCGCACCAATATATTTTTACACAATGGAACAATGCCAGCTCCAAAATTATTCTTGCTACAGCAAACTCCCTATGGAAGCCACACTTTAAGCTCGAATCCCAGCAGAACTAAGTCATTTAAAAACATCTACATAACGTTTAGTAGCCTCGGGGGCTGTTCTCAGGCAGTGTAGCACGTCATGGGGAGAATTGAGTGATCACCTGCCCTTCCATTATAGTCTAATGTCCTCGAGGACAGCCACTCAATTAAAATGTTGCGGGCTGTGATCTGATTTTCCATGAATTAAACAGAAAACACAGATCACAATTTTAGTGGACAGGGTAAGACTTAGAATCCTAATGCACAAATATCTGCTTCTAGAATCATGCATCCAGCACCTTTTCTTAACAATTTTATTTACATGTGAAATTATAGAAAATTGTTTCTTTCTGTTACATTCTGTGTAATCACGGGCAGAATGGAACTCTGAAGTCCACCAGAGAAAGTTAAGTCTGAGAGCCAACCTGGCCAAAATGTCAAATTTTTCAACAAAACACAACTACAGTCTTCATCCAACAACAAAGCCTTTATTTTTGATGTTATGACTTAGCACAACAGAATTATCCTTTGCAATTTATAAAAATACTCATGCAAATATAATCAGACAAATTATGCCATCACATTTCTACATTATTATGCTCAGTGATCAGCATACACGTTCCATACAACAACAAAGAAACGGGTGACTTGAAAATGGCATACACAGTAAGTAATTGGTCAAGCAAGTGTTCCTAAGTATGATGAGGACAATGACCAATGGTACAGGACTAAAAATAATTGTATTATCCAGGCCTCAAGATGTTAACATTAGCTATGTAGTCTCTACCAATGCAAGTGGAGAATAAGCAAATTTATTAAGGATGTCATCATAAACTAAAAATTAGCTGATATCCCTCTCAGTGTCCACGGATATAAGGTACTTCAGAAGATCCTGTCCAGTTGACGACCTTAATCTTTTTTTTTTTTTTTTTTTTATTTTCTCATGTGGAAAAAGTACTGTATTGTGTGCAGGAGAAAAAAATACCTACTTTCCTGCAATAAAGATGTATATTTGCAGCAGACTGCAAGTTATGGTCTTATAGTATTAGGTAAGACGGCTCTCAAATGCTATTTGTCTCACATCAGAGAGATCTTTATTCTCAACAAAATCATAATTTACTTATTTTGAGAGAGGCATGTTTTTTTCAGAAATTGATCATTTCCCTTGAAACCAAGAAGCTGTGCTACAGCCTATGAAGCTTATGTTGTAATGTCACTTTGTTTGATTTGGCTAAACCATCAGGGGCATACATAAATATCTACAAATCTTACCAGTCCAGAAGTAAGTGACTAACACCCCCAAAAAAGTATATCTTTCTTACTTTATAGGATATAGTTAGGCTTTTCTGGTTAAATTACTAAAGAAAAAGGCCACTCAAACCCCACCTTTACCAGTCCAGAAGTGATTGACTGACTTCTAAATAAAGTATACCCTTCTTACTGTGCCACGTAATAATTTTTTCATTTTTAATCGGTCAATTTTAATTTTGTAAGAGCTTTTGTTCCAGGCTAGTTGTTGGTAATTAACAACTACATAGAAATCTTGATATTAAAACAATTAAGGGGGGTTTGGAAGCATTGAAGCAGTGAAAAGCAGCGAAGGTAGACTTAATGCCTTTGAAAAGGTTACACATTACTAGAATCTGATCATAACTGGATAGGGTGTGTTTTCATAAAGTATAATTAGGTAGTTGCAATGCCTTAAGCTGGCCATACATTGATCAGTTTTTTGTTTTTTTTTTGGATCTGCCAGATGGCTGATGGAAAAAACTGAATGGATTCCCCCATCCACACATACAAGGTGGATACAGAAATCCTCCCCACTGATCTGTTGTATTCCAGTAGGCCTACTCCATTGTCAGAATAAAGTGATCAGTGCTGCAACCAATTGGCTGCATGTACTGATTAAACATAAATTTATCAGCAGTACTGTTCGAGAGAAGTAAATTATTCAATCGATACCTCTCAAATGGAAACAGCCATAGATGGATGGAAATTCAGCCACTCCCCTCTGAACCAATCACATTTCGATCCATCTATGGCCAGCTTTAGACTTATATGTAGAAGAGGAATCAGAACATGGAGAAAATGATTCTGCAGCTGTAGAAAGCATATCTGAAGGTGAAGCTTCAGCTTTTTAACATACGGGCAAACACATATCTGACAAGAAAATAACAGAATCTGCTTATAAGGAAAAAAACACATCTTGGCATTAAATTACAGATGTTGCAAGTGTTGAAGACATAACAAAGCGTGGTATTAGAGCTGTGGAGATGCAGTGCTTGAACAAGGCAAGTCTGCATATTTGATAACATTTTCTAAAGCTGTTGGAGGCATACCAGAACATGAATGAGGTCTGTTGCATTCAAAATGTGTCACACTCTCTTAGCTTCTTGTCTCACCACCTAATGTTTCCTTTAAACTTGCCTGCTGGACAACTTGGTCACTGACAGACAAACATGACTTTGCAGATTGTGCAAAGTAAGACATACTAGAAGGCTTTTAAAGACATCATTTTGGCTGATCAGGAGTTGATCATGCATCAATCATCTTTTGGCCGCCTGTTATCTCTTTTGTGAACCAGTTTTACATATTTTCATTTCTGCACCTTTTCACTTTTCTCACTTGTGGATAACCTTCTTTTAGAAGACATGTGAGCAAAACTTATTGTTTACACATAATAAACTAGTCATTGAAATGTCTATGCAAAATACTGTATATTTGTACAAGTGTAGAAACTAGTTTTTAAAAATAAAGGTACATATTTGGCCTCAACATTGTTAGATGGTGAAGGACATTTCTCTGTATTGTGTTCAGCCTGCTGCCTGTTGGCCTGGTGAAGGAATTTGGGTTTTGGAAATAAACCTTTTATGAAAATAGTAAAATTATTAAAATTACTATGCTTTAAGGATTAACAATTATTTGGGCTTAGTTTCTGAAAATGTTGGTGTGCTTTCCTTAAACAAAGGCTCTATGTTGTCAACTTCTAAATAATATCTCTGTTTTATCTTGCTTGACGAATGTTGACCTAAGGATGGCAATAGGAATGGGGCACTGCTGCTGGAGGATATCAATATGTTGCTTCATACTTGGTACATTTTGATTTTGAGATAGCATCAGGAATGGTGCAATACTGCAGGCTGAGACGTTACTGCACAGGCTGGGTTGTAGAAAGTGCTGATGTAAAGTAAGATGGTCCGACTTGGTGATGTTAGTTTGTAGTAATTACATCACTGCCTAGCAGCATAGGCAGTTGAAGAAGAGGGCAGATTGCAGTGAGGCAGCAGCTGTCAATCAGGACACTTAATACACTGTTGTAACCTGTGCTACATTGACAGGAATGGCATGGCTGAGAGAAACACTGGGTTTCGGATGTTTAGTGCGGAGTAGCAGGCAGATGAATATGACACGCCCCCTACTAAGTATTTTTCATTGCATTTTGGGCCACATACTTGGGGCCACACACATAAACAGCAGATCAATGTTTTACATGAAAAATAGGTCCACAGAGGAAATCAGTGGGCTCAGAACGTAGCTTTAGAGCCGGTTCACACTGGGGAGACTTGTCAGGCGACCTGGTCGCCTGACAAGTCGCCTGCCATAGATTAGCACAGGACCCGTTCTAATAGGAGCGACACAAGTCGCTCTGACTTAGAAAAAGGGTCCTGAGCTACTTTGGGGCGACCTGAAGCGACCTGCATTGACTTCAATGATATGAAGTCCGTGCATGCCGCTCCGAGGTCGTGGTGCGAGCTGTGCACCGCGACTTCACAGGTCGCCCCGGCAAGTCGGGTCGCGCCTATGTGAACCGCCTCTTAGAGTCAGCAACAGTGATAGTGTACAACAGTGAGATCAAATACCTTTTCCAAATTAATAGCAGATCAATTTTCAAGTGAAAAATGCAATACAGTTGTAAATACTAGGTTTTTTAATCATAAAGAAAAATAAATTCTGCTATAGCAACAATAATGAGAATGATGAGATGGTCCCCTAAGTCATATTGTCCCCTAAGACATCTTTACATACTTTCCTGGGCTATTTGAAAAAGAAGTGAAGAAAATAAACTTGGAGAAAAGCAGAGTTCTTGCCCATACTGACCATCTTTTTTATATGGGAAAATAAACCAAGGAATGTGACTGAACACTATCAGAAACAACTTTCCTAAAGTGTAATGCCAGTCAAATTCTAACTGAGTCTAAATCTAATCACAGCCCCATTCCAAGACTTTTCTATGTAACCTGTAAAAGAAAAGATGTCTTCCAGCACTGGCTTCAGTGTAGAGGAGGGACTGCCGACAACGGCTTTCCCATAGTAAGCCTAAATATAGACATCTTTTCTTTTGCAGGGTAGAAATAATAATCTGAGAATGGAGGTGGGTACTAGATTTGGGCTTAGTTAGAATTTAACTGGAATTATACTTTAAATTCCGTTTTTTTTTTTTTTTAAATGGTACCCTTTAAGTAACATAAAAAAATGTATATTAATGGAATAGATTAGTGAAATCAGTTTGGGAGGCATACCTTGACAATAACAGTATAGGCTCTTTATTTTTATTTCCCATCTCCTTATTTTGTAAAAATTAGCAACGCACTGATACCAGTTTTTTAAGACCGAGTATGAGTACTGATACTTTCTCTAAAGTACTCGCCGATAGAAATTACCGATACCTATTTTTAATGTCATGTGACAGTTTCCAGACATGCATGAAAACTGATGGGAAAACCGCACGGATTTCACCTGCAGAGATATCAGTTTCACGTCAGATTTCATGTGCTTTTCAGTGAATTTTTACAGCCTGTTCACATATATGCGGGTTGATTACAGTACGATTTGAAAAAGAGTCCTGCACGATTTCAGTTTGGTTTAGATGTAATCTCATACCTTACAATTTGCATTGGAATCGCACATAAACTGCTGAACAAAATCGCATCGGACCGCTTTGAAATAGCACTACAAACCAGCCTGCACATATCTGAATTGAGTCTGAAGGTATCGGTTTTAGTATCGGAGCATTTGCACAAGTACAAGTACTGGTGCAAATGCTTAGTATCAGTGCAATGCTAGCAAAAATACATAATTATAAGCGCATCCAAAGTGGACCAAATTTGCCTCCCCAGAATGCTACCTACTATCTAAAAAAATGAACAAGACCAGTAAAATACTGACTTTTGACGTTTCGCAAAAGACTTTATCTCTGATCAGTTTACTTGCCTCTGCTACTGCCAGCTTTCAGCTGTGGCCAAATATGGGTTCTGAGATAGAGAAATGGATTGGCTGCTCAGGATGAGGCAGCCAATCAGTATTTCTGTCTCACAATTTGCAAACCATTGGCAATACTGAAATAGTGAGGACAAGCATGGCATTCTGGATGAAAAGTACATATTTGACTGCTTTAATTAGCTTTGGTAGGAGCTAGACAACATCCAGGGCTGGCAGACTTAAGTTAGGTTTCTTTTAAGTCATAATTTTACATTGCCGAAGAGACAACTGCTTTATATAAAACTGACTTTCTCAGCCCATAAAACATGAGTCTCCAAGAGTAGTTCAAGTTTTGGTTGGTAACTTACATTATCAACAGTGGATTAAAATATTAGCGTGGCCATAATGGGCCCAAAGTTAGCAAGTGACACTAACTATTTTAAGCATGTTGTGCAATATTGCAGTAATTTCCCATTTTACAACTTCAAGGACATGCGCCTGTGGAAATACTCAGCATACCAATGGGGTATTTTCCAACTTGAAAGCCATTCTTTCTGTAAAAGGACCCAATCCATTGATCTTCGTCTTGATACTTCAACAACTCTCAATCTCACTGCCTATTGCTCTTGAGTTATTTGCCCATCTACTTCCAACCATTAGGATAATGGGGTTGATTTACTAAAACTAGAGAGTGCATAATCTTGTATAGCTGTGCATGATTAGCCAATCAGTTTCTAACGTCAGCTTGTTCAATTACCTTTGGCAATAAAAAATGGAAGCTGATTGATTTCTATGCAGAGCCGGACTACATTTTGCACTCTTCAGTTTTAGTAAATCAAACCCACTGCTCTGTACTAAGAGTGTTTATATAAAATGAACAGGTAGCAAACATTTAGAGCCGGTTCACACTAGGGCGACTTGTCAGGCGACCCGGTCGCCTGACAAGTCGCCTGCCATAGATTAGCACAGGACCCGTTCTAATAGGAGCGACACAAGTCGCTCTGACTTAGAAAAAGGGTCCTGAGCTACTATGGGGCGACCTGGAGCGACCTGCATTGACTTCAATGATATGAAGTCCGTGCATGCTGCTCCGAGGTCGCGGTGCGAGCTGCGCACCGCGACTTCACAGGTCGCCCCGGCAAGTCGGGTCGCGCCTATGTGAACCGGCTCTTAAAGGTTACTGGTTAGAAAGGTTCATGTTTGATATAAACAAGGAATAGTGACAATACATGCTCACACTTTAAGTGCAACTCGAGTTGAACAGTCATGCACCAGAAGGTATTTAATAAACAGAGCCTAATATACTGGTTTGAACATGTCAACATTTGAAAGCTTTATCATACAGCAATAACAGTGTAATGCCACTCAACAATAAGCAATATCGTTTTTCATATATTACTAGCATTTTTCCTTAACTCAGGCCTTCGGGATTTGTAAAGGGCAATTTCATTTGCCCTTGTCAATTTTAGACACAGAATTCCTCAAGAAAGCGCCCACCATTATCCAGCAGGGACAAAACTTTAATAGCTCCCTAATTGCAAGCATGCAGGGCAATCAGAGACCTTGAGCAGCAGCCCCCCTATTGGAAACGCATTACTTGCCTGCACTGAATGCTGTGCACATAGCATTCCAAGCATTTGAATGTATGGTCAATCACAACAATACCTAATGCTCAGGGAGTAGATGTGATTTTTGCTTGATACTATTTATAAAATATGATGTGGCTACGAAATTTAAAGCTGGCAGTTAATTTTTTTAAAACTTCATTTATAATCCTTAGTAAATATTGACTTCTCAGACATATTCTACATTGAAAGATCTGTTTGCTCATAAAATAAATACTTCAAAGCTTGAGATGCTCATTGATAACACTGTAATCACCATAATATTCTGGTATGATTGAAAGACAAATGCATCCCAATAGACCCTACACAGTCTGTACTGACACCCCCAGGTCAGGCAACTTTAAGAAAACACATGCTGTGCCCATAAAGGGAAAGGAACAAGTTTGCTGTATTCCTTCCATCCCAGCTGCACAAACTCACCTTAACTTTGCTATTACTCAGCACAGGTGTTGTGTGAGTTGTGTGTTGAGTGAAGAAAATGCCCAGTACTCTATGTCAGTGGTCCTCAACTCCGGTCCTCGGGCCCACTAACAGGCCAGGTTTGCAAGATAACTAAATTACATCACAGGTGATCTCATTTGCTGCTCAGTGATTGCCGTATTCTAGTCTGCATCTCCCCAAGGTAATACTTAAAATCTGGTCTGTTAGTGGGTCCTGAGGACCGGAGTTGAGGACCACTGCTCTATGTGACAGAGCTGGGTCCCTTACCAAGCACCAAATCTGTCACATAGGGAAAGTCCAAGACCTTATTTAAACTTCTACCTGAGTGACTTATAGCTAAAGCCCCATTCACAAGGGCAGAATATGGGGGGACATTTGCCATTTCAAAAAAAAACCCGGCCGTCATTCTGCCCGTGTATATGTTGGTCAGCTTGATAGAAGCCAGCCGTTTGATCATCTTCAGCCTTCATACTGGAAAACCAGCAGCCGATCGGACTCCTGATCAGCGCTCTCAGTCAATGGCAGAGAGCACTGATCGGAGTGTTCTGGGGGGGGGGGGGGGGGGCTGTCCCCCTGTCAGAACACAACAGCTCAGCGGGGGAGATCACTGGACTAACCTCGTATGGTTAGTACAGTGGTTCTCAATTTCCGGTCCTCGGGACCCACCAACAGGCCAGGTTTGCAAGATAACTAAATTACATCACAGGTGATCTCATTTGCTGCTCAGTGATTGCAGTATTCTAGTCTGCATCCCCCAAGGTAATACTTAAAATCTGGCCTGTTAGTGGGTCCCGAGGACCGGAATTGAGAACCACTGGGTTAGTACATTGTCTCTGACCGGAACTGTCAGTTTTTTTTGTGCAACCCACGACAAAGAACTGTTAGAGCCGGTTCACATTAGCGCGACATGACTCCTTACTACTTCGGGAGGCGACTTGTCAGTCCCGTGTACCACGACTTTGGAGCGACTTGCAGGGACTTCACATAATGGAAGTCTATGCAAGTCGCTCAGAGGTCGCCCCGAAATAGTACAGGACCCTTTTTCTAAGTCGGAGCGACTTGTGTCGCTCCTATTAGAACGGGTCCTGTAGCGGTCAATGGACCGCGAGGGAGCGCGACTTGTCAGGTTGACAAGTCGCGCTAATGTGAACCAAGTCTTAGTGTGTACCTGGCTTTACAACTAAACAGAGTGTCAGGACTGGTGTCGTCTTTGTACTGCTTCTGGCTCTCCCGGTCTGAACCCTGCTTTACAGGGACTGATATACCAAATCCTGGCTTATACGCTGCTTTTATCAAAATAAATAAAATTATAACTAACAGCAAAACTTTTTATTTTAGTTTTGAACCAACTGGAGATGGATTAAAACACCTGTTGTTTTTTTTTTAATTGCAGTCTGCACCTCCATTAGGGAGATTTGCCCTCTCTATTTGTCCTGTTTACCATTATCACCGAAAGTAACAGAAAATCCAAAATTTTGGGTTGTCCCCAGAAAAGTAATACAAGGGAAATCTTCCAATGGTGACTTCTTCCAACTGGGGACCCCAATATATTTCCTTCATTTGCAGGGATTTCTTTGAACTCCTTGTTTTGGCTATGGGATGGGAAGTGAAGGGAAACCTCCCCAATAGGACACAGATGGCAAAAAAACTGACAGGAGTTATAACCACACGCACACACGCAAACCAAAATGATTAAAAAAGTTTTGCCTATAGGTTTACTTTAAGGATGAATTACTAAATACAGAGCTGCACTCATACATAAGTTAAAGCCCCTGAACCCTACAGTCTGACAATCTGCCAACACTGAGACTGATGGCTGGGATCATTTTAGGTCTGAGGGGCAACTCAGCTCCCACTGATTACTGTGCAACTCCACCTCTTGGACATATACAGGAGACCAACATGGTGGCCCCTAGGCTGAGTCACTGTGGTTAAAGAGGGGATCTGTTGAAAGTAATAGCTTATCACTGCTAGAGAAGCCATGTGGTATTTATTTACATATATTTCAATTGGTAGAAAGGGGAGGGATTGGCTTCTTTATTGCTGGTGCATTAAAAAGTACAAAATTCTGTGATAAATATTAAGGGTGAAAACAATAAAGTTCTCAAAGTAAATGGGAGAAAAACTATTTAAAAGTACAACTAAAGGCTTCTGTGTAACAAGCTAAAACAAGTACAAAATCAAGGAAATATGTGTTGTTCAAGCCTTAGAAAGTAAGGAAAAAACTTTCTTTACCTCCCCTGCCTAAGCCAAATTATCCTTTATTTGTGTCTCATATGCTTCCTCTCCCAGACACTGCAGATCATTGTGGGAGGGACTGAGCAACAGGGACAGTTCTGTCATTTTAGAAAGCAGTGGGCAGGATTAGGTGTGGCCAGGTGATGATTGACAAGCTCCAGACTTGTGAACCAGCAGCGACAATGCTGACAATGCTGATAGCCACGCACAGCCCACATGAGAATGATAACACTGTTCTGAATTCAGGAGCAGAGCAGCATTGTTGCAACACCATCACAGGTAGCTGCATTAGGTGGACTTCAATGGCAGGATCAACAGGTACTTGTGGGACTTTGGAGGGGGATTAAGAGAAAGTAAAAGTGCAGCTTAACTTAGAAATAATTGTTGCAGCTCATTTTTTATTAGGAGACCAAAATTCTGTTTATTGATTCCTTATATTTAAAGTTTTACTAAACCCAGGAGCCTGCATTCACTATATCTGGTCTCCCAGAGTACACAGAACATGGAAATGCAATTATTTTAGTGAATATAAACAGCCAAATACCTTTTACCGTCAGCAGTATATAGCAGTCTTGTGACTTCTTTCAGTGTCCGGCCGAGCACCGGTTAAAGCTTGTAGGAGGAGTTTTCATTCTGCTCTGACTGTCCTATGAGGCTGCATGACCCCTGACCCGCTGTCTGGACAGTGCTAATTGGCCCTATGCTGATCACATGAACCCTCCCAATTAAAAAAATAAACCTCTCCAACAATGCACACCAAACTGAGTATGTGCAGAGTGCCTCCAGGCTCTGTTCTATCAGCAGATGGATTGGGGACAGTAAAAGAAGGGGAGGATCAGAGAAGACAGGATTGAACAACCTTTTTAACCAATGCAGAGGATGAACCCCATAGGTTCCACAATGAGTATAACAAGCATGCTTTACTGCATATACAGGCTGATTTTACTGTTACTGTTGTGGGTCTAGTAAGACTTTAAGTTTCAAATCCTAAAATACAACTTAATATAGTAATTGCTGCTATTATTCTTGTTTTCAATTTCAGGTTCTTGGTAAAACATGTTAATAGCTTTATGAACCTTATCATTTAAATTGTTGCAAATAGTAATGTATCGCAGTATACCTTCATATACTGGCCAGTTCGAATTTTAATGTCTTTTGCATGTATGCTAGGTGGAACTGCAGGATGAACCTGCAGTGGTACATCAAGCTTCACGCCGCTACAGATAGAAATCGGCACATTAGCATTTGCAGCCGCACTGAACCTGAGTCTAGTTGATAAGCTGGATTTGTTTTACTTTCTCTCTGCCCAAAAGATGCTCAGGACAGAGCAGATAAGATTTAATCACAGATTGCTCTGTGGCCGATACAGACAGTCTATAGGGGTATTATAAAGCTGTTTGTACTAGAAGTAAAATTAGCCAATTTGTAATCCTGTGCAGATAATAGGAGTAAGAAAAGCTTAGCTCTAGATAGGGTGCTGGGTGGGTGTTATTAAATCTCCAGGGGGTGAACTGTGAAGGAATCATCTATGATATGAAGGAAACAAAACTCTATTACTGATGTTCAACAGAAGCTCAGAACACATATGATGACCTTCTTGATTTATGCCAATCTGTGCTTTTAAAAAAGATGAAATATGTCAGACCTGAAAAAATGAAATAGAATGATATCTTGTAATATATTTTTTATCTTAGCTGTAAAAAAAAAATAAAAGAGTCATTGTACTAGCTATGTAAGTTATACAGAAGAATAATTGTGCGTATATGTATAGTAGCTATTCAGTGGACCAATTGAAAAGACTAGGTTATTACCCTGGTATACAGTGATAGGTGATAAGGTGGAAGTACCAGCGCAAACCCAGAACTAACTACAAGAATGCTATCCAGGGATCAGCTATTCAGTGGACCAATTGAAAAAACTAGGTTATTACCCTGGTCTACAATCATAGGTGATAAGGTGGAAGTACCAGCGCAAACCCAGAACAAACCACAAGAATGCTATCCAGGGATCCTCAAACTACGGCCCTCCAGCTGTTGCGGAACTACACATCCCACGAGGCATTGTAAAACTCTGAGATTCATAGACATGACTAGGCATGATGGGAATTGTAGTTACTGAACAACTGGAGGGCCATAGTTTGAAGACCCCTGCTATATACGATGACCAGGACACATAGTGGAATACAGTAAGAACTGGATTATGCAAATTGGGTGAAATTTTAGCAGCCAGATGAAAAATATCCAATCCAAGGCTTCATATGGTGGTAAATAGGGGTATTGACAAACAGTAAAAGGTATGCACTAATGGAAGAAGCACCAGACCAAAGGATAAGAGCCTGTTCACACTGGGGCGACCTGTCAGGCGACCTGGTCGCCTGACAGGTCGCCGTAGGTCGCCTGCCATAGAGAAGCTGTGGACCCGTTCTAATAGGAGCGACACAAGTCGCTCTGACTTAGAAAAAGGGTCCGGAGCTTCTTTGGGGCGACCCGGAGCGACCTGCATTGACTTCAATGTTATGAAGTCCGTGCCGGCCGCTCCGAGGTCGCGGTGCGAGTTGCGCACCGCGACTTGTGAGGTCGCCCCGGCAAGTCGGATCGCTCTAATGTGAACCGGCTCTAAGTGTCTGTATTAATTTATTAGTTTATACTAAAATAATTTAAAAAAAAAAACATTTTTGGGGTCAGAAAAAAACACCTTCATCAAAGCTTCAATTAAATAAGCTTCTTGAATAGACTCAAAATAGAGCTTTCAGTTTATTGTTGGTATTTTCCCTATATTTTTCAGCTCTGTGTGCTGTATTTCTTTGTTAAGGCTCTAATAACGTTTTTGTAAAACAAAATAGAGTTTTAATCTGTGATTGCTCATGCAGATACTGCTGGCCAGTAACTCTCCTGATCCAGCAATTAGCTTCTCTACACAGTTCTTATTTTAACTGAGCCCTGATGAAGGGTTTTTTTTTTCTGACCCCCAAAATGCATTGGCTGTTTTTATCAGTACAAACTAATAAAACAATTTGGACTCATTTATCCTTTGGTCTGGAGCTCCTTCTATTAGTGCATACTTTTTCTGGTAACCTCCTGGGATAGAAAAATTAAACAACTATGGACGTTTTAGTCACTGGTGTACAACAAATTCTTAAAAAAAGTTAACAAATGTTATTTCATATATTCTACAACATAGAAGTGCATCTCACAATATTAAAATCTACTATCCAAGATAAGCTACTAACACCAACTAGAAACCAAAACCCATCCTAAATAGTATGGTTTAAGTGCCAGAGATATTAAGGCTGGCAACATCCAAATGGGACTGGCGTGGGTTGATGTAGCTTGTTCAGTCTCTACATGTTTTGAGACATTGCGCTTCCTCAGGAGGTTAAGCATATATTAATATATTGCAACAAACCGTAGGACTACAATTCTAAATACAATTCAAATGATGGAGCAGATGGTGTGGGTGCCGGCCAGCCAGTAGGGGTCTGGGAGGTGATGGCATTGCAGAAGATAGTATGTTGTCTCAACTTCTGTAAGGATCATGGTTATGATGTATAGTATGCCAATACACATTAGATTATTGCCAATCCCAGGAGAAAATGTCCTTGATCAGCCTCCAAATCTATTGGGATACCCACAGCCTAACCTGAGTCATTGAGTTCTCCCATTGTTTTTGTCCTTTCACTATTTTGTATAAACTCACATAAAAGTCTAAGTGACTCTTTATTTATATATTTATTACAGGTACCTATACAGTGCCATCATTTTACACAGCACTCTACATATGTACTGTATTATACATTTACATCAGTCTCTGCCCTCAAGAAGCTTACAATCTAAGGTCCCTAACTCACACTCACACACATACTAAGGCCAATTTCTTGTATGCTTTTTTCTTTATATGAATCCACTAAGACTCCCAAATGCCCCCATTGCTCTAAGCGGAGCTTTACTTCCTCCTTAGGTTAACAGTTCATTTCCAGGCCGAAAGTCACCCAAACAACTTTACCATTAGATGCCACCTTTCCTACTGCCTTTGCCATCAAAAGCTGCTCCAATCATGAAAAATCGTTCTTTGAAGTCCACAAGGAAACTGACTCCTACGGAAGTGTTGATCTCTTGGGTCTCCCTCAGTTTCCACTTATTCCTTATGTTGAAATCCACATCATTACTGTTTGCTGCAATGGATGGAGATCAGTAGGAACAACCAGAGAGAAGAACTATGAGGCTTAAGCAGAAAATGTCTTAGGTTTCAGCATGGCAGGCAGCAAGAAAAATTGAATATGTACACTCTTTTATTTCTTTTATAAAGGTATGGCTTGGTTTAAAACTGTGTTTTATCTGCCTGTAGGTATTTTTAGGAACATGTCCAACAGGATCAATTGTGAAATCTCAGAGAGTAGAGTAAACATGTTTACACTATACTTAAAAGCACTACTGATGGCTTTCTGTGGGAGATAAAAGAGAATTCAACTTTACACTAAAACGTGGCTAAAATATAGACTGTGGGTAATGACTGCTTTTCTACAGTTCCGCACAGACACTAGAGCAATACTCTTCACAACCTGAAATCCCAGTTTAGGGGAAACATGGTTTTTAGAAATAGCTACTATCCAGACAAACTCTCTCACTCCATGTGTCTTATGATAGCCAAAATAATAGGAGCAATAAAAAATAAAACAAATGATTTTATTGGAATAGCAAAAATACACAAATCATTTTTCTCTCGTTCAAAACTTTTATTGAGTTTTATAAAACAGCCATAAAGCAAGTTACAAAACAAAAACAGAAGTAGAAATACTGTTATTGTTACAGAAGTATTATAAATGTTATACTGTATAGTGAAGTTTGCACAAAAGGAAGGAACGTAAGAGAAAGGTAGAATTATTAATATGATATTCTGAGATATTACACAAATCATTTATCTATGCCATCTAAGGTTGTATTTGAAAACTGTAGCTGAGTTTAATTTGCAAACCCAAGATTTGGCTTTATTCTTGTCCATTAACCTCATAGACCTATTTCAGCAGGGCCTTCACGTCCTTCTTTTGGCGCTTTTCCACTGCATGGAACCGTACCGGTTCGGCACGCTTTTGTGCTTTTCCACTGCGGTACCGCATGGTATAGGGTCGGAATGGTTCGGTACGGTATAGGTTTGCTTTTCCACTGCATGGAACCGAACGGTACGGTACGGTACGGCTCTGAAAAAACAGTACCTACTCGATTGTGGTTCCAACAGGTACCAAACTGGTACCATATCCCACAATCCTTTGCATGCAGTCACTACTAGCCACTGATTGGTCAGAGAATCACACCCACCCGTTGTTATCCCACCCACTTAACTTTAGTACTACTTTAGTGGAAAAGCAAACCTATACCGTACCGTACCGAACTGTTCCGACACTATACCATGCGGTACCGCAGTGGAAAAGCAAACCGGGCCAAGCAGGGCCGAGTAGAGCCGAGCCGGTACTAGCCGGTACTTGCAGTGGAAAAGTGCCATTTGTGTCCTATATGTGTTCTCTAGATTGTAATTGTCTCTTCTTTATAATATTATGCACAGCACTGAGTAATATGTTGACTATTAAAGGAGTTGTAAAGGCAGAAGATTTTTTAGCTTAATGCATTTGATGCATTAAGATAAAAAGCCTTCTGTGTGTAGCAGCCTTCCAGCATCCCCTTATTCTTAATTGAACCCCATCTCTGTCCAGCCATGTCCACGAGTCCCTCTGCCGCCGGGGACTCTCCCTCATGATTGGCTGAAACACAGCAGCGGCGCCATTAGCTCCCATGGCTGTCCATTAAAGTATGTTAGCCAATCAGGGGAGAATGGGGGGGCGAGGCCGAATGGCAGCTCCATGTCTAAATGGACACACAGAGCTGCAGCTCAGATTGGGTGCCCCCATAGCAAGCTGCTTGCTGTAGGGGCACTCGACAGGAGGGAGGGGCTAGGAGCAGCATTGAGGAAACGGAGAAGAGGAGGATCTGGGCTGCCCTGTGCAAAACCACTTGACAGGGCAGGTAAGTAAAACATGTTTGTTATTTTTAAAAAAACAGACTTTACAAGCACTTTATCAATAAAAGCTCAAGTCCAGGAAAATCCTGTTCGAAATTTGGCAAACCCAAACTTAGCAAAATATCCCATTAACATCTATGATGGGCCAAATCTTGTTATTAAATTCTGGCCATTACTGTTACTGCTATGGGGAACATGTACCAATGCAAACTATTTTTAAAAGTACCAAATGGCAAGAAGAGCGTCTTTTGAAGCAGCTACAAATATACAAACCCTTTAAATAACATTTTTGGGGGATGCCTTAGCACTGCATATGGTGTTGCAAAACAGTACAATTTTCACGGATAGTCTTGAGATGAGATATGAGAGCATATACTGGCAATATATATATTGGCTATTGAACAGACTTTTTTCCTTAGCTTGCATACAGCAGCAGCACTTCAATTTGATAGACTACTGGCCAACTTTGATTGTCTGGCCAATACAAATTGGCCAGTAGTTTGCCAAGGTTGTCCCTATTATCTCTGATGCAAAACTGCCGCTAGCCAATTTCTATCAAACTCACTTTAGGAATTAGGAGACTGCAGACGATACAGCAGTGAAAAATTGGCCAGCAGCAGGATAAATTTAAATAGCAAGACTAGGCCCAAATGTGCTACTGACAAAAAGCACTGGCAGGGGTTCTACTACTGCTATTTTTAAGATACTGCAGTGTAAAAAGGGGGTTAATTGCCCAAAGAGCTAGCAAGTAAAATTAAGGGAAACATAACTGTCTACTCTATGCCTCCTTTTATAGTGGGGAGGCTAGCTTATCCACAAAAAAAACCCTTATCTGCTCTCTTAAAGCGGAGTTCCAGCCACAGAAAAAAAATTTCAAGAACATACCCCCAGGACAGTCAGGGCTAGTACATTCCACAATGGATAGCCTCTGATCTGTCCCGGTTCGCACTTACCTTTTAGAAGAAATACTTACTTTTAAAATTTCTTCTCCAGCGCTGCCATCTCAGGTGTGGGCAGCTTGAAGCCAGCGCGATCCTCTTCTGCGTCCTCTTCCGTCACTTCCAGGTCTGCTGCGTCATCCCTGCACAGCTTCTGGGCATGCCCAGAAGCTGTTTAGCAAGGTATGACACGCCTACACCGGAACTGACGTCGGGGCCGATGCAGGCGCATTGATTCCTGGGAGCGATGGCGCTCAGCTCCCAGGAATCATTGCAAAGCGGAAGTGACGGCGCGGGCCGCGGCCGCCGAGGGAGAAAGTGGAAGAAAGGTGAGTATATTTTTCTGCAATTACAAGGTAAGTAAAAAAAAAAAAAATCGTAACTACCCATTTCTTTTTCACGTGAGCTATAGCAAGCAGATGGCCCAAAATCGACTATGTCGATTTTGTGGCCGGAACTCCGCTTTAAGGCTGCAGGCCATAGTTCAAAAATAATGCAATGCATTATGTTTTGCAAGCTTGTATGTAACCTGAAGATGCTAGTTGACTGGTTGTCTCTGGCTTCAGCACTTGGAACCTGAAGACAACCAAACGTGCAGAAAAGAAGAGTGAAGCCTGAATACTAAACCTTCATGTTTGTTTCAAGTCAGTGACTTGAGTTAGAAGTAGCTGAAGCTATTGATTTATCTTAACAGCCAGGTAACTATTATAATTGGAAAAAGATTGCAGCATTGGCAGCCTCCCCAATTCTTCTTTATATCACTTCTTGCCTTGTTAATGCATCCGTACCCCTAATTTGTACCCCTTCCTCTCTGAAAATGATTTAGCTTTACTTCTCCATTAGATTGAGTATAACAATTATTAATATTACTATACAGAATTTATACAATGCCAGCAGTTTGCGCAGTGCTTTACAAACTGGAGGGAGACAGTACAGTTACAATAGAATTCAATACAAGGGAGATCGGAGGGCGCTGCTCTTCCAATCTAAAAACAATGTATACATTACGTAAAGGAAACAGCCTCAATGCAGTCATTTCTCCACTTACAGTTTAATGTAAGTAGTATCACTGACCTACAACCAAGCACCCTAGTAAAAAAAAATATTTAACTTCCTTTTACTCTCAAATGTAATTTGTGGGAGTTTGATATTGATAACAATAGCAGTGTAATCAGTGGAAACAACCTATGTCTGTTTGTGAGCATTTTATTCTATTGATGGTGAATTGTGTATACAGAAAAGCCCATCTCCGTTCTCAAATCAGCAGCAGGGTGATCATACTGTTTGTGCTCACATTCGGACGCACATTTCTCGCCATTGCTTTATTAGATGTTGCTTGATTTTGTTAGCAGCAGGGTACACAAAGAACATAAGGAAAAAAAAAAAAGCAGGGTGATTTTTTATTTTTTTTGCTTAACATCTTTTCACGGGAATAAATGAAGAAGAAATTGTAACAAAGAGAAATGCTTTTTGATGTGCCGCTATTTCTCTTTTCTTTTTTTTTAACAGCTTTGCATGTATTATTGATATGGAAATTACTGTAATTATCTGCGTAAATGATCTGTTATTTATGATGCAAGTTAGGAGGGTAAATCACTTGTGGTTGACTCTTATTATTATGCAAATGAGAGGGAGTGGTTAATGGGGCATAGATTTCAGGCTGGGTCGCTGGCGGGCTCATTTGGGAATGAAATGTGTTGTGTATTTAACCTCTGCAGGGAGAGAGGGGACTGGAGACAGTACAGTTTCATTAAAAGCTGAAAGACAGTTAACCGATATAACAAATGCTACTTTTACATATATGGGATAGATAGATAGATAGATAGATAGATAGATAGATAGATAGATAGATAGATAGATAGATAGATAGATAGATAGATAGATAGATAGATAGATAGATAGATAGATATATAGATAGATAGATAGATAGATAGATAGATAGATAGATAGATAGATAGATAGATAGATAGATAGATAGATAGATAGAATACCAAATGCAGTCTTCTGGTGAAAGACCCTGGGGGTGGTTATTGTATTGTTACAGCCTATCACTGACCACCAATGCTGGGGGGGGGGGATGGGGGGGATTATTGTTACAGCCAGACAATGACCACCAATACTGGGGGGGGGGGGGGCTACTGGCCAAGCCTGCTGCTTACCACTACCGCTGGAAGGTTTATGTTACAGCCAGAAACTGACCACCAATCCTGGGGGGGGGGGGGGAGGGGAGGGGGCTATTGGTGCAGCCAGCCACTGACCACTAATACTGGGACAGGAGGGGGTCATTGTTACAGCCTAAACCTGACCACCAATAGTAAAAAAGGGAAAAGGCAAATGCCATGACGGCTAAAACGCGTTGATTCTTCTTGGTTATTGTTTTCACCAGCATTTAAAGTGGTTCTAAAATAAGAAGAGTTTTTAATCTTAAATATAACTAAACGCAAAACTTTTTTCTGAGTTTTGGATAGAGTGGAGAAGAATTAGAACCCGTGTCAGTTTTTTTTTTTATGTCTGAGCATGCGTTATGGAGATTCACCCTCTCTATTTGTCCTGTTAACCATTATCATTGAAAGTGAAAGTAAAATAAAATCCACAATTTTGAATTGTCCCCAAAAAAGTAATAGAGGTGAAATCTTCCAATGGGACACGGTTTTTGGTGACCTGGTGGTCCCCAAGAAATTCTCTTAATTTTCAGGGATTTCCTCTCACTTCCTGTTTGGCTATGGAACAGGAAGTGGAGGGAAATCTCTGCAATGGCAAAAAAAAAAATATGAGATGGGTAATAACCCTCCCTTACTCTATACAAAATGAACAAAAAAAGTTTTGCCTATAGTTCTATTTTAATGCATTATATTGATTAAAGAGGAAGCAAAGTCTTATTTTTTTAATTGTACCTACAGGTAAGCCTATAATAAGGCTTGTCTGTAGGTACTGTGAATATCTCCTAAACTTGCACAACCTCTTAAAAAAAAACCTTCTGCGTGCAGCAGCCCTGCCCCCCTTCTACTTACCTGAGCCTCATCTGGCTCCAGCGATGTTGCATGAGAGACTCAGCTATACAGGACTCCCTCTTCTGATTGTTTGAAACACAGCAGCGGGCGCCATTGGCTCCCACTGCTGTCGATCAAGGTCAGTGAGCCAACGAGGAAAGAGGGGGTGGGTCCGAGCTGTGGCTCTGTGTCTGAATGGACACACAGAGCAGCGGCTTGGCTCGGGTGCCCTCATAGCAAGCTGCCTGCTGGGGGGGGGGGGGGGGGGCATTCGGCAGAAGCAGGGGCCATGAGCGCTGGTAAGGAACCCGAGAAGAGGGAGGAGGATCTGGGATGCTTTGTGCAAAACCACTGCACAGAGCAGGCATGTATAACATGTTTAATTCTAGGCCCTAGTGCCCTTTTTCTGAAGTGGATGATTATGAGGTGGTAGCTCAGATACACTTGTTCCTGAGCACCAATACTGGGGGTATTGGTGCAGTCTGTCACTGACCAACAATACAGGGGGGGTTATTTTTACAGTCTAACCCTGACCACCAATACTGAGTTTTAATGGTGTTGCCTATGACTGACCAGTGCTGGGGGTTTAGTGGTATAGCCTGACACTGATTACCAATACTCCAATACTAGGGAGGTTATTAGTGAAGCCTGACACTGACCACTAATGCTGGGGGGGAGGGTATTCCTACATCTTAACACTCACCACACTGACCATACATACTGGGGGGGGGGGATTATTGGTGCAGCCTGTCACTGATGCCCAATGTCAGTATTAACCACATGTTGAGAATGAGGAAATCCTTCCTCCCGCAGACTGGTAAGAACATCTCAACGTAGGCAAAGTCACTGGGCAAGAGCTCCAGGGTTGATTTTTTAGTGATAAAAGGTACAGATAAAAAAAAAAAAAAAATATTGTACTTTGCCAGGTCAGAAATCTATTTGTGCAGTCAAATTATTGAAAGGTCCACTTGAATCCATTGTTGTGGATTACTACCTAGTGTCTTCTGTGATATATAAGAAAAATTATATAGCTTTTTTTTTCTATAATTTAGAAAATTATGTTACATTTTGTTTATTTTACTTATGGTAATAGTATGTCTACTTTGTGAATGGAGAATGGAAACTTTTCATTTATACACCCGTCCTCCATTCATACAGTACTTTTCATTAATGGAAAGAGAGGGGAGCATTCTTGATGAGTGCCTATGACAGATCCAGTGCTCGTATGAAAACGGTAGTAGGTAAATAAGTAGAGTTGATGAAAAAAAATCCCCTGTAAGGCAATGTCATAATGTGCCTAGTGCATCGCATACTAGTACATTATGAGAGACTTATCTTAGAACAAAGCCCTCCAGCGCCGCACTGTTGCTGCTGAGAGGGCTGCCATCTTCCCCCGTTCTCTCTTCCGGGATCGCGGCCTCCAGCTACATGAGTGGCCAAGGGTGCAATGACATCACTCCACGGACTCTGAAGGTCTGGCACTGTATGCTGGACCTTCAGAGTGTATGTGTCAGTTACATCACCGGCATACCTCTAAACTTTTTGAGATGGGAATGAGGGACACCTATTAGCAAAATTATGTACACATAGGACACACCCCCTGTCACGCCCTCTTAACCACTTAAGCCCCGGAAGATTTTACCCCCTTCCTGACCAGGGCCTACAGCATTTTACGATTCGGCACTGCGTGATTTTAACACAATTGCGCGGTCGTGCGACGCTGTACCCAAATTAAATTGACGTCCTTTTTTTCCCAGAAACAGAGCTTTCTTTTGGCGGTATTTGATCACCTGTGCGATTTTTTGATCATGCGCTATAAACAAAAAAAGAGCGTCAATTTTGCAAAAATAACAATATTTTTCACATTTTTTTATATGAAATTCCCCAAAAAAATGTAAAAATCAAAATTTTTTAACTTTTTCGGCCAATTTGTTTTATGGTACATATGTTTGGTAAAAAAAATCGCAAAAAGCGTATTTTGATTGGTTTGCGCAAAAGTTATCGCGTTTACTAAGGGAAAGATTTTTGTCATTTTTGTTGTTTTTTTAACGCGTAATGGCGTCGATCTGTGATTTTTTTTGTGTACTGCGACATTGCGGCAAACAGATCGGACCCTTGACTGACATTTTTGACACTTTTGGGGTTACCAGTGACATTTCTACAGTAATCAGTGCTATACATATGCACTGTTACTGTAAAATGACACTGGCAGTGAAGGGGTTAACTTTATTTGAGAGGGAGGGGTGGTGTGTGTCCCTAGGGGCGTGTTTCTAACTGTGATTGGCTGTGGCTTGAGGTGTAGGAACAGTGATCAACGGTCCTACATAGTAGAACCGTATGATCACTGTTTCTACACAGGGGAGAATGACAGGCGGCTTGTTTACATCAGCCGCCTGCCTTTCTCCCTCTGCACCGACGATCGTCGACCCGATGTCCGCCGGTCACACGCGCGGGGGGTCCGTGACCGCACGGTAGCGCACCTCCGGGGGCGCGCGCTCGCTCCCTAGACCCTCACAGGCTAGCGACGTAGTACTACGTCGCTCTGCCTGTGAGGGGCTGACTGCCGACGTAAATAGTCGTGCGGCAGTCGGCAAGTGGTTAAAGGAAAATTATAAAGAAAATATGATTAGTTAAACCCACACGTTATTTAAATGTACATATGTAGATGAAAGGTTTAGCACTGGGAAACACTTTTTGAAAGATAAAAAGTGCATTTTATATACAATTATATCGTTCATACCAAAATGAAGAACAAATGAGGAGGAAAGAAGGATAGAGGGACTTTGTTCCAAATCAGGGACAGTCCTTCAAAATCAGGGACAGTTGGGAGCTATGGTCACTGGCTGAATACACTCTGAATACCTCCTAAACTGTAAAACTTTAAGAGATATTCACAGTACCTAGAAATAAGCCTTACTATAGGCTTGCCTGTAGGTAAAAGTGGTAGAACGGACTTTACTACCAATTTAACACCCACAGAACAGGAAGATTTCAGCCGTGGGGGGTATGCATGGGGTGGGGGCTAGTCAGAGGAGTTTGGATTTCAACAAAGAGAGCAGCCAACAGCACAAGGGACCATTTGCTTGGAATGTAAATACTGTCTCTTGTGCTGATTTAAAAAAATATGTTTTTAGCTAAACGTAGGCTTCAATAATTATTTTCCAACATCAATATTCAAATTATGTAGCAGCCATGGATTGTTAATAGCAAGTTGTTGTTTATTTCATTTTTACTCAAGGGCAAGGCAACTGCAGCAACTTCCCTAGGCCCACATGATATTATAAGAATATCAATTAGTTGAATAGATCATACAGTTTTTAAAATAATAAGGTTTAACACGTTATGTTTCAGACTTTTAAGATGCACTAAATTTGAAGTAACGTGGAAGAATTCACCTTGACATTTCCAAACAATGAGAAGACCAATTAAGAACACAGATATAGTCCGATCATTTTTTTGAACAATACAAACATCTTTTTTTTTTTCAAATACCACATTCTCCTGGGAAAACAATGGTGGACGGCGTAGCATTTTCCAATCAGCCAGCATGCCTGATTAAGAAGCACTATATGCACTGACAGATTGTTGTAGGATTATGATGCAATATAGGGGCAGTATTTAAAGGGCCAGCTCACCATTTTAGATTGCTTCACAGCTGAACTCCAGGCAATACAGCGAAAAGCACAGGTGAAATACAGATATAGGAGCTGCTTTACCTGTCAAATATTTCTGTCCAACCATTTCTGAGGTTTTCTCAATTTTGCCAGGCAGCACACTTCTTTCTGACACAGAAGGAGACCTGATTTTCCTCTTTTGATATTAAATAACACTAACAGGTCTTGTCCCTCCCAAAACCTGTCAATGGACAGGGAAGAAAAGCAGTAGACATGTTGGGTTCATTTCTCTCTCCTCCTATCAGCATGTTCCTTGTTAGTACATGAGCTCTGCAGCACAACTAATTGACTGTTTGAACTCTACCAGTCTGAGCTCTGCTTTACAGGGGATTGCAAGCGGATGATGCCAATTCAAATTAAGACACTTGCACTGCTTCTATTTAAAAAATACATTTAAAATGTAACTAGAGTTCAAAGACAAAAACTGCATATTTGTTTGGAGTTTCAATTCACAAACCAAATTGCAATTTTTAATTATTTTGTACTCTTCCTTTAAAATTCTGTGTACACATTGTCCCCATAAATATCTTAGAATCGTCCCAGAGATCCCCATCTGTATTATTTTCCTTAATACCTGTCCACATTTCAATCTGCTATGTCAATATCATCCTTTGTAGCCAACTATTCAGATGCACTGACAGCAGAGAGTGTAGTGATGAGGAGTAGTGAGCTTGAGTGAAAGAGAACATTCCCAGCAACCATTTAGATGAGCATTTTTCTTCCTGCTGGCCACTGGATGGTGCAGACTTTTCGCTGTGCTCAACAGTTGCTCCAATACTGTTTTAGAAGCAGGTCTGATAGAATGTAATATAGCAACTGATGGACAGACTGCATAGACAAAATGTGCACTAGCCATGGCCAGCTTCCTCACTTTAACATACACATCTAAAGGGTGCCCAGGAATGTGTTCTATCACGTTTGCAATCTGCAGATGTATCTGCTGTATCTCCTGCTTGTTTGGTTGCTATGATGAGCTGGAAATACTGAAAAACTGAGCTGCAGGGATGGACTGAGGCTATACACACGTTTTTAAAGTAAGAAAAAAATATTTCAGCAATACTAATACAACATTTTGAGTCAGTAATTGGGGTTCTTTATGAAAGTGTATGTAAAGTTATTTTATTTTTTTTTTTTAGCTTTAAAAAACAAACATGTCATACTTAGATGCTCTGTGCAATGGTTTTGCACAGAGCAGACCCAATCCTCCTTTTCTGGGGTGCCCCCCTCCGCTGGTGATCCGTGTGCCATCCACTTCCTATGGTTGTACACGTGCAGGGTCAGTCCTGAACCACACTCTGTGTTCACTGAACAGCCCCCCGTTCCCTCATCTCTGGATTTGATTGACAGCAGCAGGAGCCAATGACTCCTACTACTCTCAGTCCAGTGAGGAGGGAGCAAGAGCAGTGCCACTGCTCTCGGGCACAGCGTATTTGGGGAGCTTGGAGGGGAGCTGACAATAGAAGGTTTTTAGCTTTAATGCAGAGAATACATTAGGGTTAAATACCTTCAGCCTTTACTACCACTCTAATATTTAATGTAATAAAAGTGACTTTAGTACTCATTTAATGGTGCATTAATGAATGCAGAGCTGGATTAATTTGTGTATTTTGTATCTTCCTTGAGTTTTGAGAGGCTGAAAAAAATTCCAGCTCTTAAGGATGATTTGCCTCCACAAAATATATTTTGTATAGACATTTTTTCTTAAAGAGGACTTCTGCCTTCCCTCCCTAACCCTAAGCCTAATTATGTACACTTACCTACCTTTGTGTTGCCTCTCATTCTCTTTTTATCCCTTTTATGGTGCATCTCTGCTGCCTGTGCCTTCGCTCTTGTGCCGCCATTTAAAAAATTATTTTCAGAGTCAGCTTGCAATATAGTCCTAGTGAGTGATTTTGTTTGCACATAGTTGGGGGACTGAAGTCAGCAAAACATCAGATAACTCACCAAGGTAAGTAAAAATTTACTTTGAAAGAGATCACACTCCAGTCCTTCAATAGTTCAACCCCACTGTACTGTTTAAGTAACTCCTTACCATTGTATGGCTGGACATTGACATTTGACAGTGCTTACACTTTTTGGAAAGATCTTTTGTAGTAACAATCTTTGTACACAAAGAAATTCCAATTCACAAAAACAATCTATCCTGTTATTAGAGTGATTCTATAAGTTCAAAAATTTTTTTTTTTTAAATAATAAACATGTTAAACTTACCTGCTTTGGGCACTGGCATTGCATACAGCGGCCCAATCCCTCCTCTTCTGGGGTCCTGCTGCTGGCACACCAGGCTCCTCCTCCCTCCAAAGTTTCCCCATAGTATGTTTCTTACTATGGGGGCACTTGTACAGGCTCGTTCCTGAGCCAGGCTATGTGTGTCCATAGACATACACAACACAGCTCAGCCCAACCGGCTTTCTCCCTAATGGATTTGATTGACAACATCAGGAGCCTATGGGTCCTGCTGCTTTTTTAACTAATAAACATGTTATACATACCTGCTCTGTGCACTGGCATTGCATACAGCGGCCCAAAACCTCCTCTTCTGGGCTCCCACTGCTGGTGAACTAGGCTCCTCCTCCCTTTAAAGTTTCCCCATAGTATGTTGCTTACTATGGGGGATACTCATACAGGCTCGTTCCTGAGCCAGACTATGTGTGTCCATAGACATACACAGCACAGCTCAGCCCAACTGGCTTCTTCCCCAATGGATTTGATTGACAACATCAGGAGCCTATGGGTCCCGCTGCTCCCCCCACGTTCAGAAAAGCAAAAGCAGCACAGCGTCGAAATTGGGCTCAGGGAAGATTTATTGAGGTGGGGGGGCAGAAAGCTGATCACAGAATATGTTTACATTAATGCATATAAAGGAAATCCACATGTGCACTGTGTATGATTGGGAAATAGTCTGGAGAGACATTCAAAAAAATCAATCACTCTAAAGACAGCAGACAAATAATTATGGGGCCTACAGATATATTTTTTTAGCAACGTTCATCCAAGAAAGATCTTCGGTACAATTCATCTTTCCAAGGTTACAATCGTATTGTACAGCCAGATTGTAATGTGTATCACTAACTTTTTACCAATAAACACTTCATTTAAAATTTTCAATTTCTTCAAGCTGCACTCTAATTTCTATGTGTAGCCTTAAACCTTTTTGGTCCAATCAAAACAAGCTGCTTAGGTATAGCATTGGCGTGACTGTTCAGACCACAGGCATGTGACCAGCTAATCACATGGAAAAATAAAAAGCACACAGCTCAGGATGGTATTTGGAATAAATATTCTCCTAGGGAAGGGTGTAAATGAGCTATTCCGCAGAGTATGTACAAGCTGTGCTGAGTGAAGAAAATGACTCTTATGAACTTCAGTTTGAAACAGCCGGAATCCAGTTCTGTTTCAGCACTCATAAGCCACCAGTCATTGCATTTTTTGAAAAAAAAAAAGAGAAAGAAAATTGGTGCTGATTATGCTGCAGGGTATATTCACATGAGCAGTCGTCAGCAGCGGAAAGTCAGGTGCTTGCACTATGGGATATTGTCCACGAGTCAGGTGCTATAGCCTCAGTATCTACAGTGAGTTAATGATCTGGAAGAATAACAGCATAAAGGCATATGATCCAAAGCTGTGACCTCAAACTACACAGCAGTGACCACAAGGATGAAGGCTTATTCCCAATCTACATACAGTCAAAGACTTTTTCTGCTAACCCATCAGCGGACTTTTCTATCTACAGTTGTGACAGTGTCATTGTTCATGCATTGTTGTTGTTTGGCATGTTTAGGCAGCTCAAAGTCTATCCAAGCAAGCCCCAAGAAACAGTTTACAGTCCATACAAAATGAATTACAGTTTAAAATTGAATTCAAAGGTGTGGATATTTTATACAATCCATCTTGGATCCAAATATCAGGCTTGGACCAATGTAGCTATATATATAACATAAATAAATTAAAAACAAATCTTTGCCAGAATAAAACTCAGAAAGCTACTGAACGCCGTGCCCCTGATGACGTCATATGTGACGAAACCGGTAGGGAGGGATGTACACACATCACTACGCATACGCGGTCCAGAGTCAGCCCTTTTAACTTCTGGATATCGTGGATTTTAGCGTTTGATACGTCAATCAATGCCTGTATTTATGCTGAAAATGTGAGTGCACCCACAATAGTTTTAATGTTTTTCTAGTTTATACAGTATCACGATATGTTGGCAATCTTTTCTTTCAAATTTTAGGATTTTGCTGGATTTTATTACGCCGCATGGCAGTACTTCCTGGTTTTATCTGATGTTGATCTTCTCTTACCACTGTGGCTGGTGAGCCGGTATACACACAGGCGTTTGTTGACCACTCTAACAGGGAGTCACACGAGATCTGGTAAGCAGGATTTGAGTGTGAGAGTCACTGGGTTTACATCAGGATCTCCTACCTATCACAACCATTGTGGGACTATCATCTTCACTGAATTTTGGGACTTTTATATATGGTTATTGGGAAAAAAAACCCCTCCACCAAATGCTTTGGACCAGTGCACAAATCAAGGTCCATAAAGACATGGATGGAACTTGACTGGCCTGCACAGACTCCTGACCTCAACCCAATAGAACACCTTTGAGATGAATTAGAGTGGAGACTCTGAGCCAGGCCTTACCATCCAACATCAGTGCCTGACCTAACAAATGCGCTTCTAGAAGAATGGTCAAACATTCCCATAGACACACTCTTAAACCTTGTGGACAGCCTTCCCAGAAGAGTTGAAGCTGTTATAGCTGCAAAGGGTGGGCCAACTCAATATTGAACCCTGCAGACTTAGGCTCCATGTACACGGGACGCTGGAAATGGCCGTTTAGGAGCAGTTGGGCGTTTTTTTCAGAAGCCCCTGAACCCATCTACATTTTATCTTATCTGTCCATGTACACCAGGTCGTTTACAGTCATTTGCAGGCAGTTGCGTTCAGGGACTGTTTTTAGAACGCAATTATTTGCGTTCGAACGTGTGTTTCCCGGCGTTTCAAACGCACAAACGCGATGACCCGCGTTTAGCGTTCGCGTTTTTCCATTTTAAAGGGGAATAATTTTTTTGACCTCTAGGAACGCTTCTAAACGCAAACGCCCGCAAACGCTGCTAAACGCCCGCTAAACGCGGGTACAAACGCGACTGAACGGACGTTTCAAACGTCCTAAAAATTCCAGCATTCAAAGGGACTTTTAACAACGTCCCGTGTACATGGAGCCTAAGACTGGGATGCCATTAAAGTTTAAGTACGTGTAAAGGCATGTGTCCCAGTACTTTTGACAATATAGTGTATATATTTACATATATAGTGTATATATATATATTTTATTTTTATTAAAACATACCTGCATGTGTACTGACAATGATATGATGATATTATTTGATCACAGTATCAGCACTGTAAATTCCCTTGTTCCAGAAATCCGACTGACACTTAAGAAAAAACCTAAGAAACGAATTCCAATTTATATAAACAATAGCACAGGATAATCAGTTTTTGTTGTCCTGACTCTGCAGGTGTTTGCCATAATCGCACCAATGATAACAGAAATATTAAAGACATGGAAAGGAAACCAAAGTGCTCGTTTATAGGTACACAAAATACATCTAGAGATAAAGTGGCTTTTAAAAATCAAAATAACAGCCAATAGACATTTCAGCATTTGTAGTTTATTTTCAAAGCAGCAGGATGAATCATGCACATCACAATCTATTAGTTACATTTTAGCCTTTTTGCTTCTGATGGTCGACTACATTTGATGCTCACAAGATCGCTCCATTGACCCTCCACGCTCTCTTTAAAGGAAGGTCAAGAAGGTTGTACTTTAGAACAGAAAAAAATCCAATTTGAGCTGGTATTAATACTGGTAATCACAGCAACAAAAAAGGCTTTCTTTTTTCTTTCTTGCAATGGAAAAGTGTGGTTTCATTAGCATTATTACAGGAAGATTCTTTACTAATTCTCCAGCTTGCTAAGGCTTTCCTTGTTGAATGTGATAGAACAGATAATTAAAAGAAATCTGTATTGAGAGTATTGCCGAGGCTGTCATTGAAAACCACTGAAAAGGCTAGCTGTCTGGCTATCTCTGGCTTGAAGCCCTCTGAGAAACTGCAGGTATGCAGATAAAAAAAGGCTACTTAGAAGATACTGAAGATATCTAAGCATGGTGACGGCCAGGAAACTAGTAATTTTAGGAGAGTAGAGCATGGCAGCCACCACATATTTTCTTAGTTCCCGTTTCCTTTAAATTAGTCTTGTTCTGTCAGTAAGATAGTGGAGTGCTCCTCTACCAGTAGATTATTGCAGAATGGATCACCCGACTTGAACATCTGTCAATCACTTGTGGCTATGATAAGCAGCTTTGAGTCTGCTAGAGCAATACAAGCTTATTTATTTTTTGTGATTGAGCTACTGTACTGGAAGCCCATTGAAAGCTTAGATTTTTTGGAGTTGGAGCTGTGTGGATCCAATTAGTCAACTGAGCCCTAGTGATGTAAACAAGGTTTCCTATTAATTGCGGACGTCTGTGATTGCTTTTACCATGCTTACCCATATCCCCACATTGCATTATTGTGTTTCCAGCGGTTGACGGCCCCTGTCACCATGGACCTTTTTGATACTGTCAGTTTATGATGCTGTTCTCTGTACTTGGGCCTTTGACCCCCCCCCCCCCCCTTTTGTTTTTTCCTTCTCTTTTCTACTTGTATTGTTGTATTTTATTATGAAACTTTCTAATAAATATGATTGAACTAAGAAAAAACAAGGTTTACCTGTTCACCAAAGAAGGAATTTCATACTTCCATGATGACAATGGAAAAACCCTTTAAGTAACTAAAATAAACATTGGCTATCCTATTTTATTAACCACCCCCCATCCGCGCTACAGCCTATATACGGCTGCAGCGCGGACTTGAATTTTCGGGAAGCCGTTTTTAAACGGCCTCCCAGTGACACGCCCCCAGCGCGCTCCCGCGAGCGCGCTGCGGGGAAAATCTGTGTCGGCCGTGATTGGCCATTCACCACGTGATCGGGCCATCCAATGAGCAATGATCTCATATGTAAACATATGAGATCATCTCTCATCGCCAGCGCTCCTTCCTCACACGGAGCCTGCAGTGTGAGGAAGGAGGGGGAGCCTCACAGCGCCGGGGACACAGGAGAATGTAATCAGGGCACCGATCACCAGTGCCCTGATTACTAAAGGTAAAAATACACACACAGTGCCCCCCATCAGTGCCCACAGTGCCCGCCATCAGTGCCCCCCATCAATGCCCACAATCAGTGCCCATAGTGCTGCTAGTCAGTGCCCATCAGTGCCTGCTCATCTAGGCACTGATGAGCACTGACTGGCAGCACTATGGGCACTGAGTGTGGGCACTGATGGTGCTGCCCATCAGTGCCGCTCATCAGTGCCACCCGTCAGTGTCCAGTGCCATCCGCCAGTGCCCATCAGTGCCGCCTATCAGTGCCCATCAGTGCCGCCCGTCAGTGCCGCCTCTCAGTGCCGCCTGTCAGTGCCCAGCAGTGCCACCTCTCAGTGCCCAGCAGTGCCACCTCTCAGTGCCCAGCAGTGCCACCTCTCAGTGCTCATCAGTGCCGCCTATCAGTGCTCATCAGTGCCGCCTCTCAGTGCCGCCTATCAGTGCCGCCTATCAGTGCTCATCAGTGCGGCATATTAGTACCTCCTCATCAGTGCCCATAAGTGCCACCTCATCAGTGCCCATAAGTGCCACCTCATCAGTGCCCATGAGTGCAGCCTATCAGTGCCCATCAGTGCCGCCTCATCAGCGCACATCAGTGAAGGAGAAAAATGTATTTTCAAAATTTACTCGCAGAAAATAAGAAAACATTTTTTTGTCTTTATTCTTTTTTTTGTAAAAAATAAAAAACCCAGAGATGATTAAATACCACCAAAAGAAAGCTCTATTTGTGTGAAAAAAATGATAAAAATTTCATATGGGTACAGTGTAGCATGACTGCGCAATTGTCAGTCAAAGTGTGAGAGCGCTGAAAGCTGAAAATTGGCCTGGATGGGAAGGGTGTTTAAGTGCACAGAAGGCAAGTGGTTAAAATACTATAACTAAAAAAACATTTTTTTTTACATCTTCCTGCAGTAACATGATTTGATTCTTGAATAGCCCTTTTGTCAGCAGTATTAGGATTCTTGCTCTGCTATTGTTTACAAAAGTATGCAGGAAGACATCCACCCATTCAGATATTAAGGTGTCCTCAGAGTTATAATATCTCAATGGTCACACTACTATACTTGATGGCTCTGCAAATGAGAAATGAAAACTGAAGCTACAAATCTTGGAAAAGCCTAAAGCTGCCACGGTAAAAATATTGGGGATTATTGTTGTTTTTATTAATACCCTAAAGTATGCACTATAAGGCCCTTTTCTGATTTAGCATGACTGTGCCTCTGTGAAGCACAAAACCAGGTCCATAAAATACACGATTTGATGGTTTTGTTGTGAAGGAACTCAAAGGGCATGCACACTGACCTCTGAACCCTAAATTATTTCTCTGGGATGAATTGCAAGCCAGGTCTTTTCAACCAACATAAGTACCTGACCTCGCAAATGCTCCTTTGGCTGAAAGGGCACAAATACCTACAGATTCACTCAATCTTAATGCTGAAGGTTTTAGAACTGGATATCCAACAAGCTTATATGGGTGTGATGGTTAGGTGTCCACATTCGTTCAGGCCTTACAGCATTTAGACCTTATCAGCAGCTAGTCTGGCCCACGCTTGCACACTGGAAAAAATAATATTAAAGCTCCAGTTTATTTCTAGTCCATTAGTATTGTTTTCAAGCCAGGTCTTTTCAACCAACATAAGTACCTGACCTCGCAAATGCTCCTTTGGCTGAAAGGGCACAAATACCTACAGAATCACTCAATCTTGTAGAAAACCTTCCTAGAAGAGTAAAGGCTACCTACAAAACGGTGGCCAACTCCATATTAATGCTGAAGGTTTTAGAACTGGATGTCCAACAAGCTTATATGGGTGTGATGGTTAGGTGTCCACATTCGTTCAGGCCTTACAGCATTTAGACCTTATCAGCAGCTAGTCTGGCCCACGCTTGCACACTGGAAAAAATAATATTAAAGCTCCAGTTTATTTCTAGTCCATTAGTATTGTTTTCAATCAAGCCCCAAAAAAGGGGGCATTTTTGGACCACTGAAACATGTTTTGGACTACTCTCCTGACTTTTATTGGAATAAAGTTGTATCTGGACCTTTTAGCAGTAGTATAGCGTGTCAATTTCCATTTTTATTACATTAAACTATAAGTCAAGGAACCAGATTATTTACATCAACATCAATACTTTAAAGGATAAGTTTGACGTTTGTAACATGTTACACCCATATTCATGGTGTAACATGTTTCAGATGCCCCTGGAACCTACCCCGCTCTCCCCTAATTTGATAGTGAACAGGACATCTCCCCCCCCCCCCCCACTTACTATTACAATCTAAAAAACACATGTTCCATGAATGTGAAAACTACAAGTACTGTGGCTGTTGGCTTGTAGTTCTCAATGAACTACCAGAGCGCTGTTGAGCATTTAGTAGTTCACTAACTCTTACTGTCTGAGTGTAACTGCCTGCCCATATTGGAGGAAATCCAAGTATCTCAACAGCCAAATGACACACAAGGATTGTGTGCATGTTCAGAATGAAGAACGTTGTTCTGGTTCTGGACAGAATCCATTAAAGACATGGACACCGCTTTGAGCAGCACCTTCTTAACATGCATTATAATACACCTTTTTACAGATTTCGCAGACAAGTTGGATTTTTCCTAATCCCACACATTTATCAGTATGTGAAAGCAGCAGCTAAGGATATGTGGTACTGAAAATAAGAGGTAAATGCTGAAACATCAAGTTATTCTATTAAACAGACACACACAGCCATCTGTACATCCAGATTTGCCTATACACCCATTTACACCATATTATACCGCTATTAGGCAAGAACTGACTCTTATTTGTGTGGGACAGTGACAGGGGCAGAATGGCAACTTTCAAACCAGAGGCCCATGGTGCAGTGACTAAGCCCCCCTCCCAGTCTCCCTCTTCCCATCCTTCTCCTGACCCCCATTCCAGGCTGAAGCCCTGCTCCAGGTACTCTCTACTCACCGGCTGAATCCAGGTTCCCAACCTGGCCAGCAGAGGACAGTTGGGGGAGCTGGGACAACTCGGTTGGGGCTGGCTGGGGGAGGAAAGTCTCCAATGGGGCATGGAACTGGCCTCTGCTCAGACACAGCTTACACCATCCATGCTGGGGAGGGAGGCCTGCGTCCCTCCCCAGTGTCCTTGTCTTCAACCCACACTAAAGGCAGTGGTGGGAACTATTTACTTCTCTTCACCAGGAATCCTTTAAGCATGTCTGTGGCAGAAGCGGTGCAGCCTTTTTACAGGACATCAGAGCAGACCAGGGGGCAATTGTAACCCTGCCCCAGTCCTCCCCTGGACAGTGAGATCATCAAAACAAAGAGAGTTGGAGTTTTATGTAAACCAGGGATGAACAAATTAATATGGAATTCAGGAGCCAGTCTTTCAAATCCAGGAGCCAGCAGAATAATTTTTTAGGAGCCAGTTCCACCGACAACAATCAGAGAAAAACTTCAAAGGTAAGCTGGCCATGGATCAAAATTTGTCCAAATCAGCAGAAATTGGCTAAATTTTGATCCATGTATAGCCGTTTCCTTTGAAAGGATTTAGGCTAGGGATTGACTCCTCCTGAAGGGGCCTGTTGGTATATTTGCGCTCAATCAGAATTTGCAGCCAATTGTTTGCAAGTGCTAATCAGTATATTCTCGCAGTGAAGGAGTCCTGTTGCCAGAATAATATAGCACAGCGGGGTAATTCTCCAATCCACCTAGAATGTGTGGATGGGGTAATTGGCTTGCTTTTTTTTTCCATCAGCCAGCTAGCTGATGAAAAATCTTTATCTATGGCCAGCTTTAGGTTTCATAGTTTTTAAGGAAAATTGAATACCTACTTCCTGGAGTTTGTCCAGCCAAAGAAAATAAACAGCAATGAGCAACCTTAGTTAATTAAAGTTGTTAAATATAATAAAGTATTATAATTAAAATGATGGTATATAAATAGGAGGAGAACAGAAACTGATACTTTACAGCCAAGATCATGACAGCAAATATCTCCAAAATATGAACTCCTGGTGCACGCCAAGTGGTTTGTGATCTTTCAACAATCAATAATTTTAAGTGCTTCTTGACCATTGTGCTAGAGGTCCATTTACTGAATTCCTGTGCAGAGGACAGATAGCAACATGGTACTAATATTATGGGGGAGATTTACTAAAACTGGAGCACTCAGAATCTGGTGAAGCTGTGCATGTTATCCAATCAGCTTCTAACTTCAGCCTGTTCAATTAAGCATTGACAATAAAATGTGAAGCTGATTGGTTTCTAAGCAGAACTGCACCAGATTTTGAACAGTTCAGTTTTAGTAAATCTCCCCCTATGTGTCATTTGCATAAAGGTGTACTTATATTTATGATTAGTGCTGTAAACTGGCCTCAAAATGGTAGTGCGGACATTTAGAAGTACACATGTACTCAACTTTATTCCAAAGAACGCAAGGAGACTGAAACATAGTTTACACTTGACCCTTGCTAGCAGTCTCCCCGTTGGCATGCTCTCTGGTGGATGCCCTCACATACCAATAGGGAGGCTGTTGACTTGGGAGAGTGGGACTACAAACATTGTTCTTAGTTGAAATTGATATTTCCACATTTGAGCCTTGGGTTAAGGCTCCTAGCAGAGAGTTGAGATGTGCCTTTAGGAAAGTACCTTTGGATACATTCATTAACTTATGGAAAGCATGATGGCTTAGTGGTTAGCACTTAGTCCTTAGTTTAAATCCCAACAAGGACCTTACCTGCATGGAGTTTGAATGGATTTTCCTCCAAATTCCAAAGAAAGAAAAGTTTGTAGGTAATTTGCTGCTGTCCAAGTTGGCCGTAGTATGTATATATATGCATGTGAGATAGGGACCCTAGATCCTTACATGTAAGCCCCTTTAGAGCATACATAAGGTGCTGTGTAAATGTAGGCACTATATAAATACCTCTAATAAAAAAATAAACAAATTATTCTGATGCCAATTTAAATGATAGGCATAAGTACAGCACATCATACTGAACCCACTAACTACAAATGGCACAAACAGCTGGAAAATATACATTTTGCCCAGATGTGTTTATTTGGGGTGAGATAAATCCTATAACTAAAAAAGGCTGTTAACCTTCCTAGCGGTATTCCCGAGTGTGACTCGGGGTAAGATTTTAGAGCCAAAAGCGGTAACCCCGAGTCACACTCAGGGTAGCGCTAGGAAGATCGCTGGATGCTGGAAGAGGTTTTACTTACCTTTTCTCCGGGATCCAGCGAAGTATGCGGGCGGTATGCGGCGGCGGAGCTCTCTCCCGATCGTCTGCGAGCCCCGGCTTCCGTCTCCGGCGACGTGACGTCCGCCGGGGGTGGAACCGGCGGCAAATTCAAATGTAAAACACACCAAACACACTGATACCATTCAAAATAAAAAAAAAAATCACATTACATTGCCCCCCAGTGCCCTTTCCTGCAGTTTTACTGTACTTTTTACGTAAATATATGTATATATATATATATATATATATATATATATATATATATATATACGTATATATATATACATATATATATATATATATATATATGTACATATATATATGTATATATATATATATATATATATATATATATATATATATATATGTATATATATATATATATATATATATATATATATATATATATATATATATATATATGATAAATGTATACAGTTGGTTTGGGCTGCTCATTCACAAGAATTACATGCAAATTAATGATACCGCTTTCAGCACCTAAAATCCAAAAGAATCATACTGCCAGGGAGGTTAAATGACTAATGTACAACAAGACCCAAAATCGAAAGGGAAAGAGGAAAAAACGCTCAGGTGAATGGATGTCTTGACGATCAAGCAGAGTGCTGGTTAGGTCCGCAGTCCTGGCAGCTGTACATAAATAGAGATAGGCAACCGCACTCCAGTTTGAAGGTATGAAGCAATAAAATCCATTTATTGAAGATCCAACCAATTAAAACAATCCATAGTGACAAATCAGAGACAGAGGACAAAACACAGTTGACGCGTTTCACGAAATTACATTCTCTTAGTCATAACCATGTCACTATGGATCGTTTTAATTGGTTGGATCTTCAATAAATGGATTTTATTGCTTCATACCTTCAAACTGGAGTGCGGTTGCCTATCTCTATTTATGTACAACAAGACCCCCTTTGTCAAGGCTAATGGGTGCTTACCACCACTTATTAGCCGTAGTTTCCAGCCATTTATAGTATTAGGATTTGTGGGTATGACAACGTGCCTGTCCAACTCAACAATGTGGGGACTTTCTGTCATCTGAGACAAGTATTTTCACTTCCCTGCACATTGTAAGATAAAATCAAATCTATCAATGAGTTTTTGGTCAGTAGGTTGTCAGCCGTACTATATGACATTTTCAGCGGAACATTGATTTTTGAATGATGCAGCACTAGAGATGAGGTATCATAATATAGTATCGCTGGATCCTCGGTTGTAACTTGTAAGACTGTTGATATGGATTTTATGCTTTGTGTAATGTTATCACATGCCTATGTTGACCTTTGAAAACTCTCTAACATCACCAATCTTTATTCCGCTAAGTGTACAATTGCTATTTTTGTATAAATCGGGTGAAATAAGACGGCAGGTGGCAGCCTTCTTGTGTCATTACACGATTTAATGCTCAACTACAATCATTACCTGTAACAGCCTTTCTGTATGAATTAAAAGGCACATGTTCTTTCAGACAGGGTTATTTGCTCATTAAACAGCACTCTGAATGAGAGCTATGGCTCTTACCATGTTAAACAGAATTACAGTTGTACATAAGTACAGATGATGTTTAACAGGGATTATTTAGGGTTGAACTCCAATTAGAAATAGCAGACACAAATGAATGAAGCCAGGTAATTATTAATATATCATTAGATTTCCTTTTATAAATGCAGTGTGTGTATCTGAATATCAATCGGCATCAGCCTCTTGCAATTTCAGTACAGCAGAACTAAGTGGGAGAGGAAGAAGTGCAACAAGGAGCTGACCACAGGCATGCTGATAGTAGAAGAGATTAGCCTCTGCTTTATTAACCAGCCACAAGCTAGAAAGCTAAAGTCAGTGGGCTGAGTAATTATAGAGGTCATTGAACCTGGAAGACTGATGACATCTTGTGCCAAGAAGGGGATACGTGGTTTTACCCCCTTAATGGCCAGGCCATTTTTTTGCGATTCGGCACTGCATTACTTTAACGAAAAATTGTGCAGCCGTGCGTGTCTGTACCCAAATACAATTGATGTCCTTTTTTCCCCACAAATAGAGCTTTCCTTTGGTAGTATTTGATCACCTCTGCGGTTTTTAGATTTTGCGCTATAAACAAAAAAAGAGCGACAATTTCAAAACAAAACATAATATGTTTTACTTTCTGCTATAAAACATTACCAATAAAATTTTTTAAAAAAGGCCAATTTATATTCTGCTACATATTTTTGGTTAAAAAAAACATCCCAAAAAACATATTTTAATTCGTTTGTGTAAAAGTTATAGCGTTTACAAACTACGTGATAGGTTTTTGGGAAAAAAAAATTCCGTTTTTATCAGTAATGGCGGCGATCAGCGTTTTTTAGTGGGCCTGCGACATTGCGGCGGACTGATCGGACCCCTAGCTGACATTTTTGACACTTTATTTGGGGACCAGTGACATTAATACAGTAATCAGTGCTAAATAATATGCACTGTTACTGTATAAATGACACTGTCAGGGAAGGGGTTAACGCTGGGGGTGATCAAAGGGGTTAATATATGCCTAACTGTGCTTACTGACTGTGAGGGGATGGGCTCTGTGACAGGCACAGAGAGATCGGGGTTTCAGCTTGGCTGCCTGCCTGTGTGACAGAAGACTCACCTGCTATGTTTACATAAGCAGGCGGGTCTTCTGTCATTTTCTCTGACGATCGCAGGAGGCTGGCGGCTATCACTGCCGCTCCTCCTCCCGCGGGCTGCCTCCCACTGTGTCTAATCAAAGCGGGAGCGTGGCTCCCATGGCCAGACCGCATGCACATAATCACGTAGATATATGTGATTATGCGCAGCCGAGCCACACTGCCACAGTATATCTGCGTAAGGCGGTCGGCAAGTGGTTAATGGGCTATTATTTCTTGCTTTTATTTTTTTTGGCTGGAGTTGTGGTTAGCTGTCATCTTGGCCTCTGTTTATTCTTCAACTGCCATTATGCTGCACATGTGATCACTTATTACACCAGCCATTGGATGGTTTGACAATCTGGTTGAGAGCACAACCAATAAGACAGTTGCCTTCCTGTCACATGCTGGAAATGTAACTGTTTTTTTAAACTGTTAAATAGATGGGTTTACTTCCGCTTTTAAGACCCGTACACACGATCGTTAAATCATACAAATAATACCACTTTTGAAGCGATCGTACGATAATCTGATCTTTAGTACACAGCTTGCATCTGAAACTATCCGAAGGGACAAACATGGAAATTTTTTCATACAATTTTAGTTTATTTGGTAAAGTTTGCGTTCGAAAATACAATACAAATACAATACATTATATCGTTTCTGAATTTTTTATTCTGCTGTACGAAAATTTTCATACTATAGGAAGCTCTTCATTTTCAACATGGAGACTAGCATGAAAAAAAAAAAAAAAAAACGGACGATCATTTGTCCAATAATCTCATCGTGTGTAATAGGCTTAAATCTCAAGCTGATTTAGTCCCACCTATCTGCCCACTGCACAATAATGCTACAAGACCAGAGCCAAAAACACAAGTATGGAAATTGTATGGAGTTCCCAAAACACCTGAAAAGCTGGTGGCAGAATGCCCAACAGAATTTATCAACAAGTGAAATATGGATTTTGGGTGGACAGACCCTTTAAGGCAGGGTAAATCAATTGCAACAGATATTAATGTTTATTTTCCCAAACTAACATTATTAGTCCCGGTTGACACTACCGCGACTTGTCAGGCGACTTGGCCGCCTGACAAGTCGCGGTCCATTCAGTGCAATGGGAACCATTCTAATAGGAGCGGCTTAAGTCGCTCCGACTTAGAAAATAGTTCCTGCACTACTTCGGGGCGACATCGGAGCGACTTGCATTGACTTCCATTATGTGAAGTCTGTGCAAGTCGCGCCGAAGTCGCGGTGCACGGCGACTTCACTAGTCGCCCCCGAAGTCGGATCGCCATAGTGTGAACCGACACTTAAATGTAGGTTTTGTAGCGTCTTATTCTATTTTTCTTTTAGCCTCCTCTAACCCCCAAGCACAAGAATAATAAGGCTGCATTCACATGTCAGCGTATTGATCATGGACAGAATCCCTGCGATTCCGCCCGCGATCCGGAAAGCATTGCAAATCGCGGGACGCATGTGCGTTGCCCGTGATGTGCAATAGCACCCCAAACGCTGTGCGATGTTGCCGCGATTTCCGCCTGCCGAATCGCGGTTACATCGCACAAAAAAAATTGCGGGACACATTACGCCCAAAAAAGTACAAAAGCTTCTTTGGAGCTTAATGCGTCCCGAGTTTTTTTTTGCGCGATGTTACCGCGATTCGGCAGGCAGAAATCGCGGGAACATCGCACAGCGTTTGGGGTGCTATTGCAAATCACGGGCAACGTACAGGCGTCCCGCGATTTGCAATTATTTCCGGATCGCGGGCGGAATCGCGGCGATTCTGCCCGCAATCAATACGCTGACATGTGAATGCAGCCTAAAACAGGAAGCTTATTGAATGGAGGAGAGAACACAGAGATGATTTCACGGGTAAGCTGCTTGTCCTTCACTGTCCAATCACAGTGTTGACCAAGCTGTTGCTGCTTTAACTGCAGTGGAGAAAAAACGGTCAGGACCTCGCAGGGCTGTCTGGATTACAAAACTAGCTGAACAGAAATAATCATTGTTTTTAGCAGGCAAGGCAGTGCATCACATACATATTTCAATTGTTTACATACCTGCTTCTCTACACCTACATTTTAATTATTCAGGTGCTGTGGATACAATTTTCCTGTACGTTGTCAAAAACTTTGCCAAGTTTTTCAATACTGACCTGGCAAGGTGAAAAATGTCAGGTTTCTTTGCAGTTAAAAACTAATAATTAGGAGACTGGTTTGCATTTCTTTGTTAGTCTGCAGGGCCTAGAAATATCAATTATAATAAGCCTTCTTGTCTGCTGGGATCTGTTTAACTGATATTTTATTCAACTCAGTTTTCATTTTAAAATATCACGCTTAATAGTACAAGAGTTGTATTAAAAAATAAATAAAGATAACATTGAAAATAAACCAATGCTTAGAATAAAGATGTAACTGATTGCCTTCCGTAACTAAACGAATCAAAAGGTAACTCCACTTTTGTAGTAAAAAAATAGCAAATTAAAAAAAAATAATATAGCATATGCAATTGCCAAAGAAGCCATATTTTAATTGTATGTTAAAAATACCTTTCCTTTTCAATCTGCAGTGCTGTAATTTTCTGTAAAATGCAATACAACATGGCAACCAGGGGGCCTTCTGTACACAGTTGGTGCACAGAACTTCCCCAAAAATGTCAATTCCTGCTTGTGTGATTGGCCTGCTGATTTCCACGGAAGTCTGCACTAAGATGCAAGTCAAATATCAGGCATCCTCCGCAACAAACATGTCAGTTTTGGTGAGATACTCCCAAAAGGTCCATCATTTCTAGGGACTCATGCATACTACAGCTGACCCCCAAAAAGCTGCTTTTACAGGAATTTGAGCTTTTATTTCAGCTTGAGGAAGCTTGTACATTTTTGGGCTCTTTTTTTAACCACTTTATCACCGTTGGATTTTGCTGTCTTACGTCCAGGCCACTTTTTGCGATTCAGCGCTGTGCCATTTTAACTGACAATTGCGCGGTCGTGCAATGCCATACCCAAACGAAATGTACGTCCTTTTTTTCCCACAAATAGAGCTTTCTTTTGGTGGTATTTGATCACCTGTGCGATTTTTACTTTTTGCGCTATAAACAAAAAAAAGAGCGTTTATTTTGAAAAATAACAATATTTTTAACATTTTTTTATATGAAATTCCCCCCCAAAAAAATTTAAAAATCAAATTTTTTTTAAATTTTTGGCCAATTTGTTTTCTGCTACCTATGTTTGGTAAAAAAAATCACAATAAGCGTATTTTGATTGGTTTGCGCAAAAGTTATTGCGTTTACTATCTAAGGGAAAGATTTCTGTCATTTTTGGTGGGTTTTTTTTAACGAGTAATGGCGGCGATCTGCGATTTTTTTTGCGGGACTGCGACATTGCAGCGGACAGATCGGACCCTTGACTGACATTTTTGACACTTTTGGGGGTACCAGTGACATTACTGCAGTAATCAGTGCTATATACAGTGGGTACGGAAAGTATTCAGACCCCCTTAAATTTTTCACTCTTTGTTATATTGCAGCCATTTGCTAAAATCATTTAGGTTCATTCTTCTTCCTCATGAATGTACACATAGCACCCCATACTGACAGAAAGACACAGAATTGTTGACATTGTTGCAGATTTATTAAAAAAGAAAAACTGAAATATCACATGGTCCTAAGTATTCAGACCCTTTGCTCAGTATTTAGTAGAAGCCCCCTTTTGATCTAATACAGCCAGGAGTCTTTTTGGGAAAGATGCAACAAGTCTTTCACACCTGGATTTGGGGATCTTCTGCCATTCCTCCTTGCAGATCCTCTCCAGTTCTGTCAGGTTGGATGGTAAACGTTGGTGGACAGCCATTTTTAGGTCTCTCCAGAGATGCTCAATTGGGTTTAAGTCAGGGCTCTGGCTGGGCCATTCAAGAACAGTCACAGAGTTGTTGTGAAGCCACTCCTTCGTTATTTTAGCTGTGTGCTTAGGGTCATTGTCTTGTTGGAAGGTAAACCTTCGGCCCAGTCTGAGGTCCAGAGCACTCTGGAGAAGGTTTTTGTCCAGGATATCCCTGTACTTGGCCGCATTCATCTTTCCCTCGATTGCAACCAGTCGTCCTGTCCCTGCAGCTGAAAAACACCCCCACAGCATGATGCTGCCATCACCATGCTTCACTGTTGGGACTGTATTGGACAGGTGATGAGCAGTGCCTGGTTTTCTCCACACATACCGCTTAGAATTAAGGCCAAAAAGTTCTATTTTGGTCTCATCAGACCAGAGAATCTTATTTCTCACCATCTTGGAGTCCTTCAGGTGTTTTTTTAGCAAACTCCATGCGGGCTTTCATGTGTCTTACACTGAGGAGAGGCTTCCGTCGGGCCACTCTGCCATAACCCCGACTGGTGGAGGGCTGCAGTGATGGTTGACTTTCTACAACTTTCTCCCATCTCCTGACTGCATCTCTGGAGCTCAGCCACAGTGATCTTTGGGTTCTTCTTTACCTCTCTCACCAAGGCTCTTCTCCCCCGATAGCTCAGTTTGGCCGGACGGCCAGCTCTAGGAAGGGTTCTGGTCCTCCCAAACGTCTTCCATTTGAGGATTATGGAGGCCACTGTGCTCTTAGGAACCTTAAGTGCAGCAGAAATCTTTTTGTAACCTTAGCCAGATCTGTGGCTTGCCACAATTCTGTCTCTGAGCTCTTCAGGCAGTTCCTTTGACCTCATGATTCTCATTTGCTCTGACATGCATTGTGATCTGGAAGGTCTTATATAGACAGGTGTGTGGCTTTCCTAATCAAGTCCAATCAGTATAATCAAACACAGCTGGACTCAAATGAAGGTGTAGAACCATCTCAAGGATGATCAGAAGAAATGGAAAGCACCTGAGTTAAATATATGAGTGTCACAGCAAAGGGTCTGAATACTTAGGACCATGTGATATTTCAGTTTTTCTTTTTTAATAAATCTGCAACAATGTCAACAATTCTGTGTTTTTCTGTCAGTATGGGGTGCTATGTGTACATTCATGAGGAAGAAGAATGAACCTAAATGATTTTAGCAAATGGCTGCAATATAACAAAGAGTGAAAAATGTAAGGGGGTCTGAATACTTTCCGTACCCACTGTATATGCACTGTAACTGTAAAAATGACACTGGCAGGGAAGGGGTTAATTTTATTGGAGAGAGAGAGAGGTTAATGTATGCCTGGTGCTTACTAACGAGTGGGGGGGCAGGTGACAGATCGCATGTTCAGCTATGCTGAAAACTGCAATCTGTCACTCCCTGTCACTTAGGAGATCCACCCGCTCTGTTTACACAGGCGGGCGGATCTCCAAACTAGATTCCCCGACGATCGGGGAAGAGCAGCGGCGATCGCCGCCGCTCCTCCCCTGGCCCGACTCCCGCTGTGACTGAAAACAGCGGGAGCGCGCCTCCGGCGGTGCGCGAGCGCCCCCTACAGGGGGAGGAGTCCAGCGACGTAGTACTACGTCGCTGGACGATAATGAACCACTTTGCCGCAGTGCGGTCAACGTGACCGGTCGGCAAGTGGTTAATTGAGCTTCTTTGAGCTCATTTGAGCAAAAGCGTTTTGTTTTTTCCCCACAAACCCTCCTTCAGTTCCTTTTTCCTATTTTTTTTTTTTTAGCTTCTTTGAGCTTTTTTATGCTCATTTTGTTTTAGGGCACTTTTTTTGCTCGAAAGCTCCTTTCCAAACGCGAGTTTGGTGGGGTTTTTTTCTGCCTGTAACAGTATATGCCTGTAAACTCTTGAAAAAGCCATAGTGTGCATGGACACATTGACTAACATGGAGGTTAGTTTCCAGGGCAGAAAATATGAGAGCTCAAAAAAGCTCAAAGGAGCAGCTTCTTTGAGCTACAGTGTGCATGAGCCCTTAAAGTGAAAGTAAACCCCATTCATGAAATCCGACCTGGGCACATATATCTGTAGTGTTTACCTATCTCTTTTCAAAGCCCTTAGTCCCATGTCTTTCCTCTGCTCAGGAAAGCATGATAACTTCTGACAAGCTCTCCAACATGGGAGATAAAAGCAACTAAAAATTTGTGTTGGGGAAGGGACTTAGAGACAGATAAGCATAGAGCTTGTCTATTCACAGCACAGCTCTGCAAGTTTCCTAATTTCTCTACCTATGTGGAGGGGGGGAGGGGGTGTGTGCCTTTCCTCCAATCAGCTGACACACAGTGTATGCCTAGACTTCCCTCCCACTTCTGAAACAGGAAGAACAATTTGTAATAATTTAGTAATAAACAGCGCATACTCAGACTGGTCTGAGGTGGTAAGCGGGGTCCCCCAAGGCTCAGTCTTGGGACCAACCTTGTTCAATTTATTCATAAACAACATTGAGGTCGGGATCAGTAGTTCGATATCAGTTTTTGCAGATGACACAAAATTGGGCAGGGCAATAACTTGACAACATGAAGCAGATATCCTACAGAATGACCTGGACATCGACATGGCAAATGAGGTTTAACGTGGAGAAGTGTAAGGTTTTGCACTTGGGGACTAAAAACATAAAAACACAATACACGTTAGGAGGGGAGCCCTTGGGGGAATCAAAAATGGAGAAGGATCTGGGAGTCTTGGTTGATGATAGATTAGGAAACAGCATGCAATGTCAAGCGGCAGCTGCCAAAGCCAGCAGAACATTAGCATGCATAAAGAAAGGGATGCATTCCAGAGATAAGACTATAATCCTTCCACTTTATAAAACTCTGGTCCGACCGCATCTGGAGTATTCCGTCCAGTCCTGGTCGCCAGTCCTCAGGAGGGATGTGTTGGAGCTGGAGAGAGTCCAGAGAAGGGCAACTAAACTAATTAGGGGATTGGAGGACCTTGACTATGAAGAGCGTCTACAATCGCTCGATTTATTCTCCCTGGAGAAGAGACGTCTGAGGGGGGACATGATAGCAATTTATAAATATCTTAATGGGGATCCCAGCTTAGAAAAAAAGCTGTTCATTCGAAGGGATTGCATGAGGACTCGAGGGCATACAATGCGATTAGAGGAGAAGCGTTTTAACCTCAGGCAAGGCGGGGGGTTCTTTACTGTTAGGGCAACAAGATTGTGGAATTCTCTACCACAAGAGGTGGTTTCTGCGGGTAGTATGGTGGCTTTCAAAAGACTCTTAGACTTACATCTCAAGGATCAGAACATTCAGGGGTATGTGAGATGATTACAGCCACACACACCTACACAGGTTGAACTAGATGGACTATTGTCTTTATTCAACCTCACCTACTATGTAACTATGTAACTATGTAACATGATGTTCACTTTCTAAAGAATGTAGAAAGCTGAAGACAGCAGTTATAAAACTTATGTAGGAGGATTTGTCACATCTCTGTGTATTAATTGAGGCTGTTTACTTCGCTGGGTATATGTGAGGGTTTACATCCATTTTAAGGTATGGTAACATTGCAACTTTTCTCATTAGAACACTGGAAGTACAGCACATGAATAATAATGAAAAAGTCACTCTCATTCAGATTTTTTATCCAAATACACAAAGTGGGATAAACAGTAATTTCTTCAGAGCAGAAACAGGTAGAACTCTGCTACAAAGTTTGTTAAAACCTTTGCAATGTACATTGATCACCCAGAGGGGATTGTTTTTTTTTTTTCCTCAACAATAGTGGAGTTGCATTTGAAATGAGGACAAAATACGCCTTATGGGACACACACAAATGAAAACCAGAAAATGTTTCTCGCTCTATCTAATACAAAACGGTTTTGCCTGGAATTAAGATGCTGTATTCTGTAAATGATGCCAGTATTCAATTTGGGAACATAACAGTGTCAGAGCAGTACAATTATAAACCAAGTTCAAGACGAGTTAGAAAACAGTTATAGTTACAGCAAACAATCCAAGGACTCAAGTTATTTTCCTTACTTGAGACAACATATTAATGCCTGGTGCAACCTCACAGCCTGAAATCACAGCTGGCATGTGTTAGTTATAGATATGGATTTTTCTCATACTGACAGACATGTGCTTGTGAAATAGGATACAGGGATCCAGGCCCGTAAGGCAGGTCATGAACTGGGCACATGAAGAAGCCAAGTAGCCAAGCCAGTGCACAAACCTGCCTGTCCTGATTTAGAAAAGCAAAAAACAGCGTCAGATGGACCAAAACATCATTTCCCAGATGTGTTCTATTGGATTTAGGTCAGGCGAGCGTGGGGGCCATTCAATGTTATCAATTCCTTCATCCTCCAGAAACTGGTTGCATACTCTCGCCACATGAGGCCGGGCATTGTCATGCACCAGGAGGAACCCAGGAGCCACTACACCAGCGTAGGGTCTGACAATAGGTCCAAGGATTCCATCCTGATCCCTAATGGCAGTCAGGGTGCCATTGTGTAGCCTGTAGAGGTCTGTGCGTACCTCCATGGATATGCCTCCCAAGAGCATCACTGACCCACCATCAAATCGGTCATGCTGACCAATGTTACAGGCAGCATAACATTCTTTACGGCCTCTCCAGACCCTTTCATGTCTGTCACTTGTGCGCAGGGTGAACCTGCTCTCATCTGTGAAAAGCACAGAGCATTAGTGGAGGACCTACCGATTCTGGTGTTCAATGGCAAATGCCAATTGAGCTCCATGGTGGCGGGCAGTGGGCACAAGGCCCACTGGAGGACATCAGGCCCTCAGGTCACCCTCATGAAGTCTGTTTCTGATTGTTTGGTCAGAGACATTCATACCAGTGGCCTGTTGGAGGTCATTTTGTAGGGTCCTGGCAGTGCTTATCCTGTTCCTCTTGCACAAAGGAGCAGATACTGGTCTTGCTGATGGATTAAGGACCTTCTATGGTCCTGTCCAACTCTCTTTCTCTTTCTGTATTTTTTGGTTTTACCTACAGTTGGGTGCCCATCCAGGGAAGCCTTGCTGTGTGGGAGCCTTCTCGCCACAGCTTTTTAGCTTATCTGAAGTTTCCCTTCATCAGACTACAATTGCAAGTTTACAAGTTCCTGGAGCCTCTTGAGTATGTTGTTTTAGTAAAACGTTTAGCTAAATACTTTTTTCAGGGTCTTGCAGTCATGTGAGTGCTCCTGTTCTTTCTCTGGGCAGCAACGTTTGGCACACACTTGTCATAGCAGGAGGCTAGGGTAAGACTACATTTACCATACCATACCTCCTTTACATAAAAAAAAGCAATTTCAACTAATAGTCCAGATGTAGGGGTTCAGTGTTGGGAAGGTGACAATACTGCTTTAATTTCAGCAATTGTCTTGCACTGTTGTCAGCCCTTAACAGGAACTGAAGGAATACATGGGAGAAAAGGGGAAGGGGTTTCAAGAACCCCCCTTTCCCCTTTTCCCCTAATGGGAGGGTGGCAGCTTTGGACAGTTTCAAGTCTCCCCCTTTCTGCTGCTCAGGCATGGGAGGAGCCTTGAAACGGGTCAGTGATGAGGTACTGCTAAACCTGATTGGTTGTTGTTCAGGAAGATTCTAGAAGGGGGCTGTCCCCTATAAAAAGGGGGCTCCACGGGTGCGGGTTGCTAGTCACCTCAGGAGATTACCAGTGGCGGAGCGACCCTCCCTCCCTCCCTCCCCATTTATGTCGCGGCCTAAGATTTATGTGGTGGGTCACCTTTTATAAAGGGGGACAATTTTATGGTGAATTATTCATGTTAAGATAACCCGAGCTTCGAAAGCTGGGTTTTGGGTTTATTTGTTTGAATATGTTGGTTACGTGAAAATTATTGATGATGAAGTTTGATATTCTATTTGTTAAATGAATTTATTTAAAACCAATAAATAAAGGCCGTGGCCAAATAGTTATCCAAGCTATGTCTCTGGGTATTTTCTTTGACGTCTGTTTGGTTATCATATTTTAATAGCTGCCTGCCTTCCCATTGGTGTGATTAACAGGTAAGCACTAGGGTAACTAAAGGGAAGAACAGATTAAACATATTATACATGTGCACATAGAGTAATGTACAATTCATATACAAAAAAAAAAAATAATACATTTGCCAGGAAATACACTTTGAATTACCTAATAGTTACTTATATCTCTTAGGGATTCTGGAGGCGAGCATTCTAAACTTGTTTTCCAGGTCTGCACTTCTGATGTGACTTTTACAAGGGCCTCTACTTCTCCTGTTGGATTTTTAATGTATTTTATATTATGCAGAATTCAACAGTAGGAACAGTCCCAGGTGGTAGTAAATATAGCCGGAACCATGGCTTGGAGATCTCATTACTGGAGTTCCCAAGAGATATAAGGAGCTGAGGAACCTGTCTGCCAAACTCCACCTGTAAGTAAATATCATGATTGTGTTGACTAATCCTTGTATTTCTTTTTTTATTTTGCTATGTTTATATAACTACAACATATAGAAAACAGTGCATGTAGAAATTCTAGATGTTATATGTTTACAATTAAATAATAGTGTGGACTAGGAATGAGGAATGAGGTGGTGGATCATACTATAACACTGCCAGGAGTGTTCAAACAGTTTAATACACAGTTAAAATTCATATATTGGAGTTGTCCTACCTGTCAAAGCATTTTTATTTTTTTTGCCTGAGGTCAAGTTCTGAGACTTACCCAACCCTATTAGAAAGCCCACCTTAGAGATCTCACTTTTCTTTGCTGCAGTTATGCAGCACAACTAAGCCACTTCCCTGCCCCATCCTGTGACTATGCACTAAAAGACTAGCAGCAAACTGATGAGGTCATCTTTTTGCTCTCTCTCCATCTCTCAGCTTGTCAATTCATGTAGGAACACTTGATTGTCTCCCAGTGTCCATCCTCCTCCTGGTCTGAGGACAATATCGTTTACAAAGGATTTAAAAATGAAATCAAATTAAGGGACAATATAGAAAATTAAATAACATCTACCTTTGCTTGCCCCCCCCCCCACCTCCCCTGTACTACAAGGGTAAATGCTTGTTATGTCTAGGGGCAGAGAAAAAGGCAATGTCACCTACCCTGACCTCACTCTCCACTCCAGCAGGTTCCAGACTGTCCTCTTCTCTTCCAAAGCACTGGTCTGTGGTTAGTACACCTCAGTGCCATCGCATATAATGAAGGTCTTTTAAAGTGGTGGTAAAGGCACAAGGTTTTTTACATTCTTGCATTCTATGCATGAAGGTAAAAAAAAGCTTCTCTGTGCAGCAGCCCCCCAGCCCCCTGTAATACTTACCTGAGTCCCATTGTGATCCAGTGATGTGCATTAAAGGCTCAGATCTCTGGGGACTCTCCCTCCTCATGGGCTGAGACAGCAGCTATTGGCTCCTGCTGCTTTCAATCACTAGCCAGTGAGTCAATCAGGAGAGAAAAGGGGCGTGGTCGAACCACAACTCTGTGTGTTAATAATGGTGTCAATGCTTGGGCACTACCAAAGCAAGCTGTTTGCACTGTGGGCACTCGGCAGGAGGGAGGAGCCACTAGCGCCAGCATGAGGCCTAAGAAGAGGAGAATCTGGGCTGCTCAGTGCAAAACAAATGCACAGAGCAGGTAGGTATGATGTGGTTGTTATTTATTTTATTTTTTTTATTGCTTTTAAAATCACTTTAACTCAGCACTGTATGTCGAAAAGACTGGGGTGCGACCATGGCTGGGATCACCTTAAAGAGAAGGCTTTGTGGGACCAGATGCATTATTTGTGCACCCAGATTGGCATTTGATCCTTGCAGAGCAGCGGCTGCACAGCAATTGTATTTATTATGCCTGGAGTTGGGCTTTAAATTTTAAGCTGTGTAAGCATGCTTGCTTCTGCAATGTTATGACATAATGACTTCGGCATTTTATTTGATTTTCTATCTCTTTTTCTCCCTAAGCTACTCTTCAATAGATACCTTGTACAAATGTATGAGCTGCTATTGTTGAGTTGTTTATGAAGGTGGAGGTTCCCTCTACTTCCTTCATTACTTGGATGGTGAGTGACCTGCAACAAGCATGTACCCAGTAAATAAAATAAAAAAATCAAAATCGCGCTCTAGGATAAACATAAGCAGCTAACACATCAACCGATGCAAATTGTGAAAAAAAATAAAAATAATACGTTCAGTGCTAAATATCTGCTTAAATGTGTGAAAAACATAAGTCCAGCATTTGTACAGAAAAAAAGATATCACTAAACAATGTCCAATCAGTGAGATTCAAAAATTCCAAACTGTAATGCCAAATCAATAATGGTAAGAATGGGGCCCCTTCAGAGATAGCAAAACCATATCCACATGAACTTCCGATCATGTAGATGTGGCTTTGCTATCTCTGGAGGGGACTCATTTTTACCAATACTGAATTGGCATTACAGTTTGGAATATTATATGTGGATTTCACTGATTGGACATAGATATTTAGCGCTGCACTTATTATTTTTATGTGGTCGCTAAACTATCAGGACACATTGGTCAATGGCTCGCCCAGTAGTGGGTCACAATCAGGGTGGATAAAAAAATCAATGATTTAAAAAAAAAAAAAGAAATCTGATTTGTTTTTGTTCAAATCAGATTTTCTTTATTTTTTTAAAATGTATTTTAATAAAATGCTTTTGAAGTAAAAAATCTATCAAAAGTTTAGTTATGTAGCATGAGGCTGTATATTCTGCAATATTTACATTTTTTGTAAACTCATTCAATGAATCCAAGCTCTGCACGCTGAGATAACAAGCACTGCATTGATGCCTTCACACAATTTCACATTAAAGAGGAGTTCTGCCCCCAATGAAAACATATAAAGTCAGAAGCTACAAATACTGTAGCTGCTGACTTTTAAATATTAGAACTTACCTGTCCAGGGTTCCCATGATGTTGGCACCCAAAGCCGTTTTTTGTATCGGCTCTTGGGTGCTGCCACTGCCATCCAGGGTAAGGGAACCCGGCAGTGAAGCCTTTTGGACTCACAGCTGCGCCTTGCAATTGGCCTGGTGGCGGAGGAAAAAGGAGGGGGCCGAACTTCTGAGAGGCAGTGGCAGGTACCTGTTCCCCCCTAAAAGGTGCCAAATGTGGCTCCGGAGGGGGGGGGGTAGGTGGGGGAGGCAGCACTTTTGGGTGGAACTCCGCTTTAACCATGTGATAAAACAAAGTTCTGGAATATTCCCTTATCTGATTGTTTTGCAAATCTATGTACACTACAAACTGTATGATCGAATCGGTTCTGATATTGCTGTTTTACTAAGCGGACAGCTTTTTATTCTAAATAAGGAACCTTAATTTTGTTTGCAAATATTAAAATGTCTTACTACCAGCAAGAATAAGTCCTTACATTTAAAGAGCACCTGTCATTTCAGATCCATCATGGCAGCACCTGTTAGCGGGCATCTACTACCCTGCTGCCGCCACGTCCTTCACTTTGATGTGTGACTGCCGCATCGCCAGCCGCCCCATTAAAGTGAATGGGACTGTCGGTGAGTCAACAGCGGGTCAGAGGAGGAGCCGCTACAGGAAAGAGATGACAGTTGCTCTTTAAAAACTATGATTTAAATCAAGTTGATTTACATCAAGCCCTTTTACTAGTAATTTAAATCATGATTTCAATCGACTTGATTTAAATCAAATCCACTCTGGTCAGAATGACATAGACCTTCAAAAACAAGTCAGCAATGGCAACTGCCATATTCTATCCAAACATGTTCCCTTCAGCAGCCAATGATGATAAACCTGAAATCATTTCTTTGCTGAATTACCAATGTTATGAATTTGATCATTTGCGATACCACACCGCACTTTGTGTTTTCTTGCTGTGCTCCTCACTGCCTTGCTGAATAAGCTCATTAGTGTTAACAGGGACAATATTTCCCAGCCCTCCTGAGCAATGAAGCAGTTAAACTGCATGTTTTTGGCTCGGATCTACAGAAAAATTAAATATTCATATAAAGAGGCACCCACTTGTGTTTATATGCTAACGAGCAAGTGTTTGCAAATCAGCCCGTGCAAGCCAGAGGGAGGCGAAAATAGTGTGTCCCAATGTCTTGCTGTGGATATAATTTGTTACAATTGAAGGCATTATTGGAACGTCTGCAGTCATTTCCAACAGGCCAGACCGGACAAGTAAGCAGAGCGGAGAGAAGGACAGATAATATAAGCTGAGAGAGGAAAAACTGAAAGAATCTCATTTTCATCCAGCACCAATCTGGGAGTGAGGAAAATTCAGTGCTATCAATTTCACAGCTCTTCCTATGAGCAGGGTTTTAAAATTGTCTTTTTTTTTTTTATCACACAATATCGTTTAAAGCATTAGATTGTAAGTTCTATGGAACATCATTGCTATAATGATTTGAAATAAGAACCTATTCTAACATAGAGTATTTTTAACACTTTTGAATTCAGCTGAGGTTCCAGGTATACCTCCGGTTATATCCTCCTGTTATATTCCACACCGAAGTTGCAATATCTAAAGTCTCTTGACAAGCACTTACTGAATGGACATGGAGCATTCTCTGTGATGACTAAAATTGTGCAATCATAGCATTTTAGACCTAATCTGCAGACAATAAGTCCACATATTGAGTCAGGGGTAAAAGATCTAAACCAAAAATGATGACTACATTTTCCGGAGTATGGGGTCATTGTGCGATGAGTTTCAGCACTGGTTCATACCAGTGCGGAATTAAAATTGCGCTACTTCAGCGCGATTTAAAAGTCGACAATCAGTGTGATTTAATGTGTGGCTTGCTGGCATTAGCGCAATCAATTGTACAGAAATAGTACAGGAACCTTTTCCAAAGTTGTTGAGGCATGAGTCACGCCAATTTGAGTGGCTCTATTGCTGGCAATAGGGTGCGACTTGTCATGCGATTCTAAACTGTCAAAATGCATGACAAATTGCACTGGTGTGAACCAGGGCTTAGTGTCCTCCTCCCCACAAGCTTAGTTTGGAAGTTTAATGTCCTCATTTGGTGGGGTGTGGATCTACACAATACAGCCGAATGCTGCAAAGGATACTGGATTCTAAACTTGAGAAGGGTTAGTTTTCCTCTAATGTACATGTATGGGCAGCAGTGGCGGCCTGTTCATTGGGGGCGCAGGGGCGACGCCCCCCCTTCATTGCGTTCGGCCCCCTAATCTACATGCAGGGCGCTGGATGCATGGATTCCAATAAATTTTTCTTTTTTTTTTAAGCATGTGATTAGAGCCAGAGGCTCTAATAGGCTTCAAAAAAGGGTGGGCTCGGGGAGCAGAGCACTGCGCCCCGAGCTCACCCAGTTGTATGGCAAAAGCGAATAAATATTCGCTAATGTCACACTGACTCTCCTGCCAGCCAATCAGGAAGAGGGTTGTGAGACCCCTTTCCCGATTGGCCAAAAGGAGAAGCGATCTTACTGGACAATGGCCAGAAAGAGGCAGAAGACCCACTGCTGGAGGAGAAGCACAGAGGCTAAGCCATCCAGCACATCCAGGAAGAGATGAGGAGGTAAAGAGGCAGGACGTTCGGGGGGGGGGGGTGTGTTGCCTGCCGGCCAACCGACCGACCCTTGGGGGGGTGCATTGGTTTGGCGCCCCTCGAATTACCGAGCACCAGCCACCACTGATGGGCAGCCATAGCTTTGGCACATCACCCTATCATAATTACAGTATCTAAATTTCACCCCACATATATTATACTATATAGCAAATATATATTGTTGAAGTTCTGCTTCCTCTGACCTGATGAAATGATAATAAAGGAGCAACTTTTTATAAAAGAATACCTGGTGGCACATTAGAACACAAACTTCCAGCAGAGACTACAAGCAGCAGTGCTGTCATACATTGCAAAGGCATCATCTACAGATGCTGGGGACATGAGAACACATCGGCCACCATTCAAAAGAAGCAATGGTTATCGTATAGGCTGGACCTAGTGCGTAACTCCACTTTTGTTGAGAAAAAAACATTCCCCTCTGGGTGATCTCTGTACATTGCAGGGATTTTAACAGACTTTGTTACAGATTGCTACCTTTAGTTATTCTGAAGAAATCGCTGTTTGTTCCTCTGTGCTTAGTGCGTCAAATGGGAGTGGTTTCATAATCATCTATCAGCTGCGGCAGCTGCAGGGCACTAATGAGGAAATCTGCTGGGCCTGCTGACATTTTTGTTGCAGAGGATGCCTGAAATCTGACTTGTATCTTAGTGCAGACTTCCAGGAAAATTGGTGAGCCAATCACACAAGCAGGAAATTCTGTGTACAGAACACCTCCAGGTAGCCATATTGCATTGCATTTTCAGAAAATTACAGCAGCTGCAGATTGAAAAGGAAAGGTAATTTTTAATAACATTCAATTACAATATGAATTGTGTCGCAATTGTACACGCTATATTGTTTTTTCTTTATTTGCTGATTTTTTTTCCCCATGAAAGTGGAGTTACCCTTTAAATCTGTAGTAAACCACTACAATAAAAAGGAAAAGAAAAAAAGTTTTCTGGAAAATAATAGCATAATTTACTAGTATGCATCGCATATTAGCACATTATGAAATACTTACCATAAAACAAAGCTCCCAGCTGCGCATTGTCACTGCTGAGAGGGCTTCCATCTTCCCCCGGTCTTCCTTCCGGGGTTGTAGACTACAGCTGTGTGAGTGGCTGTGGCCGCGATGATGTTACTCCCAGCCATGCGCACGAGGGCCCTCGGTTTCGGCACAGTGCAATGAAAGTCGTACCTTCAGAGCGCATGTGCCGGTGACGTCCCCGGCTGCATGCAGGGTTAATATCTCCTAAATGATGCACGTTTAGGAGATATTCATTTTACCTATAGGTAAGTCTTATTATAGGCTTACCTGTAGGTAAAGATCACAAAGCGGACTTTACTACTGCTTTAAACATGTCTTCCTCTTTTCATCTACTTTATACGGGGGATGATGGGATTGGTAGTTTACAGAGGGAAGATACCATTGTTTGTGCTTTTAGTTCAGCCCACCCCCGAGGAGACATGGATACTGCATTTCTGGCAAGATCGACCAGTACTTTCTGTATTTACTGAAAATGTTCTTATCCTAAAAATGAAAAGGAATGCATTAACTGAGACTAATGGACTGGTAAGTTAAAAAATATCACATTTTTGCTTTGGGGTTTAAGCCTTCGTTCGCATTTATGCCATGTGATTTGACACTCCTTTGCACCACTTGTTAAACTATGGATGCTTGTTTTACATAAGGTTCATTTGCCAATCACATCTAGCACAGCATCACAAACGCATCAGCACCAACATGAATGTCAGTTTATAGTAGCCACATGTCATACATCTACAGGCAGTTAAATGAATTTACAGATAATTGCATATGTTTGATATTATGGTGTGAAAACAGGCAGTACCAATACTAGCATCTCTGCCAACCAAGAATAGCTTCTCCTCTTGATATTACTTTTATATTAAACAGATGGGAAAGTCTGGGAGGATTTATCTCAGCAAAGGGCAAGCCACAACCTACACCAATATTGTTTCAAAATGCCATTTACCTTCTGCAGGAAATGATGAGAATGAATAAATCCAAATGCTAACTATAGATTTATTAACGATGTCCTGTCAGCATTGAAAAATGGCAGTCAGGTTCCTTTTTCTAGCTGGAGAGCAAGAGAGGATATCAGATTTGGAATTTTCATTTGGATCTGTAAATGCCAAGAGACTATCAGCAACAATATCTGTAGTGCACACCTGTCTGTACACTGAACTACAAATATACTCCAAGCATATATCGCCATCAGTATCACCCCCCTGGACTTGACTTTTTCACTCTGCAAGGAGCATCACATTCAATTTTCCTAACAGGCATTTAAACAAAGGAAATTAAGATACATCCTAAATCACGACATGAGGGTATTTGAGGCCTGTATTTATTGATTAACATTATTAAATAGCTATTATACGTAAGGCGATATCAATTATGTGGTCTCATTTATCAACAGTATGGAAAAGGACATTGTTATGTCTTTCCAAATTGACTTTGCTGTGTAAGCAGAGAAAGGAAATAAAGACGGAGAGGATGAAGGAAAGAAGAAAGAAAGAAGGAAAATGAAGGGAAAGGAAAGGAAAGAAAGGAAAGAAAGGAAAGAAAGGAAAGAAAGAAAGGAAAGAAAGGAAAGAAAGAAAGAAAGAAAGAAAGAAAGAAAGAAAGAAAGAAAGAAAGAAAGAAAGAAAGAAAGAAAGAAAGAAAGAAAGAAAGAAAGAAAGAAAACGGGAAAGGGATAGAAAAGGGAAATAAATTAAAAGGAAGAAAGCAGGAAAGGAAAGGAAAGAAAGAAAGAAAGAAAGAAAGAAAGAAAGAAAGAAAGAAAGAAAGAAAGAAAGAAAGAAAGAAAGAAAGAAAGAAAGAAAGAAAGAAAGAAAGAAAGAAAGAAAGAAAGCGTGGAAGGGATAGAAAAGGGAAAGAAATGAAAAGGAAGAAAGCAGAGAAGGAAAGGAAAGGAAAGGAAAGGAAAGAAAGAAAGAAAGAAAGAAAGAAAGAAAGAAAGAAAGAAAGAAAGAAAGAAAGAAAGAAAGAAAGAAAGAAAGAAAGAAAGAAAGAGAAAGGGAAAATAACAGGAAGAAAAAAAATCGAAAGAAAAGGGAAAGAAATGGAAAGAAAAGAAATGGAAAGGAAAGAAAGAAAGAAGAGAAGGAAATTAAAGGAATTAAAGGAAAGGAAAGAAAAGAAAGAAAGAGAAAAGAAAGAAAGAAAAAAAGAAACAAAGAAAGAAAGGTAAGGAAAGGAAAGGAAAGAAAGGAAAGAAGGAGAAATAAAGGATGAAAAGAAAGTACAATAGAAAGAAAAGAAAAAAAAAAGACAGAAAAATAAAGAAAAGAAAAAAAGGAAAGAGAATAAAAGTAAAGATTTTAGGTTGGAGATTTCAGATTTGAATGAATACTTTTAATATGCAAGAGGAAACAGATGAAAACACCCTGCAACAAAATAACTGGAATAAAGAAAATGTTTGGTGGAGATATCTCAGAAATAAGCGAAGCATAAATAATAATAAATAATTAATGATTAGTAAATACACACAGAATTTAGGCAAACACTGATATGTTGACATCATTCTGTAGTCCCTGAACAATCATGTCTGGGGCTGGGGTCATTTATCTACAATTTTTATTGTTTTTCTGTTCTGGTTTTGTAAAGTGCTGAATATCTGAGTGAAGAATATCACACAAGCAGCACATGTCCTGGCAGTATATGGCGGGTGAATTGACTCCTCGTTCCCTGTGATTTGTCGCTATGTGATGTGGGAGTCTGTGCCTTTGACTTTCTTCTCTGATTTGCATGTGCAGGGATAAAGGCACAGCAGCTATCTCATAGTTCCCTTTAGCGCTTTAAAGGCTCCTGTTGGCTTGGTTGCCCCTTTTTCTGTGCACACTGCCCTAAAATGTGGGTCACAAGCAGAGAGTCCTTTCACTGACTCTCTTTCCCATACATCAGAACACAAAGAGTTCCTGGACACTGTGAATGGGACTGATTGATGGGCTGCCCTGGAATTTGCAGCTCAGCTGGACCCTCAGCTGCTTAAAACAAGGAAGGCAGGCCGAGTGTGCAGTGGAATTGGATACATTCCTCCCTCACATGCTTTCTGTAAAGTAGTGCTTATTCTCTCAATTGATACTGACCACAAAGCTGGGGGGATTTAGTGGTAAAAAGGTGAAAATAAAAGCTATCAGTGGGAAGAAGGAAACACAAAATAGGACAACTCTTATATAAAGGAACTTTTAATATTAATAATAAGATGCAAGGTTCTAAGGGTTTTTCATGACCACAAAAATCACAAGATAGGCTGCAGTCGGTGAAGCTCTTATAATTATAGTGCCAACTGCCCCAAGTGAATATGATTGGTTCTAATTTCTCAACAGCGTGTGGAAGGAAATGGTTCTGTCTTTCAAAAACACAATAAAACAGTTTAAAAATCTCCCAATTCCAGAACTTCCAGCCTTTTAACATAAAAAAAATTGGAACACATTAAGCCCTACCTTTACTTTGACCAAGCTCTGTCCCCACGTTCTCATAATTTGGGAGATTACGCAATGGTGACACAAAGCTCTCAGGACAAAAACATTTAGAAAGCCCAATTAAACTGTGACTCTAGGAAGATAGGGCCAACACAAAAGGAACAGCAGAGAATTCATCTTAAAGAAAACCTTTGCTGAATAAAATATGTAGCCTGGCATCACTGACTTTAAAATTTAGAGTTTTGTGCCTCTGTCCAGTTTTTCAATACGTTTTGAATCAATGGTCAAAAACAGGTAAGCAGCAAATAGTCACTTGGGACAATTCATTGAGGGATTTCCAACATGTTACCATCAGTGTGGATGCTGCCAGAAGTCATGCATCAAATTTATGAAGGCTGTGCAACACTTTCTTTAGAAATACCATCGCATCACATTTTAAAATCTGTTGGTATTGCTGCAACAGATTCAATAAGGATATGGAATCTAAGAAAAGTGAGGTATAGCAACTTCTTCTAAGTTGGTTTTAAGTGTGTTGACTTGTTCCTTCAAGGTAGTACATTAATGAATTATTAATGTACTATATTAAATAATATTCTAAAATATATTGTTATAGATATATTTTGGAACAATACATGGAAATATATAAAATAATAATATACTGTAATTATATAATATATAATTAGACTAGTATATATAAAGTTTGGAGTTGACCCTTTATTGGCTAACTTTAGTTATAAAAATGTGAGCTTTGGGGATTCCGTTATTCAGGCCTTAGACATTCCGAAAAATACTTTTGAAACCCACATATTTAAGCTTATTTCACACAGACAGTCCAATCGTGTCCCCCCGTCGATTTTTCAGTTAGACCTGATTGGAAGCTCTACGTTAGGTAATAGGCATTACTTCCAAGTCCATCCAGATTTGAGAAAAAACATGGAAAAAGTCTGAATTATTTTTTTCCAGAGCTACATGTGATGAATCTGAGCTATTGGGGTGTAAACCTAAATCAGCTTTCATCTGGCCGCCCTTGGGTGTCCTACGGGTCTGAAAAGCTCCAGTTTTTAAATGCAGCAAATTCCATTCTGGTCAAATTTAGCAAATGATCTGTTTACAGATACGCTGCTAATTGGACTGGACATGACCCATGTGAAAGGGGCCTAAACACAAATTTACAAGGAGGAGCTCTGTGTATAAATATGTGAACCCATTTCAGAAGTGCATAAAGCCCAAAGAAGAGATCTAAGTTATCCCGAAAGCTATATATTTATTCCAAATATCCAAAAGGTGTGCGCACAGTGGCTAGGCACACCCTAATCACCCCGTGTGGTGCAGATTTTCCCCTGCTTCCCGTCTCCCCCCTGCAGTGCTGCCAGGGCTGGTAAATATTTCAAAACAGTGAATGATCTGTGCTGATCGCTCCAGTCTTCATTCCTTACTGAAGCATAGTAAACTATGTTTACTGCAGGCTGCAGAGAAAGGGACTGGGGAATGTCTGTCCTCAGTTTCTTTCTCTGTCTCAAAAGTGAGACATCACGGGCCTGTTTATATCATTGACATTTAAGCAAAGCCCATTGACAGGGCTCCAAAAAAAAAAAAAAGAATAAATTCTAATATTGTAAAAAATTATTTAAAAATAATAAAAATAAAAAACTACTGACACTGTCCACTGCCCTACTGACACCAATCTTTGCTCTACTGACACTGTCCACTGCTCTGCTGATATACACACATGTGTGTTTGTGCTCTGGGGTGCACACCCTAATGCAGACTTTCTCAACATTTTCAACACAGAGGAACCCTTAAAATAAATTTCAGGTCTCAGGGACCCCCTGCTAAAAATCTACAACTCGTGACACAGTGTGTCAGTGGGAAGAATGCTCCTTATGCTGGATACACACTATACAATTGTCTTTAGATTTTTTCCTTTAGATTTACCAAAACCATATAATATGAGGTCAAACCTAAACACTTTCTATTTGTATGCAATCAGGCACTACATAGTTGAAGGTAAATCTTAGACTCCATTCACACTAGCGCGACTTGTCAGGCGACTTGGTCGCCTGACAAGTCGCGGTCGGTCTCCCGCCATTGAATAGTACAGGACCCGTTCTAATAGGAGCGACACAAGTCGCTCCGACTTAGAAAAAGGGTCCTGTACTACTTTCGGGTGACCTGGAGGCGACTTGCATTCACTTAAATTATATGAAGTCTGTGCAAGTCGCGCCGAGGTCGCGGTGCACAGCGTGCACCGCGACTTCACAGGTCGCCCCACCAAGTCATGTCGCCGCAGTCTGAACGGGGTCTAAAGGAAATCAAACAACAAAAGTTGTATAGTATGTATCCAGCTTTACTCTTGTCATCATTGGGAAGAATTAGCCCCTTACAGATAGCTAAAAGGAACAATGGTGTAATTGGAAACTTATCTGAGAAGCAGCAATTGCCCATTGCCCAAGGAACCCCTAGCAACCTCAGGAGGAACCCTGGTTGAGAAACCCTGCCCTAATGCAATAGGCTGCGCACACCAATGCAATAATCTACTCCATTTGTGAAAGTTTGAAGTTTGCCACTTGCCCGGTGTGCTGGAAATGACACTTCTGAGTTGTGACAAATTCGATTAGACACAAACAAGAATCCGTTGCCAAATCCGACATTTGTTGCATTACCGAAAAGCAGGCGTCTACAGAGCATCTACCACACTCTTTATGAACTCCCCCAACTAAGTTTCCTTTGAAAACAAATGACTGCATCGTGCGTTGGGTTTGAGGCCAATTTGGATACCAGTACGGTTTTGATGTATTTTATTAAACCAAGAGATTTGTTTTACATTTACTAGCCCTTCGAAGACATGCAGCTATTCAATGCTACATAAATTCTAGCACTTGTTAGAAACTTTAAGCCCACCCTGCTTTCGTAGCGTTAAGTCCTTAAATGAATATGACGGCAGGTGCAGACAGACTTGTAACTGTGCAGTTCACTGTCATCTTGCCTCTGAAAACGTCTCAAGTAGTCTGGAATAATGTTCAGAGAGACAGCTGCGTATTAACTCCTCAGCCACCACCAAAATCACACAGACCTCAACATACACACAAAAGGTCTCTGTGAATTTTGCTTTTGAACTTCAAATCCAGTAAACAAATCCCAGAACACAGGCCTCTATCACTCTTTCCTGCCGTAAAACTAGTTTTAAAGTTTTTTTTTTTTCTTAGAAAAAATGCACCAGATCAATCGAAGAGGAAAACTCCATCAAAAGAACCATTTCTTTTCAAACTCCGTGCAGCTAGTTTTTGTGTTTCTTTTTCCAGACAGCTTTTTTTTTTTTCCTGAGCAACACACGATGACAACTTGAGATTTTATTATGGTCTGCTCATAAAAATATCTAACTGGTCGGGAAAAGACGTCACAAGAGGCTTGGAGGTAAAAGTAACCAGAACAGGGACCTGTAGGGAACACTATGGAGATAGCGAGCTGCAGAATGAGCCGTTAACAAGGGTATTTGCACATCTAAGTGGGTGTTTGTATACTTAAGGATTGCATATGCAGATCAGTCTCCCTTGGGTGTTGAAGTGTACAAGGTACGCTACACAGACTCCCTGCCGCTCACAAAAGACGCACACTGTGTTTGTACATAAAGAACAAGCATGCACATTCTGTGCCGTGTCCTAGGTGAAACTGAAGGAAAGCATAATGAGGTTGGAAATCACACAAACACAGGAATTTACTGTTTCTAAAGCAACCCAGCCAGCTAACCCAATCTTAGAAGCCTTTCAATGTGCTGACTAATGTCGCTGTGCAGGAATTATTTTCCTTCTATTTTCTATTGGACTAATTACATTTACTGGAAAGTCCTATTTTGTAAAGCCACATATGAGCAATCTAATAAGAAAGTATAAAAGAACTGCTGGCATTTATTTTATGTTTGTTGTGTTTACTAGCATGCTGTTTATGACATGGCTGCCATGTTTGTACATTTAAAGACATAGAAAACCTTTTCTTACTGCACAGCCACTGATATATTTTTCTAGATTAATTTATTTAAAAAAAAAAAATGAATCAGGATACAAATAACCAGGGTTTTATTTTCTGCTGGCACTTGATGGAACTCAGTTCCACAACCTTTGGCTCGGTCCTCCGCTCCCTGCTCATCACTATCACTTGTAAACACAGAGGTCTGGCTTCCTGTGTTTTCCAAGTGCAGTATGGGGACAAAGGAAATGCCGGTGCCTGGGGTGCAGTGGGAATGCTGACACCCCCACTGGATGATCTCCCTGCAAGTGAGAGGGGCGAACCCATCTACAATTCGAGGAGAAGCACTAGAAGATGGATAAAAAAGACATATGGATGGGGGGTGCCTAGCTAAGCAGCTGTAGAAGAAGGATGAACTCTGGTTGTAGCGCACCCCTGAACCCTGCACTGTATACATAGCACACTTCTGAACTCTGCACATAGCATACCCAGGAACTCTGCACTCTGTACATAATGCACTCCTGGTACTTGATGCCCCTTTAAGACCCTCTCACTGTTAGTGAAATTTTGACCAGTTTGGGGAGGGAGTTTTGGGGGGGGGGGGTCGTGGTTGAGTTCCTGCACCTTTCTTCTGCGAAAAAAAGCCCTGCAAATAACACAATCTAAAACTAATATAGGTAACTGCTCATCTAGCCATTGAAAATGATGTTATGATCCAATGGCGAAGATGATTCTTTGGAAACAAATTTTCATAAAACAAACATGGTGGTCACATAAAATTGACCCAATTGCCAACTTTTGTTTAGGGTACATTTAGTTTGGCCATCTTAAAGCACAACTTCCGGTATTTAAATAATCTAGACTTGAAGTCCCCCCTCCCCTCCAGCACTAGTTAAAGTGGAACTTCACTCTCTCAATCAACATGAACTATTTCTAATCCTTATACTGCTAGCATTAGTAAATAGATATGAAAGTATATGACATTTACTTGTTTTACAATTTGTTTTTTGCATTTCTTCAGTTACTTCCTGGCTGCCATGCCTTGGCAAATTATGTCATACATCCCAGGAGTCTTGAGGAGGGGAGGGAGGGTTCTCAGCTCACCCAATGCCTGAGACGGATTCCAGGAAGTAAATGATACATGAATTGTCAGCCCTGTCTCAAGATGGCAACGGCCAGAAATGCCAGGGGGCATTTTTCAAAAAATTTTCACAGCAAAATAAAGCATGGAGACATGAATGGATGGGGTAGTTTGTTTTAAATATTAACAATGAATGAAATTGCATGTTTGGTTTGTGGTGCCCAGATGCAGTGCAGTTCCTCTTTAAGGTTTGCTATACCTAGGAGGTACTGGAACAGCTAGCAATATATATTAGTTTTAGTACTGCCCTCCTATCCTGAAGCTCTGGTCTGTGGACGTTCCCTCAGCACCATCATGAACAATGCAGAGTTATTGACCCTGCATTGCACCTTGAGGGGGCAAGTGTGCGGGTGTAACCAGCGGTACTTTAGAGAGTAGACTATGGGGGTGGTCACACCACTGGAAGAACCCTGCTGCAGCACAGAATAAGGTAAGTGTTTCCCCTTATTTCAGCACCCCTAGATATAATGAGCAGGTTGGGAGCCCCATTGCAAGAGTATTTTTCTTGTACCCGAAGCTGGACCTAAATAATCAAAGATCAGTCCACGTCCACTTTAAACATTAGTTCATATTACAGTGCAATTAATGTCTCATGATATGTAATCTCTTTATTTTGTATGTCTTTATAGCATTTCACCTCCCACTTGTTAAAATACTTGACCGACTTTTGCTTTGAAATGCCTTAAACTAAAGTCTCTTTTAGTGAAAATGCTCTATCCCACTCTTCCTTCCAGTGCTCTATGCTAGCAGAGTTGAGTAATAGCCACACCCCTTATTACAAGTGTCCTCGCACAGACAGTATCTGACCCTGACCAGGTCTGTATTGAATTCTGATTGCAAAATACAATTGGTATTAAGTTGGCCATAAATGGATTGTTTTTTCTTTGATCAGCCAACAGACTGATCAAAGGAAACCAAATTGATTCCCTTGTCCAAACATTTTGAGATGTATGGAGTATTCCTCCCTGATGCGCTATTGTATTCTGACAGCAGGAACTCTCCACTGTCAGAATATATGGATCAGTGCTGTAGTTGATTGAACAATAATTTTCCAACATTCCTATTAGAGAGAAGCCAGCCATTAGATCAACTTCTCTTGAGCAGGGCTATAGTTAGATGGTCCTTGCTGAAACCGTTCAGATGCACATAGATTTTTTTCATTCAACCTAGCCAAAACTAATTTAATATATTCCCCCATCCATGGTGTATGACGCAGATAAAGGAATTTCTCGCTGCGGTTATTGTATTCTAACAGCCGAAGCAGCACCTGCCAGAAGACCTTAACTCACCACTGGGCTCCTTCAATTTTTCAATAGAAGGGTGTCGGATCAGAGGAGGCCAACAGGGTCATCCACAGAGCAAATTTTGGGTGGTATCTCAGAAACCAGAATAAATTCAAATAGCGTGTACCCAGCTTAACTCTGGGGCTGTTTGGGCTGTTTCTATTTACCCAGACATAACTGTTTACCAGTATTTATTAACCTTCTGTAATACATATTATTTACAGTGCATAATGAAACAACACTACCTTTCTTTCCTATCCATTTTTCTAGGTTGTTTTCTCCTGTCTGAGCCACTAGGCTTACTGTAAAAATATCCAGCCTAAGGGCTGAACAAGACAAGCAGGAGAATCATCCACTTTAAAAAACATATAACAGCCTCTACCACCAAATATGAGTGTATGATAGAGTGACCCAGTGCAAAAATGCCACCTCTAGCATTTTCTGAAATGCATTGCTTTGCTTTTTTTCTTATATAATAGAAGGAGAACAATTCACAGTAAAAGCAATGCTAAGATGATAGCAGATTTTTCAGTTTAATACAGGGAAAAGACGATGTTGTTAAAGGAACTGCGTTATCTTTCTCAACATGCTCATCTTATCCTTATAGAAATCATATATAGTTAGCTTCTTTTAACAAGCTGTAGCCCCCATCCACACCTTTTGTAGTGTGTTTCTCAACATGCAGAATTCTATTGCTTATAATTGCTCGCTGACAACTTCTCATTGAATGCAATATGTTACAGCTGCACTAAAATTCCTTTTCCCGAGTAATACTGATATCTCTTTTACATTTTTTTTGTACTTAACATAGATGTAAATCCTACTTAGATGACATTTAGTTTGCTATAGCACTATGTAAACAACAGTCGTTAAAAAATAATTACTTGTTTTAGAGCCCATTCACATTAGCGCGACTTGTCCGCGGTCCATTGACCGCTACAGGACCCGTTCTAAAAGGATCGACACTTATAATAGTTGCTCCGACTTAGAAAAAGGGTCCTGTACTATTTCGGGGCGACCTCGGAGCGACTTGCATAGACTTCCATTATGTGAAGTCCCTGCAAGTCGCTCCAAAGTCGTGGTGCAATGTAATGCACAAGTCGCCCCCGAAGTAGTAAGTAGTCGTGTCGCGCTAATGTGAACCGGCTCTTAAGCCTTTTGGTTCGTCCTTTGTTGCATTTCATTTATGTTGGCCTCCTGCAGCTCCTTGTAGCCACGTCCTGTCTATATGCATACACTCCAGTAATGGCTAAATGGCATTGCTCAGGGTGGGCTTCCTGATGGTGACAATAGCGGGCCATGCTTGTACAATGCACGTTGAAATGGCCACTTGTAGTCTCCACTAGAAGTCAGTATGACAGAGTAACAATGCGGGAGCACAGTTGGGAGACAAGGACAGTGTTTTGTCAATGGAGGGAGACAAGGGCCACCTATGTGTAGCAGATTAAAAGCATTCTATTATTCTAAAATCAATTCACTCATACAGAAGAAGTGTCAAAAGGCATGTAAACTGGTAATAAATCTGCCTCAGGATGGCCTGATGAAGGAGTGTATGCTCCGCAACGTGTTACCGTGCCCGCCTGTCATGTCAGATTGTGACGTCACATCCGCCCGACTGTGCATTTCATGCCAACCAGGAAGCCCTTGGGACTCCCAGCACAGCTTACATCGGGACCACAGCCATATCCATCTGGCGGACTGGGACTTGCAGAGGTGGATTTATTAACAGTTTACATGCCTTCTGACGCTTCCATGTGAGTGCATTTCTTTTAGAAAAATAAAATGCTTTTAATCTGCTACGCTTAGGTGGTGCTTGCCCCCCTTCCTTCTTCTTGTGCTTATCTTTCAGAGTTGCTCTATGGACCAAGCAGCCGCTGAGTGGGCATCCCTTATTGACCTGGGTGGTCAGCATGGACTTTCTATTTATTGCCCTTTTTTAAGTACAACATTTTAGAACTTCCTTTTCAGTCAGCGGACATTGAAACCCACCTTCCTCCCATTGCGCCAAATATCTTTCCCTTCACCCTTTAACAGGTAGAGCCTAAACCTCATAACAGGTTCACAAGTATTATTTTTAATAAAAGCTCCAAGTTCAAAAAGATTTAAATGACATTGACAAAAAAACTTATAATAAAGTTTAGAGCCTGGGTTTACAAATACCTCCATTGTATAGATGTACATGTCTTTATGATATGCATCTTTTAGGACTCATATGCATTTAGGAGAAGAGCTTTTGGGCAGAAAAAAAACTTCACAGTGCATAAATTTGTGTAAATGCATCTAACGGTAGACACGGTTATTTTTGAGCGTTCAAACTTTCCAAGGACCAGAATAAATATTAATTTTCTGGCCAATGGAATTCATAAATGTTCAAATGCTTGAAACGCAAGATGCCCCTAAACGCATGTTGTGTGCAGTTTGAGACTTTAGGAGCGCTTTTAAGCTGCCTTTTCCTGCCAGGGGTAAGAGCCAGTTCACATTGCCGCGACTTGTCAGCCTGACAAGTCGCGCTCCCTCGCGGTCCATTGACCGCTACAGGACCCGTTCTAATAGGAGCGACACAAGTCGCTCCGACTTAGAAAAGGGTCCTGTACTACTTCGGGGCGACCTCGGAGCGACTTGCATAGACTTCCATTATGTGAAGTCCCTGCAAGTCGCTCCGAAGTCGTGGTGCATGGTAATGCACAAGTCGCCCCCGAAGTAGTAAGGAGTCGTGTCGCCCCAGTGTGAACCAACTCTAAAAGATGTTCAGAGGAACAATGTAAACACCAGTGTGCATGAGCCCTTAATAAATCAAACTGAATTTTAGGCTAATATTGACTCTTTAATTAATGAGCACCAAAGTCCTAGATCACCAGCAGGTGACATTCAGACACATTGATTTGTTACATTATATTCAATTAAGAGCTAATTTGATGCTTATTGTTATTATGATTTGTATTATAATTAATCATGTCATAATCATTTTATTGATTTTCAAACAGGAAGAATGTTTCCATTTATTGCACGTTCTGTGATATTATGTATTATTACCCATATGTCTTCTGACTTGAGGTTTAAAAGGCTCGTAACTAATGTAGAAGAGACATATTTACAGCATATTGAATGTGGGATGGAGTGTGAAGAAAAAAACGAGGTTTCTTATGTGATTCTGCTTCTACAGAGGCCAGTTTGTTCAGCACAGAGATTGTGAAAGTGAGCAGAGATACCTTTATATCATAACGTCTCTGGTAATTACTGTACAAATTATGGCTTCCCATCTGTTAGATAATGTGTGAGCTCGTCTTCCCATAAAGAGGTGTATAAAAGTGCAATGTGTTAGGAGTTCAGCATGAGCTCAGTCTTAAACAATAAAGAACATCTACCCGTAGGCTCCCTATTGTACGACAGCCGACTGCGCGAACACGGTTTTGCAGATGCATCTTGGAACTGAAATGGGTTAAAAGTCAAAATGAAAAAAAAAAAAAAAAAAAAATCTCAAAATAGTTTTACAAAAAATCTAAATGACACATGTGCCTGCTCATTTTAATTTTGTTTTTGACCTAGAGGGGCACAAGCATTAAATATTAACCGTTTTCACTCCAATATTGGAATAATATAAACTGCACCACTAAGCCCTCTAGCAACTTTAATTTTTCTCTAGGTGTATATATTAACTAAGCTTATGTATTCTGTAAAAACATTCATTGGTGAAGTCTGTTTTTTTTTTTTTTTTTTGGTCTTAAAACTCAATATATGAATGCAACAGTGTATTCAAAGCTATAACTATGTTATTGCGTTTTCTTGGTTTGGGCTCAAAGAAGATTTCCAGTAAAAACAACCACCCACCAGATGATTCAGATATTCTTCATGTAGTAACTTGGAGGGGTCCCAGACACTCAGAGCTTGGCCTGGTATTTAAAGGTGCACTTCAGTTAATCCTAAGGATGAAAGTGAATTTATGCTTTGCCCAAGAAGGGCAAAGCAACAGGTTCATTTTAAGCTGGCCCACTCAGCAGCATCACTTACATTCCTTTTACTCCCCTGCTTGGACATTCAGCCTCCAGGAGCAAGTGGAAGTCCTCTCAGTCACCTGCTGGTCAAATTAGCATCAAGGAGCCAAGGGAAGTCCTTTCACATTCCTGCTGGTCCATTTAGCCATCAGGAGCCAAGGCAAGTCCTCACACTCCCCTACTTTTTCATATATTACACCAACATTTCAAATTCCTGACGTGTATGGTGTACCATGTACTTGTGTTAAAAAGTATCCTGTTCTCTTTGTATTGCTTCCGTAGTGTGAAATGCCCAGTGATTCTGCCATTCCCATACTTTCCTCTTTCAAACTGACCACACTAGGCATAGAAGGACATCCATCCCAGTGTGGTAAGACTTTCGGCTGTGTTGTGAACACAGCCTGCCTGTCCTCCAATGGCCAAGATGTGTGCTTGCATGCCCTCCCTGCACATCCATCCACTGGGAAGATCAGTGTACTGCTGTTTTTCCACCACTAGCTCTCCAAGCCATTAAACAGCCTAGAGCAGAGATCACCTAAAAAAAAAAAAAAAAAAAAAAAAAAAAAAGAAGGTATTTATCATTTTTAAACATATATCTATCAATATATAGATATATATATATCTATATATCTATCTATCTATCTATATATATATATATATATATATATATATATATATATAGACAGGTTTTTTTTGCAGCCGGAAATTGGTGGAACTCAGTTCCACCACCTCTGGCTCAGGCCCTCTGCTCCTTGCTCACCATCAAAATGGTAAACACAGAAGTTTGACTTCTGTGTTTACAAGTGACAGTTTGTCTCCCAATGGCTCCCACAGATCTAATCTCCTGAGCGGACAAGGGAGATGCAGGTGAAGAGCAGATCGTGGAGGGTGTTAGTCTGGGGGGGGGAGGTTGGTTTTGGGGTCGTGATTGAGTTCCTGCACCTATCTTCTGAGAAAATATATATATATATATATTTCTCTCTCTCTCTCTATATATATATATATATATATATATATATATATATATATATATATATAAATATATATATATAAATCTATATATATAGATATATATTGCCCTTCATTTCTATTTTAAACTCAATGGGTTGTTTTACAAGGTAAATTATCACTTTGGGCCAACAAGAGCAGCAGGCATTTCTGAACGCATAGAGCCCTAAACTCTTCAATGTAAAAGGGGCTTAAGCCAGTCTACCCTGCTCCATTTTGTGGGTAATCTGATGATCTGGGAACCCACTTTGAAAACAGTTTGTAATAAAGGACAAGAATTCCCAAACACAAACAAGAGAGTCACTATGGTGTCACCCACACACAGATAAGCTGATATATCAGAGTAATAGTACTCATGATTTCATGAAAATATTAGGCTGATTGGAAATGGATGAAGCAAAGAGATATAAAATGATGAATGATGTAGAAGGTGAAACTCATGTAAGAAAATACTTTGAAGCCCAACTTCGGAGAACCCCCACATGCAAAAAAAAATCGTTATCTATACATGTTCTCAGTGTGTCCTTGTTCTAACCCAGTGATGTCACAGATTTTCCTGCGAGCACAGGGAAAGCTGAAAAGCCTCGATGCCTTGTGCTCATTGTACAGTAAGTGGATTGAATGACAATGGGCAGCATTAAACACAAAGAGCTGGATCAACAAGTAGGTAAGTCTGTGGTGGATAGTGCTGGAGAAGGAATGTAGCCAAAACTGCTTTTTAATTTTTAAGAGCTGCTGAGGGAAACTAATGGCACTTTTCCACTGCAAGTACCGGTTCGGCTCCACTCGGCCCTGCTTGGCTCTGTTGGTTTTCCACTGCATGGTACCGCATGGTACGGTGTTGGAATGGTTCGGTACGGTTCGGTATGGTTTGCTTTTCCACTAAAGTAAAGTGGGTGGGATAACAATGATTCTCTGACCAATTAGTGGCTAGTAGTGACAAACAGTCAAGGCTGCATGCAAAGGATTGTGGGATATGGTACTGGTACGGCCCTCTTGGAACCACAACTGAGGTGGTACTGTATAAGCGAGCCGTACCATTCAGTTCGATGTAGTGGAAAAGCGCCGCCGTACCGTACCGAACCGTTCCTACACCGTACCATGCGGTACCAGCAGTGGAAAAGCACAAAAGCGAGCCGAACCGTTCGGTTCCATGCAGTGGAAAAGCGCCAAAACTAGTTGTTTTTTGTTTACCCAAGCTTGAATCAGGCTTTAGGGTAAAACAAAATGTAATAATAACTCAAAATATGCATTTCCTGAAAGCACACTATCATGGCTTTAGCACAGTTGCATTAGTATCGTCCAACCTGACTTTAATTGTTGACTGAAATTGCTTTGTAAATACAGGACTGTATAGTGGTGGATCTGGGACTGTGGGTCATTTATTCAGTAACAGCATTTTACAACTGTCATTATTCCTGTTGGGATATACATTAAGCCAAAGAGTAATGTGATCCACACAAAAAAATGTCTCCATGTTTCTTAGAGCCTGGAACTTCAAACCAGGTTTTTCTATTAGGGTCCAAAAATGTTATGAGATGCTGTCAGGTTACTGGATCTAAAACGGTCCTCAAAGCTCAACACTGAGGATTACATTAAACAAAAAACATAAGAAATAGAAAATATAGACCAAAATAACATCTAAAAATCTTCTGTTTCATGGGTACAGTCTTTTGATAAACATGATAAATAATTTCCAAATTCACCTCTGCTATCCATCGAAAAACAAATGCCAATAAGTTCTGGTGCTTTTTTCTTTTTACTTTGTTTGCGATGATATTAAAATGAACACTTAACTGAATAAAGTTGAACAAGATTACGGCTCTGTAAATTAGAGTCAACACGCGTTTTATTAACTGGCAGGACAAAAATTAGATTTGTCTCTTACGATTAGATATGGAAGCTGGAGGTGAAGATGACGGCAGCTGAAGTGACATCCGAGAGGATGGTGAAATCTCCAAGCGGCCTGGGCACACGCTGGAATGTGCTAATTTCTCTTTCTGCTCGCATCTTTCTGAACACTACTGAGTGTTGAGCTGACAAAAGGCAGCATTAGAAGCATACACAAGATTTATCTTGTTTCCTTAACGTTCTAAAATATGTTTTGAAAAAAAAAAAACCCAAACAATATATGTTTTTTATATGTATAGTGATCTGGAAAAAATAATAATGTTGATATCATTAGATCCCATATGCTTTTTAAAAGTAGACGTAAACCAAACTGCATGACTCTTAGGCGCCATTCACATGGGCAATGCTGCTGACTCACGATCTGCTGCAGATCACTTTGTGGTTAGCAAGCAATCAGGAGGCCATATGCCCCCTCCTACTGTTTAAAGAGGGATTTCACACTGAAATCCCTCTTTACCATGCCATACTGCCCCTATTGGATGTAGCTGCAGGTTTCCTAACAGTAACAATGATAGACCATACCCTGCCTACCATTAGCCATCAGAGTAGTGAAAGACGAAAGTCGTAGCTTGCTTTGAGTTACTGCACCTAAATTACTTATTGTAATTGCTTTGCCATATAATTATGTTCGGAAAGATACAAAATCCCAGGCGGGATCCAGGTTAAGTTGACAGCCATAGTTCTCAGTGTAAGCCACCGGCACACAACGAGGATCTTCCAATCACTGGGAGACTCGATCCAGATACACATCTAAGTGATCCTTGAGCAGTGCCAGCTGGTATCTGACGCTAAGTTTGCCATGAAAACGCGTTTCAGAGGGCGTGGCCTTCTTCTTCAGGTCTGCCCAATGTTCTCAAGGGGGCCCTTAAACAGTGTCATTCATATGGTTGTTAACCCATTCCATGTCAGACAATAGGCTTCTCCAAGGAACATATGGCTACTAATTAATTAGCAAGCACAATCCACAATGTGCTTAGGAGCTATAAAATTGCCTTGGCCAGCTATTTTTGGCATGAGGTGATTCTTTGGCGATAGGGTTAAAAATGATTCTTGTGAACAAGGGACAGAGCTGACGTTTGCTGAATAAAAAAATCTTGTTAAAAATTTGCAAGCCAGTACACCAAATGTATCATTATTAGGAAACTGTGGGTTAATTGTTTTAAAAAAAGTATGCGCTGCTACTAGGTGATAGCATGTTTGATAGGTATGTGCTAACCATTCCGGCAATACTGCAAAATATCACTGCACTTAGGTTATGTATTGGGGTGTATATTTTGAGACCTACAAAACCCGGGTATTGGGCAAAACATTTGACAAAATAGCACTTTGGGAATAGGAACTGCAGTATTGATAACAGTGACCTGCCTATCATGGAGTTATGGGCTTGCAGTGGACCCTTTGATCTTTTCCATTGACAGCCTTACTCCCCCATTGTTCTTCTAAGTGCACTGGTTCCCAAGCACAACTCTTCTTCACTTCTACAGCTGTCATCCAGTATTATACTCCTGACTATGATGTTTTTAGCCTAAGTTAAGACAAAATTATTTTTATAGTTCTGGATAGAGTGTAAAATACCTAACAAACTGCTATTGATGGGTATCAGACAGAAAGGGAAGTAAAGGAAATCCCTCAAGCAAGGCAACAATAAAAACACATTTTAAGCAGGGTGAAGAAAATGTAGATTTTGTTATATACCCCGATTAGCCAAAACATTATGACCACCCAGCATAACCCATCGAGGCATGAACTCCACCAAAACTTATGAAAGTATGCTATGGCATCTGTCTTGAAGTCCTCAGTAGCAGATCCTTTAATCCTGCAAGTTTCAAGGGAGGGCGTCCATGGATCAGACTTGTTGTTCCAGCACATCCCACAGAAGCTTGATCGGATTGAGTTCTGGAGAATTTGTAGGCCACATCAACACCACAAACTCATTGTTGTGTTAGTCAAACCCTTCTTCAATTCATCACACCAGACCACCTTCTTCCATTGCTCTATTGCATCCAGTTTTGATGCTTATGTGCCAATTGTCTGTGGTTTTTTGGCTTTGGACATGGTCAGCATGGGCACTCTGACCAGTCTAATGCTATGCAGTCCCATATGCAACAAGCTGCGATTGCAGTGTGCATTCTGACACCTTTCTATTAGAACCAGCATTACCTTTTTAAGTAATCTGAGCTACAGTATCCCTTCTACTGGATCAAAATATATTGGCCATCCTTTGCTCCCCACATGCATCAATCATCCTTGGTTGCCCTTGACCATGTCCCCGGCCTTTCTTCCTTGGAACACTTTTGGTAGGTCCTGACCACTGCAGTCTGGGAAAATCCCACAAGAGCTGCAGTTTTGGAGTTGCTCTGATCCAGTCATCTAGCCTTTAGAATTTGTCCCTTGTCAAAGTCACTCAAGTCCCTATGCTTGCCCATTTTTCTGCTTTTATCACACAAACATCATGGACAGTGTGTTGATTTGCTGCCTAATGTATCAATGTTATTAATTTTACCTGTCAATGGTCATATTGTTAAGGTGTATGTCCCTATGGGGGAGATTTTGCCTTACTTCTTGTAAAAACAGAAGTTCTAACCCTTCCTCACTCTCTCTGCCCTAATGTTTAGTCTATCACAGCTGCCTCCAGGGAAGAACAAGAGCTGTGAATACAAATATTATATATTAGATGTAGGCAGGGATGTTCGAGGCCATGGGGAGATACCAACTTCCAGCAATAGCAGGGTACTTTGGCTAGTGGGTGGTCAAAGCGGCCCTTTATTTAGGATTCAGAAGGGACATGCAACACTACAAACAATCACTCCTTTTTCTTTTTTTAGTTTTAATTTTATTTTTAAAACAGCAAAAAAAAAAAACAAAAAAAATGAAACCCAATGTGCTTTTGCAGGCTTAGATTCAAAGCCATTTTGTTAGAGACTAAAACCTGCAATAACAACCCGATAAAGCTTTTGTGACATAAAGCTAATACGTAGAGCAGGCTGGCTATATCCATTAGGGTGAATAAATTGGCTTCAGCCTAAATCGTTTCAGTTTTGGATAGAATGGGGAAGGTTAGACTTTCTTTTTTAGTTTTTATTGTTATTTATAACCCCAGTTTGTAGATTTCCCCTCACTTCATTTGTGGCTACTGAATTGTTAATAAAAGTAATTTTTTAAAAGAGCGGGAATATATTCGCTTCACTGTCAGGTTTTAAAGTTGTTGTAAACCCACTATAATGACTTTTACCTATAGGTAAGCCTATATTAAGGCTTACCTATAGGTGTTATAAATATCTCCTACCGTTTAGGAGATATTTACATTGCTTTCAGCCGATGACGTCATCGGCGCACGCGCTCTGAAGAAATGGCTGCCCGCGCGGTTTCTTCAAAACCCTGTGCCATGACTGGCGGCTTCCATGCGCATGCGCGGGAGTGACGTTAAGCGGCTCTGACCAGTGATACAGCCCGGAGTCCGCAGACCCGGAAGACGGGTGAAGATGGATGCGCCCGGCAGCAGGGACAACATAGCAGGTGATGGAAAACTGCATACTAGCACATTATGCAATTCCTTTGCAGGGGAAAAAAAAGAAAGTTTTTCAAGAGTTTACTTCCTCTTTAATATACAAAGTATTTTAAATCTGTTGTTTAAAACAGAACTGCCAAATACACGAATGAAAAAACAATATTTGAACTGTTCCCCTTTCAAAAACAAAACTGAAATTCTCTCTTGCAATCCAGGCACTCCCTTCAGACAGCACAGCCGGGATGGGGACCTCACTTTTCTCCACTGCTGATGAGCATTGCAGTTTGATCACATACACTGCTCAGCCTACCCATTGAACAATAAAAGCATATCATGACAATGATGAGGGCATCACTTAAAGTATAACTAAAAGCTAAATATTTTTTTAGTTTTGGATAGAGTTAAGAGTGATTTGAACACTTGTTAGCTTTTCTTGCTGTCTGTGCCCCCCGTTAAGGAGACTCCCCCTCTCTATTTTTCCTGTTTAACATTATAGTTGAAAGTGAAAGTAAAAGTAAAAGAAAATCCCACATTTTGAGTTGTTCCCAGAAAAAAAAAAAAAATTCCCCAGGGAAAATTTTCTAATGGGAACACTGTTCTGGCAACCTGGGGGTCACCATGGAATTCCTTTAATTTGCAGGGATTTCCTCCCACTTCCTGTTTGTCTGCGGGACAGGAAGTGAAGGCAAAACTCCCTAACGGGACGCAAATGGCGAAAAGAATCTGACAGGGGCTATAACCCTCCCTTACTCTAAAAAAGTTGTGCCTATAGTTCTACTTGAATCTGCTGTTTTGCTGCCCTTAAACTCGAGACCATGGATCTCCAAATTACGGCCCTCCAGCTGTTGTAAAGCTACACATCCTGTGAGGCATTGTAAAACTCTGACATTCAGAGACATGAAAAGGTATGATAGGAATTGTAGTTCCTGAATAACTGGGCCAAGGCTTGGAGACCTTTGCTCTAGACTGACAGCACTGTGCAGTGCAGTAGACCCTATTTGGTTCACACAACTCACATTTAATGTGTGACTCTAATGATCATGTAAAAAAAAAACTATACTTAAAACCCTCTGATTAATTTTATTTAGGAAAAGTAAACAAATTGTAATTATGGGGAAAACTTAATGAATAGACTAATTTTGATTTATGGATATAAAATTGGCTTTTGCGTTTTTTTCTCATCTGCCCACTGAGTTTGCAGTGCACACAGCTTGTTGTCGCCTGTTTTATAGTTTTGGCTGAATTAAACCACAATGTGTCTCTGATTAATTATTACGGTCCTTAGGGCTAAGTGTCAGTTAAAGTTCAAGAGAAGCAAATGTCACCAAGATATTTTTTGCGCACCAACACTAGCACCTTTTATTGTTCCTGCTAAAAAAAGTGAAATGGAATTTGCTGGTATGGGTAGGGTGATATATTCATCAAAATTTAAGTCCATGAACTTTTTTTGTGTTAAACTATTTTTTGAAGGGTATATAGACACTAGATAGAGCGCTAGAGTGCAGTTATCAAATCATAGATTGCTATTGTTGCTCTTGTTGAGGCAGCGCAAATAAAACCAATGATGGAATCGTACAAAATATATTTGGGACTCAGTAACAATATTTTTTGTTCTAGAATAGTACAGGCCTGGGATGCAAAATTACAGTATTGTTAAAAAAAGTCTACTTAGCTTTCTCTCCACGCTTTTCTATTACAAAATATAAATTCTGTTTTGCTTCGACAAATTTAGGTGACTGATGGAAAATCCCTCTTGCAAGAAACAACTTGCACTAGTTCAGTTTCTCTTTTCAACTATGATCCTGATTCATACTAGGCCTCATGGTAAATGCAGTTGTAATTGGTACTCCGTTTATTAAACAATTTGTTTTTTAATATGGGAGACCTGTTCACATTAAGCTGTACTTTCTGATCTACAGAATGTCTACCGTTACATGTGCCTTGATACCATCCCATCCAGCAAGGGCTGACTGGCAACTTTTTGCCCAGGGGGTAAGTACAACCCAGAGGCCCATGCTGCAGCGATTCAGCCCCCCTCCCATTCTCCCTCTTTCCTGTCTCACCCTGACCCCCACCCTAGGCTGAATCTCCACTCCAGGTACTCTCTGCTCACCAGACAGGTCGGGCTGGACAGCCCATGGTGCATCAACTCTGGGTTCCTAAACTGGCCAGCAGGGGACACTAGCAGGGTGAAGCCAGGGTGGTTTTGCTAGGACTGGCTGGGGGAGGGGGGTGGGTGCTCTGTCCTCATCCCTTATCTTTATTTTCATCATTTTGGTACTATAAACAAGCAATTTTTATTGGGACCCCCATGGAACATCCACTTTGGCAATGTGTATTAGAGCACCTGTGCATAGCCAAAGCCTCACTCCAAAAAATCCCCCACTTTACCCTATCCTATGACCTAGATGAGATTAAGGCACATCATCAATAGAACCCTCTCCTTAGTACATTTGATTATTATGTGATGATGTTCCTCCCCACATATTAGTAATGTGGTGCCTGTTTTTTGTCTACATTCCTTGTTTCAGATATGATGTAGGCTGTGTATACTTGAACAAACTAAACCTTTGTTCTGTAAAAATATTGGTCTCCAAAGAAATTTTAGAAAAAATTATAACCAAAAGCCATTAACTTTCAGACGAGTGTAGGGCTTTAAACATTTTATAGTTGAGAGAGTTAAATCAAGAGAAACTCTGCTTACATGATTCTGTCTGACTGCCTGGACAGGGTGGGCACATACAACATTTTCTCTTGGCTGTCAGACACTGGATTCCATATTAGCTGACTATGTATAAAGTTAGGATCAAGATAAAATCCTTGGAGCTTTGACCTTTAAAACTTAGACAGCATCTCCCAAACTTATAGCCCTACATGTTTAGTCAAGGTGGCCAAAGGTAGGCAGATGGCTTACTGGTATTGATGTGATGTTTCCTCATCCTCAATTTTATTGGGCCAATTGGCCAATTAGCTGACAGTTAAATTATCCCCTGTTCTAAATGAGAGATGGTAAAGACTGGCCCCATGGAATAAAACGTTCTGGTGATCAGGAACATTTAGAACTAACCCCAAGCTAACCCGAAATTGTAAAGTTCTTGGTGGAACTTGCATTAGCCCTCAACACCCCGGTCTATAGCTCTCCCTCTGTATTATCTCACTAACTATGCTACCGTATTTTCCAGAGTATAAGAAGACTGGGCGTATAAGACAACACCCTATTACATAATCTACCGGTAATACTTATACTTAAGTTACCTTGGAGATATTATACTCGGCTTATAAGACGAACTCCCATTTTTGGGGGATTTTTTTGAGGCTCAAAAGTAGTCTTATACGCCAGAAAATACAGTCGTTTTAATACTATTGCCCTGTACATTTGTTTGTGTGTGTTGTTTTTTTTGGGGGGTTTTCTTTTCTTTCCCTTAGAGATTGTTGTTTTTTTTTAACATTCTGCTAAAACTTCTGTGAATTAGTACTGCTTGAACCTTGAAGAAGGAGACATATCCCGAAAGCTTGTCCTGGAAAATTGTGTGTTAGTGCAAAAAAAAAAACACAAAAAAAGTGAAAAGTACTCAATTGTTTCTGTCACAAGTGCACCACTATAGCTACAATCACATCCATTAAGCTGCAGAGCGAACTGGACTGTAAACAGTCACCCTTAAAATGTCGTAGAAAGCTTTTTGAGATCAAGAAATAAAGAAGACAGGAAAAATATGTTTTTTTTTTTTCCTGCCATTCTACTTTGGATAAATAGCACTGAATTGCTGCATATTAAACAGAATAGGAGGCTATGTGAGTGGCAATGACATAATAAAAGCATGTGATTTATGTATTGAAGTCTTTTCATGGTGTAGCTTCTTTGTCCAGGCAAGAGAAAAAAAATTCACACAATCGGCAAACATGTACTTCGCTCAATGCGCCAAAGTTAACGCATAACAGCAAATGAGATTGTTCAAATACCTCTTTTTGTAATGAAAATATATTCTGTGCACCAAAGCAAGACCCATTCTCTGCAAGAGATGAATATATTAAATTGATTATTGCTGAGTGAATAAAAATGTTAAACGATACACATTAAATGGTCGGAAAATGTATTGTTCTAACCTGAAAATCTGAGCTGGAAATGTTGTCTGCTGTAATAACAGCTGTCAACGATGGAAAATAAGAATACAATGGTGGTGTAACAAGAGGGAATATGACATCCGTAATAGGAACTGTTAGCTCTTAGAGTTGTAAAGCTCTCATACAAAGGAAAACATATTATTTAAGTATATGTCTATAATGCCCGATCTTTTACATTTCCACATGCCTTGCCATAAAGATGATTGAAACATGTACAATAGGAGAGACATAAATTGCAGCTATATTTTTGTTGAGCTGATTGTCATCTGTGTTATTGAAAGCCACTGAGCAAGTCCAAATTACTAAAGGAATAAGGAATTTTTACTTTGCAAAGTCAATGTTCAATAAGCTTAATGAATAAGGGGAAGCTATGTTCAGATCATCCAATCTTTCCCTTGAATCTGATTATTTAAATGCCATTGCCAATGGTCCTGGATTTTTTAGGACAGTCCTGCATCTTAGTTTTTTTCCTTCCCTTGAATCTGATTATTTAAATACCAATGGTCCTAGGTTTGCCAGGACATTCCTGCACCTAGTTCCTAAGTCCTGGTGATGCTGTGTCCCAAGCGAAGTACCAGGATCACAGTCAGTGTCACCCCTATTTCAGTTACTACGCATAAAAACTAACTCAATTAAGCATTTAGTATGGTGATCAGGGGTAGAGAGTGGGTAGTTCCCAAATAGTTACAGTCAGGGTTTGGGCAGGGCACTCCATTAAGTGGGCAGGACTGCCTCTTTGCTTAATGGGCCTGAGGCAGACTGTGGGCAGGGTTAAAGCCTAGAACATACTATCAGTTTTTTGTTTTTTTTTCATTCAACCCAGCAGGTCGGAGCTGCTGTACTAACAATCCAATGTTAAAGTATAACTAAAGGCAGTTTATATTTTTTTGTTTTTTTGATAGAGTGGAAAGGAATAAGAACACCTGTCCTTTTTATTGTTGTCTGTGTCCCCGTTAGGGAGATTCACCCTCTCTATTTCTCCTGTTTATCATTATCTTTGAAAAAGTAAAAGAAAATCCCAAATTTTGGGTTGTCCCCAGAAATAAGTAATAGAGGGGAAATCTTCCCATGGAGACACTAGTTCTGATGACCTGGGGGTCCCCAAGAAATTCCATTAATTTGCAGGGATTTCCTCTCTCTTCCTGTTTGGCTATGGCACAGGAAGTGAAGGTAAATCTCCACAATGGGACACAGATGGTGAAAAATATCCTGACAGGGTGTTATAACCCTCCCTTGCTTTATCCGAAATGAAAAAAAAGTTTTGCCTACAGTTCTACTATAATACAACGATCTCTCCTGCTGTTCTATTGTGTTCTGACAGGGGGACAGCCCCCCTCTCCCCTCCCGCCAGAACACTCCAGTCAGTGTTCTCTGCCACTGGAGTGATGATCGGGAGCCAGTTGGCTGCTGGTTTTCCAGCATGCTTGTCCGACAGAAGCCGGCCGAATAGCTGGCTTCTGTTGGACCGGCTGCCATACATACGGTCCTAATGTCGGCCATTTTTTATTGAACCGGCCAATGTCGCCCGGATTTTAGCCCGGATGTGCTAGGCTTAAGTAGGGAATTTGAGATTGTAAACAGCTGTAGGGCAGTCTGTTACGAAAGGGTTTCATTAGCAATTTAAAGGCCAGAGGTTGGTGATGGGAGAGAATTAAGCCTATTTTGCCCATTCCTGGTTGTTCAGATTTTTAGAGACCCTACGGTGCTCATATGAGGCAAACTGAAACAGTGCCACAGTAATTATTTTCTACAGGTTTTTATATAGTGCCGTCAATTTACGCAGTGCTTTACATATTTATTGTCATATACCATGGCTCTGATATCAGCTTAATGTCTTAGCTGTAATCTCTGCATATGATATGGGTTTTCTTTAACTCATTTTATCGGATGTAATAAAATTGTACTATAATTTCTCAAAATGTCATTGAGCCCTGGACTAATAATGTACCAAGTCTTTAGATATTCAAGAGTCTCTGACGCTAACCTTTCAAAGGCAACATTCCAGACCAGTGTCGGGACAAGGTCATCCAGCACCCAGGGCAAATATGCCAAACTGCGCCCCCCCCCTTCCCTTAGGGTTCCTGCAATAAACCATTGCACCCAGGGCAGCCGCCCCTCCTTCCCACCCCTTGTCCTGGCCCTATTCCAGACTGTCTCACATAATGCTCCTTTTGCTACCTTTTCATTTCAAAGTTGAGTTTCTGGGTTGGGGGTCTTGATATAGGTCAAAGTGATTTCAAAAATGTAAATGATGTTCGATAAGGACACATCAGTCAGTCAACATCAAGACCAGTACATAGGACATATAAGGATGGATCTGCCCTAAAGCGGCAACTCACCTCTTTCAAAAAGTAAATGCAGAAACATTGATCAATGTGCATTTGCTACTTTTTTGCAGTGAAGCCTTCGGAGCATTTCACCTGCAGTCAGTGCATCACACCTCTTGCAGTATTTATCCCCAGCACCAGGTCTGTATGATGGTATGGACCTTCTGTTGACTGGAAGAAGTGCAACTGAACTACAATTTCAGGGGTGTCACAACCTTGCTGCCAGTAAACTGGTGACAGATGAGACTAGTATGATTTGCTATTGATGGATCCTGGAACTGGATGATGTACCTGTACAGTTATGCACTAAAAATAACACGATTTCTCAGGCAGAAGCACCCCAAGATTCAGGTAAGGAAGGATCTGTTTGCGTTTTGGGGATGATAAATGCAAGCTTGTTTCATATTTTATCCTAAATATGGTGGACTAAGCCTTAAAAATTGTAGTTTTACCCATCACAACAACCTGTCAAGATCAATACAAAGGGGCTTCTTTTGTAAAATAGGTATTTATTATGTTTCTGAACTACCAACCCATGACACTTACTAATTTTTTAACAACTGAGAGGTTGTCTAAACCAAGAATAGCATTCTGCAACAGTGTATATTGAAAAACTGCTATCTTGAGATTCCTAGCCCCGACTCAGCAGTGAGTTTCTATACAAATAAACATTTACTGAGAACCACACTGTGTAGGAATACGCTTCAAAACACAGGGACATAAATCTTGTGACAGCACTGAAACAAGCTGCCAACATCACTTCACAGGAGCAGACCTGAGTCCTTGAGCTTTAGTAACATTAACAACTGACGGGTAGCACAGAGTCCCATTTTTCGCTTTGTATTTGTATTTCTGCAAATCTTTCAATTTTAGCTTAAATTGATAGTAACAAACGAAAGCAATTTCAGAGATTTGTGAAATATTACATTCTCATGAACATGACTTGAACTTTTGAAAGTAAATACCTAGTTAGATATAAAATGTCACGGATAAGTATTTATTTGAGCCCATAGACCATGAAAGATGTGCTAGTACATAAAAACAAAATGGGATCCTGATTCTGAACCCTCAGTGCTTGGAAAGTGCTCCACACTTCCCGCCAGGGCCAGGGATCACTATTTAATATACACTATATTGTCAAATGTATTAGGACGCCTGTCTTTACACACATATGAACTTTAATGTCTTAGTCCATAGGGTTAAATATTGAGTTGACCCACCCTTTGGGTTCAACTCTTTTGGGAAGGCTGTCCACAAGGTTTAGGAGTGTGTCTATGGGAATGTTTGACCATTGTTCCAGAGGCGCATTTGTGAGGTTGAATGAGAAGGCCTGGCTCAAAGTCTCCGCTCTAATTCATACCAAATTTGTTCTATCGGGTTGAGGTGCAGGCCAGTCAAGTTCCTACACCCCAAACTCGTTCATCCATGTCTTTATGGACCTTGCTTTGTGCACTGGGCCAAGTACTATGGTGGAGGAGGGATATAGTGTATGTGTTTTAGAGCCTTGATGGACAAAACTTGGAATCGGAACCTGGTAATGAAAATCTAACAGCACTCTGTTAGTTCTATTATATCTTTGGGCCACTGGATCACATGAAATGCAAAAAATCACAATGCAGAATTTAAAGATGAATTCCAGGCATGGTATATTTTTACATACAGTATTTACAATGGACCAGCTTAGATCAATAAAATTATGTATATACCTTACCTGACCAAGTAAACACTACTCCAGTAAATTCCGGGTCCTGTGCTGAGCAGCAAACCTTATGTATTGAGAAAAGAGGAGATCAGACGCTCAGCACGGGCACTGTTCAGAGAATGATTTACATTTTCTGAGGGAATGAAAAGCAATATATGACTGAATGAGGTGGAGAGGCTGGCATTGTCAACTTCAGCGATTTCCAGCTTCCAGGGGCATCGGTCAGGTATAGTACATAGATACCGTAATTACATTGATCCTGGCTGAACTAATGCAACAATGTAAAAGTATCCCATGCCTGGAATTCATCTTTAAAGTGTATCAATACTTAAAAAATACTGTTGTGGTTTTGGATACAATTGGGAAAACAGCTTCTGGGCATGCCCAGAAACTGTGCAGGGATGACGCGCCTGCACCGGAAGTGACGAGCAGGGCCGATGCAGGGCATTCTGGGACTCCGACGTCACCGAAGAGGACACCGGAGAGGACGCTTCGGCTTCAGCTGCCCACACCTGAGATGGCAGCGCTGGACAAGACATTTTCAAGGTAAGTATTTCTAAAAGGTAAGTGAACCCAGGTACAGTTCAGAGGCTATCATTGCTGAAATGCACTAGCCCTGACTGTCCCGGGGGTATTTTTATTGAAAACAGAGGCCGGAACTCCGCTTTAAGATCATGAGAGGGGTTGAATCGAGATCACTTTTTTTTACGCATAATCGTGCAGCTCTACCCTCTAGTGGTTAGTCTACTAATCTCTACATCTAATACAATAACAAAAATATGTGAAACTCACATGTAACTGCACAAAAACTGCAATAATAGCTCAAAATGTATGCTCATTAGAATTACATTACACATTCCCTTAAATATAAAACAATCAAAAAAGGATTTGAGTCAGAGAAGCTAGGTATATTCAACTAAAAATTAGCAACAATGCATGCTGCTAAATATTGACAAAAAGTATGGCTTTGAAAATGCAAAATAAATCCAGGAAAGGGTTACATTGCAAGCGGTGTCATTAGATTGTTAATAAAATAATCTCTCCCTGCCATTTACATCACATCACATTACATCACAGCACTGAAAAAATGTGGTGAAGAAAATTGCACACAGCCAACTCCTGTCAATCGCTGACACCCAATCTAATTCTGTGCATTTCCGAGCAAGCTTCTCTCAATTAGCTGTGAGATATAGTTCAAAAGGTGACTCGGTGGGTCCCATCCTCTAGCACGCGCGCTCACTTCTCTAGGTGACTGAAATCCAAACAACATTGCCTTGTCTAAATATTACAGAGGAAGAAAAGTAGCAGCAAAGACCAATTGACATGCAAACTTTGTCAGTGCTAAAACAATTAATTCCCCACTCTGCAATGACCCAGTGGTGTTCAATGCACATAAATACTTGTCTATCAGCATCTGACACCTAAGGCAGTGGAATATTAAAACGACTTCTTGGTTTAACTAGCTTGAGAGATGCTCTGTGGATTAGTTATGCATGAAGTGCCATTGCTAACCCCTGGAAATTTCAAAATAATAACCTCTCCATTCCCGCTCAGGGATTCGCCTCGTCTTAGAGATCTTCGGCAATGTTTAATTATCACTTCCAGGCACATAAAGCGGTGCATTTGCTTTCTTTCCTCTATTAGCTCTTTTACACCTATTTTAATGGAGCAACAAGGTGAGAAGTTTCTGCAGATTGTGCCAATGGGAGACAGAAAACCATAACCTAGAAGTAGCAATAAAAAGAGGTGATCCTTCAGATTATTGTACAGTACTGATAGTATTAGAAGTAATGGCAAGTGGTGCACTGACGGTATACATAAGAAGGTGACTTTTTTGGTAGAAGGAATGGGCATTGTATTTCATTCTCCTGAAAGGTGGCCAACTACCCATGGTCTTAGATATTGGCCCCGCCATGGGAGCCATGAATGGGTCTAACTCAAATCTTCTGAATGGCTGGCAAAATAATATACCAGTGTTGTTTTTTTTTTTTGTAATAATGTTGAAGCAGGATGATCTTCATTTGCTTTTCTTGATACAGTATATTATATACAGAATCACATGTGTTCCCAACCCACAGCTTCAAAAAGTGCCACAGCATGCCAGTACTAGAGATATCTGTTGTAAATTTATATAAGCTTTGAAGTGTACTATCAAAACCCTACTATATATAATATATATATATTGGCGTATACTAATCCTTGGATATGGTGGCTGCATTCATTTTCACTTTTCAGGCTTTTTCTCCTGATTTACATCTAGTGAAAGTAATACACTTCCTGTCCACGGCTGACAATTCTCACTCACAGTGCTTTATCTATGCTTCTCTCCTGATTTGTTCTACAAACGCCACCTTCTCTCCTCATCTACATTAGAAAAGTAAGACCTTACACAGCTTGAACTGGATGGATATAGTCTTTATTCAACCTCAACTACTATGTAACTATGTATGTAACTATGTAAGAAGGGTTGTGTAGTTCTGGACTTGGTGGACAATTTCATTTCACAGGAAGTGACAAGGACATTAGGTTTCTGGCATGACCAATGGGTACTTTTTATGTACTTACAGTAAATAAACATAGCCTGAAAGAGGAAACTAATGCACCTATCCCACCTACAGACTGGTAAGCTGCAATGTATAAAATGTTTGTTTGCTGTATTTAGTTCACCTTTAAAAGAGTAATGTAAATTCAACATTTTTAAAAAATCTTATTAAATCCATAGCTTTTAATAAAAGAGAATTGGGTGATGCTGCCATGAAAATTCTTCTTTAGCCACTTCCTATTATGGAATGATAACTGTCACCCAGTTGGGTTCTTATGCTGTCACCCTATGTTGTCATGTGCCCCTAAACACCACACACTACACGGGTGTGTTCCAACACTATCACTGTCAGAAAGTTGGTCCAGGGGGCGAGTGCATGTAGATATGAAGTGGCTGAAAGATGGTGGAGGAAATCAAAAGCACTGAGATCCAAAGAAAATAAAAATTAAATATGAAAAAAGGTGGAAGCACTGTGCTTTAGTAAAATCCCACTTTTTCTTATGTTTTGGACAGAGTGGATAGGGATTCTTGCTGTCTGTGCCTCCATTAGGGAGATCCACCCTCTCTATTTGTCCTGTTTACCTTTACCATTGAAAGTAAAGAAAATTCCAGATTGCAGGTTGTTTCCAGAAAAATAATAGAGGGGAAATCTTCCAATGGGGGCACTAGTTCTGGTGGCCTGGGGATTCCCAATGGATTCCCTGAATTTGCAGGGATTTCCTCTCATGTCTTGTTTTGGTTATGGAACGGGAAGTGAAGGTAAATCTCTCAAATGGGGCACAGATGGCAAAAAATAAACCAACAGGGGTTATAACCCTACTCTACTCTAGCCAAAATAAAAAAAAAAAAAGTTTAGCCTATGGTTCTACTTTAAAGCTTAACTCCAGGCTAAACAATATACAGTAATACCTTTGTGTATGAGCATAATTTGTTCCAGAAACATGCCTCTAATCCAAAGCACTCGTATATCAAAACAAATTTCCCCATAATAAATAATGGAAACTCAGATGATTTGTTCCACAACCATTTATTGGTATGAATAAAGATATGCTGCTATCATATCTATAGCACAGTACTGTATAAGCATGCCATTCCCTCTGTTTTTTGTATGCATTATGTGTCCCTGTGCTGTATATAAAATATGTAAATTTCTACCTATACAGTACTGTATCAGAGCGTCTCCCGACGCTTACGTGACTGCTTGGATCTCTGCTCCTCCCCTCCGAGAAGTCACGTGAGCGTCTGGAGACGCTCTGATATAAGGTAGAATCTGCATTTATTTTTTTATACAGCACAGGCACAGGGACACATAATGTTATTTAACAGAGGGGATGACATGTTTATACTGTACTAAATGATTTTAACATTGTGAGTGCAATACTGCTCGTATATCAAGATAGCCGTCGCATATCAAGGCACAATTTAAAAGAAAATAGTGCTTGTCTTTTAAATTGCTCGTAAACCAGGTTACTCACAAAACTAGGTATTACTGTATTGTCTAAATATCTAAATACAAAATGTGTATTCTTACTTAAATTTTTAGATGTGTTTTTTTTCATTTCGTCCAGATCTGTGCAGTAATCCATCATTAAACAACTTGTGCACTTTGCCTCTGTACAGGAACTTCCCGTAATAAAGCCCAGTCACTGCTGCTCTCTTTCCATATGCTTCCATATGTTTTTTTGTTGCAGGAAGTCTGTAGTGGGTGGACCTTCTGGGACCCACCAATAGCTCTGCTCTCTCACAGACATATTTTAATGATATGAACAATAAATATTATTTTTGTAGCAAAATTATTTTATTTGATCAGTGGTCCGGTTCATACTTTTCTGCACGTTGAATACCAAACCCTGCCTAACTGTAATAGCTGAACTCGAGTTCTTAACAAAAAATGTGGTTTACGATAATAGTGTCTTTAAACGGGGCAAGCACTGCTGTGTGTGCATGTGATGTATTGCACTTTAGCTTTCACATAACAGTTGCATACAGTATGAACAGTGGCATTATATCCTGTGCATGCATAGTAGGTAAAACAGTTAAGTCCTAGTCAGAAAATGGAGAAATCTTTTTACAGTTTGCATGGTGAATAAACTGTTGCACAAGCTAAGAGAACAATGCTTGGTGACCATATTAAAGTGACTGTAAAATCTCGTTTTTATTTTTAGTTAAAAATACCAAACATGTCATCCTTACATGCTCTATGCAGTGGTTTTTGCCACTCAGTGGTTTTTGCTGAGAGTGGCACAGATCCTCCTCTTCGCAGGTCCCTTTCCGTGCTCCTGCTGAGTGCCCCCACAGCAAGCGGCTTGTTATGGAGGCACCCGAGCCCAGTCACAGCTCCCTGTGTCCATTCAGATATGGAGCTGTGGGCCGGCCCCACACCCTTTCTCTTCTCATTGGCTGACTGACTTTGATTGACTACAGCAGGAGCCAATGAGGAGGGGAGTCCCAGGCAGCTGAGCAACTCCTATAGCAATGCTGGATAAAGATTGGCTCATATAAGTATTAGGGGAGCTGCTGCACACAGAAGGATTTTTTTTTATCTTAAAGCATAGAATGCATTAGGATATAAAAACCTTCTGCCTTTACAATCCCTTTAAGGATGACCAGATCTCAATGACAATGACAAGATCTATAGTTCAAAAAAATAACGGCTTACTGTTTAAATCCTTCAGAACCTTGGATGGCTTATTTGATGGACAGTCTTAGCGGGTGAGTACCTTGAACCTGAGAAGCAATGTAAGAGATCTGTTCAGGGCCAAAAAACTCTATCAGGTTTAAGTTGCGCCACATGCAAAACAGCTTCTTTAATTATGACGGCATTTGCTCTGCTGTACAGTGCGGTGATTAACTAACTTGGCTGCATGCAGAGTGTCTACTTCGTCTCGGAGAACAATCGTGATCTGCACAAGCATTTTAACCCTACCCCAGCGATGAGAAACGGCGATCCAGCAGGGAAGGGACTCTGCGGCAACTCAAACGTAAAGCCCTTCAAACAAAAATTAACAGAGCACAAGAGGAAACGGGTTATTAGAAAAGAAAGATTAGTTTGCCCTGATTATTCAGGTGAATGAGCAACTCGATTTAGAGAAAAACAAGAGATTATGGAGCTGGGGAAAAAAAAAAACAAAGGATTCTGTGCGCTGGCTGATGTTTAACGGAAAGTTATTCCACCCTGATGCACTATAAGCAATGCATGATTTTAGCTATTTAACCAAATTGGCTAGCACTTATCCTGCTTGCCACTGAGCTGGCTGTCCTGCGTCAGCTTCTCTAATGAGGTTTTTGCTCACTTATCTATCACATCTCTACTGCTGAGACTCTAATTGCTCAAGCACAAAACATTAAAAATAATCATAGAATTTCTTGTCTCCTTACTTGATGTGGCCATGCAAAAGACCTTGGCATAGAAAGAGGCATAAAAGATGGGGCAGAAGTGTTTTCTATGATCACCTAGGCTGAGGCAGCTTCTGCGTAATGTTTTGTCTGTATTCAAAATTTATTAGGATCTATTCTCAAAATGGGCAGTAATGCAGTGACCTTGTACTGTGAGTGAAGGGAAGGAGGAATATATCCCTAGTGCCCCACATCAACTAAGCTCCGGGGGGCGGAGTGAAACTTGTTGGGGGTGTGGCCTTGTGGGAGCCCAGGCTGGGGTTGTCTCTCTCATTATCACCATTGGACTCTGTGAATGTGCGGCACAAGGGATCTTTTCCTCCTTCCTTTCAGAGACCACAGGAGCTGGGATGAGCTCCATCCCTCTCCGGATCTCCCACAGCGGATGTGGAACCACCCACATCACTCCCCATATCGACTGAGCCTGAGCGACACAAACCGTGGGTCACCTTGTCCTGTGAGCACAGGGCTTTTAGGACTAAAATTAAATGCAAATAAAAATGTGTGCAGCTATACCCCTGAAATGAAACTTTTCCTAGCTCTTATTTGCCTCTAACAAACACTATGCTGACATGTACCTTACCTAACTTAACTTTAAAAATGAACACTTTAACTTATCCCCTATGCCAAATAATCCCTAAACTAACCCTTTAACTTAACCCCTATGCCAACTAACCCCTACCCCAACCCTTTAATGTAACACCTTCCTTAACTAGCCTTTTCTATAACTCTTTCACCTAACCCCTTCACTAACTAACCCCCTCTCCAACCCTTTAACTTAATCCCTACTCTAACTAATTCTTATCCCAACATTTTAACTTAACCTCTACTCTAACTCCCTCCCCAACCCTTAAACTTAACCCCTACCCTAACTAACTCCTATACCAACCCTTTAACATAACCCCTATCCTAGCCCTAAAAAAAACACATAAAACTTAAGCTGTACCATAACATTTCCAATCCTCCCCAAACTTAAACAAACCGAAAATGAACCCCTTAACACTTAACCATTGACACCTGGTCTTAAAATTACCCAAAAACATGACCTTACTTTAACCCTGATTTTTTTTCTTAGACTTACATAGAAATAACCTCTAAAGTAATCTAATTCTCGCACTGAAGCCATTTGTAGTCTATTGCAGTCTATCACATAGTCTTTACTGATCCTAATTTAGCAAGCTAAAATTTAATAGCTGCTATAGTTTACTGTACTGCACAAATTTTTCTCAGCTTTAAGATATCATTTTAAAACAGTGTGAAATCTAAAAGTTTCTGAACATATATGTACTGTATCACTTTTTATTTCAAAGTTATTTTAAAGTGCAAATAGCGTGATTTGTTAAAGATGATAATCGGGCTTCTATTCTGAATATCAGAAATCTCAAAAAGCCCCCAAATCATGGCACCTGAATATGCAAATTCTAACCAGTTCTTAAAGGGGCATTCTCTCACCCACCCCCCCCCCCCCCCTGCTTCCCAAGCTTCCTTCTTGAAGGCCAGTAAAGACACCTAAATGCGTTCACCGGGCACCAGAGAGGCACATGGGGCAGGCCAAAGTACAAGGACCCAATTTCTGTTCAGAATTTTAATGAAAAATTGTCCTGAATTAGGAGATAACAGTGTGATTTGATGTGGTACCTATGAGAATGCTGTCTAAAACCTGAAAATAATTAAAATGGCACTGATAAATTGTCTGACAGTGTCTTTTAACAGTTAATAGGGTCTACAATTCTTTCTTAATAATATGTCGTATATGCAGTTCTTTAACTACCTCAATACTGGGCACTTAAACCCCCTTCCTTCCCGGACCAATTTTCAGCTTTTAGCGCTGTTGCAATTTGAATCACAATTGCGCGGTCATGCAACACTGTACCTAAACCAAATGTGTGTCATTTTTTCCCCACAAATAGAGCTTTCTTTTGGTGGTATTTGATCACCCTCAGGTTTTTTCTTTTTTGGTGCACAAATAAAAAAAGACGGAAAAGTTTGAAAAAAAAAAAAAGTTTTTTGTTTAGGTTATAAAATTTTGTAAATAGATATGTTTTTTCCTGCACTGATGAGCACTGATGATGCCGCACTGACAGGCACTGATGAGGAGACACTGATGGGGTGGCACTGATATGCAGCACTGATGGGCACTGATAGGTAGCACTGATATGCAGCATTGGTGGGCACTGATAGGCAGCGCTGATGGGCACTGATAGGCAGCACTGATGGGCACTGATTGGCGGCACTGATGGGCACTGATAGGTGGCACTGTTGGGCGGCAATGATCGGCACTGATCGGCACTGATGGGGGGCACTGATGGGCACTGATAGGCAGCACTGGTGGGCAATAATGGGCACTGGTGGGCAGCACTGATAGATGGCAATAACGGCACTGGTGGTGATTGGACACAGCCATCATGTGATCAGGAGGGCCAATCACAGGGCCCTCCTGCCGAATGATGTTGCTCTGTGTCCGAGGGACACAGGCACATCGACGGCGGCGCGATCTCTCTCCTTCTGAAGGACGTTCCGGAACGTCCATTCAGAAGGACGAGACTCCCACCCGGCCATATATCTACAATGGCCCGGGTGGGAGGTGGTTAAAATATCATACATACAGAATGATATAGGAAAATTAATATTTTAGCTTTTGGTAGATACTAGAGAGTTAAATCATCTAAAGGTTTCATATGTGTCTAAGCAGAAAGGGCTCATCCCCAAGATGGGTGAGAACATCTAATACTCCAAGGTGGGCAACAACATAGACAACATAGTAGACACAAAGCCAGACTAAAGGCAATTCAAAGTTCACTTTGAAGTGCAGTCGCTGTAGATCTGAGAAGGACATGCAAGGAAAATAAAAAACAGCATTTTTGATTGCACATGATTGGATGATAGAAATCAGCAGAGCTTCCCCTCATTTCAGATCTTTCCCTCAGATCTACAGCGACTGCACTTCCAAGTGCACACACATGGAAGTGAACAGTGGATTTGCCTTTACTAAATCAAGCCCTAAGTCCAGGGCCACTGATGGGGGGGGCGAACACACAGGGGGGCCCACACAGGGAGGTGGATTAGTGATGGACAACAAATACAAAAATCTTCCTCCAGCAGCTGAAGGCTGATCTCTCCCTCTCCCTGCTGCCCACTTTTATCTGCTGGAAAAGAGACAGTTGCCCCTCGCTAATCCCCCTCCCTGTGTGGGCCCCCCTCCCAGCCCTGGCTCTTATGTTAGCTCTGCTCCTGAGTTTATCTTTAACTTTGTTTCTCTCCCTCTATCTCTCTGATTCTGGAGCTCCAACTGCCTAGCCTATATATTTTTTTCATCTCATCTTCATTTTTGATTATTTTCTTTTAGATTTAGCAGGACTTATGTGAGTTAAGTTGTATTTGTGTCTGCTAATAATGATTTTATTGTAACTTTAGCAAAATATATCTTTAATATTTTCTTGGGGGGGCCCTGTCAGGTAGTCTGTTCGGGCCCCACAATTTCTATCAGCAGCCCTGCCTAAGTCTACCAGACTGCAGGCAAGTACTGTATACCTGCAGTATCACTTTTCAACTAAATCACTTTTTAATCAGAAAATACATAAAATATATTATATATAATATAATTAGCAACAGGTTCCCCTAAATTCTCCCCCCACCCTGCTCATACCCAGCAACACACACACCTCTCTTTTGCTTACCCTCGTCTCCGTTCAGCTACTGGGAGTAAAAGCCCTCCCCCACTATACACTACAAGTCACTTAGGTAGTAGCTTAGAGCTGGCTATGGACTCTTCCTATGTGACAGTTCTGGCTCAGTGATTGATCCAAGGCTGTCACATGAAGTTAAAGGGGAGTTCCGGGCACAGATGTCATTTTTTAATAAACATACCCCCGGGACAGTCAGGGCTAGCACATTCCACAATGGCTAGCCTCTGATCTGTCCCGGTTCGCACTTACCTTTTAGAAGAAATACTTACTTATAAAATTTCTTCCACAGCGTTTCCATCTCTCTTGTGGGCAGCTGAAGCCGGCGCGGTCCTCTTCTGTGTCTTCTTCCGCGTCTTCTTGTCCCAGAATGCGCTTGCACCGGCCCCTCTCGTCACTTCCGGTGTGGTGCCGCATTCCTAAACAGCTTCTGGGCATGCCCAGAAGCTGTTTAGCAGGGGAATGCGGCGTCGCCCGGAAGTGACGAGTGGGGCCGGTGCCGTCGCATTGATTCCTGGGAGCGATGACGTTTAGCTCCCAGGAATCATCGCAGCGCAGGAAGTGACAGCGGAGCCGCAGCGCTGAGGGAGGAAGTACCCTGAGGTGAGTATTTACGATCGTCAATTACAAGGTGAGTTTTAAAAAAAAAAAAAACCTAACTATCCAATTCCTTTTCAGGTTATGCTGAACTAGCGGACGGGCACAAAAAAAAATATCGATTTTGTGCCCGGAACTCCGCTTTAAGCACTGGGTTACTTCTTTTCTCCCAGAAACAGAAAGGATTGGTAGAAACAAGAAGAAAGTGTGAGTGTTAGTGGGGAGCAGAATGAAAGAAAACCTCTTGCTTTTACTTGAGTCATTTCAGTCTGGTTGCTAAAAAAAAACTGAGATATGACTAAATCAAGTTGTGTTGAGTAAATAAATATATAGCAATTTCCAGTATTTAAAGTATATGTGAACTCTTGCCATATATATTATATAATATCTTTTTTGTCCTTTCTTTTTAATAGGTGATCACATAACCTCTGTTCTCAGCTGCATAAGGGGCTTAGAGAGCTCAGGGGTGGAGAAGCAGAAGTACAGTGATCTTCCAAGTGAATGGCTGTGCAAGGGTAAAGTGTCAGCATGAGTCTGCTCATTGGATGACAGGCAGACTGTTCTCCTAGCACAGCCAGAAAACTGACCACACTGGGATGGATGTGCTTTTATGCCTAGCATGATCAGTTTTAAATAGGAGTGCAGGGGGACTAGCAGCAACATCAGGTATTTCACACAAGTTAAGCAATCCAAAAGAACAGAATACTCCTTTTATTTTTATATATCTTATTTATTTAATTTAACCGAAGACAGAGCAAACATTAAGAGTTGGTTCACACTAAGGCGACACGACTCCTTACTACTTCGGGGGCGACTTGTGCATTACCATGCACCACGACTTCGGAGCGACTTGCAGGGACTTCACATAATGGAAGTCTATGCAAGTCGCTCCGAGGTCGCCCCGAAGTAGTACAGAACCCTTTTTCTAAGTCGGAACGACTTGTGTCGCTCCTATTAGAACGGGTCCTGTAGCGGTCAATGGACCACGAGGGAGCGCGACTTGTCAGGCTGACAAGTCGCCTGACAAGTCATGCTAGTGTGGACCGGCTCTTAGGCATATAAAGTATAAAACGGTATTTGTGAAATGGCATGCTCAGCGGGGGTCACCAGTGGTAGATTCCCTGTTAAGGTTTTGTTTTTTTAGTAGTACAGCAGAGTAGTCAGGGGGAATTTATGGTAAGAGAAATAGGGATTGTGGGAAAAAAAAGAAAAAGGGGGTAAAGAAGAGGGGTTTAGGATCGGGAGGGGCATAGCTAATAATAAACAGGGGGGGGGGGGGCTTTCCCCTCCCTCCATCAGTAGTCACATTCTGGTGTTTTCACCTCAGAAGGAGTTTCTATACTTTACCAGGGCATTCATGTTTTGAAGTGTTTTCTTTTTTTCAGATTGATTCTGTAGGAATGCAGTAGAGCAAGATACGTTTTAACACAGTAACACAAACACATATCACACCATTTCACACGGGGTGGATCTGCTTGGATGGACTCTGCTTGTTCAGCAGGGATTGCTTCGCTGATCCCCGCTGAGCAGACTGATGACAGGTTCGTCTTTACTTAGGGCTCTTTCACACGGTCCGCCTCCGCAGGCGGATCCGTGTTGCTCAGCGGGGATCGATCCGCGATCCCCGCTGAGCCGGGCGGATGACAGCTCCGTCTCCGCTTGCAGAGCGGAGAGGGAGGTGTCTCAGCACCCGCTGCCCTCTATGGGGGATCGGAGGAGAGCGGACCGCTTGTCCGCTCTCATCAGATCCGCTCTGATTACTGAACGGATGGAAAAATAGGGTTTCCATCCGTCCAGATTTCAGCACAGGATCGGATGCGGATGGCAGCTGCCCCATAGAGCTGCATGGAGGATCCGATCAGATCCACCTAAAAAACTGACAGGCGGATCTGATCGGACCGCCCGTGTGAAAGAGCCCTTACTGTGCAGAGATGGACCTGTCAGAGTCCCGCTCTCCTCTATGGGGAGATAGGATGAAAACAGAAAGCCTGTCCATTTTCATCCAATCCCATCTGATCTGCTGGACATATGGTCAACGTATGGCCATATGTCTGTTTCTAGTGGATCTTGTCAGATCGGATGCCAGGTGGGTGTCATCCACCTCGCTATATAGGTAAATGGGTGGCCCAAATGGGTCCGCCTGAAAAACAGACAGGCGGACCCGATCGGTCCGATCATGCGAAAGGGGCCTTAGGTTGGTTTATGTTCCTTAAGTTAATTCTGCTGTATCACAGGCTTACCAAAAACAATAAACCCAAAACGCTCTGCCAAAGGCAATTTATTTTTTTCATGCCTTAAAAATATATCCAGTGTGTGGATGAAAAGAACACAACTTGTAGGTTTACTACTGAGAATTGTGTCTGTGTTTGTCAAATGTTTCTACCATTCCATGGATACTGCAGTTCATTAAAAGTGTGACTCCGGTATTGTTATAAATTTGATACTAGGAAGCAAGGCAATGAAAGAAGAAACTTTGTAAATAGTATTCATTCTCTGTTCCCCTAAGCAACCAGTTCCTTTGCCAATGTTTACAAAAAACACTGCCAATATGAACCATTCAGCTGGACTAATCAGGGAACAAAAGCTATGCTCAAGTCTGCCACAGGCAACCCGTTATTACCCTGTTGGGTGCCGCCATCTTGGCCCTTACATAGTTTAGAAAAGGTGAGGCCAGGCTGTTAGTCATGGCCTGCACATTAGGAACTCCTCGGCTATTCCTGTGGCAATTATGTGCCACTGCTCTCCGCTTACCTCAATGACAAGGGGGAGTAGGTATAATGAGGGCTTTGCTGTTGACTTTTGGTATACGGGTCTAAATTACAATATTAGAAATTGTGCAGTTTAGTTGGCTTAGGTAGACCTGTTTACAGGTAGAAGGAGTGCATTTGGAAAGAGTTGGTTGAGGGAATAATGAAAGTAACACTATGTTTAAATACATAGAGAATAAAAAAGGTCTACATTAAAGCGGAGTTCCGGCCTCAAATAACTTTTTTTAACTAAAAATACCCCTATAATACTAATCCATCGCCCTTTACAGAACCACTATTCTCATACTTACAAGGTGTACAGTATTGAATTTTAGTCAAAATCGTACTTTTAAAAATGCTGTCTGGGCACGGCCATCTTTGATGTGGGCATCTGAAGCCGCAGTGTAATCTGCTGTGTCCTTCTTCCTGAATCCAGGGAGTATTCTGGGAGTTCTTCCTGATTCCAGCCTCCTGAGAGTGATGACAAACAGCTCCCAGGATGCAATGCAAAGGCGGAAGTGATGTCGGTGGCCGTGGCCACAGAGGGGGGAGAAGGAGGAAGTACAATCAAAAATGCCCTGAAAATAAGGTAAGGGACCCCCGAAAAAAAATTGAAAATGCCCAATTGTTGATCAGCATAGCGAACACTCCAGGAATCACTAAAGTTGCAAAATAGGCTGGAACTCCACTTTAAGTCCATAGGGTTTTCAGAAGAATGCACTTTACTTTACTGTAAAGTATGTTCCTATACTGGTTGATTCCATGGAAGACTGGTCTACAATCATCTACTATCATGTAGGTCATGTTCACGTAGACACAACAGTATAGTATTTTTACAGTTCCCACTTTCCAACAAGCTAAAATTAGGCATTGCTCGCTCAGAAACTAAATTTTAATACTTTTATAGGCCTAAAGGAACAGCATTTTCTTTCCTATCTAAAAACTTTGTCGATTTAAAAAAAAAAAGTACATTGTTCTTCATTACATTACTCTTTAAGAAAAATCATGTCCATTCAACCCCAGGTTACTAGATAGTATATAATATTCTGTGGTCAACTTATCCTGTTTTCCACCTAAAAAAAAAAAATCATTCTGAAATGTACCCTATGGTATTGATAATGGACATTAAATGGAGACGGGGGCAGGTTTGCTAACCTGTGCCATTAAATATTCCCCTGACAATGACAGACAAGGTAGAGGGGCATTGGACAAACAGTAATCTTGATTAGGTGACTGTCATCTGTCATCTTTGGGAAACACTGAATTGTTTCTAAAGATATTGGCAATAACAGTTCAATTAACCACTTCTGGACCAGAAGATTTTCCCCCTTAATGACAAGGCCATTTTTTGCGATTCGGCACTGTGTTACTTTTACTGATAATTGCGCAGTCGTACGACGCTGTACCCAAATAACATTGATGTCCTTTTTTCCCCACAAATAGAGCTTTCTTTTGGTGGTATTTGATCACCTCTGCAATTTTTATTTTTTGTGCTATAAACAAAAGAAGAGCTACAATTCTGGAAAAAAAAAAAAAAAAAAAAAACAATAACTTTCTGTTATATAACATTCCCAATTAAAAAAATTTAAAAATCATATTTTTTCATTATTTTAGGCTAATTTGTATTCTGCTACATATTTTTGGTATAAAAAACAAAATGCATATTTTATTTGGTTTGCGCAAAAGTTATCGCATCTACAAACTAGTGGAAAGATTTTTGTAATTTTTACAAAGTTTTTTTTCTTTTTTTACTAGTAATGGTGGCGATCAGCAATTTTTAGCGGGACTGCGACATTGCGGTGGACAGATCAGATACCTAACTGGCATTTTTGACAATTTTGGGGGGGACCAGTGACATTACTACAGTAATCAGTGCTAAAAATATGCACTGTTACTGTATCAATGACACTGGCAGGAAAGGGGTTAACACCAGGGGCGATCAAAGGGTTGAATGTATGCCTAGGGGGTGTTTTCTAACTGTGGGTGGGATGGGCTCATGGAATCAACACAGGGACCTGTGTTCCTAAATAGGAGGAACACATGAGCCCCGTGTTGATTGTTAAATAATGAAGAGAGATAACACCGCTCAGGCTAGTCAAAGTCCACGATTCTAGGTGGGTGCTGAACCTCGGCTCGCCACCAGGAGAAGCATGAAAGAAGAAAATGGTAGCACACCACCACGGAATCCAATGAAGAAAAGTTCTTTATTCACATAAGTGGTACAAGGTACAGCAGGATAGGACAGTGCACTACAAAGTGTGTAATGGGAGGCCAACATTTAAATGCTCACCCAAGGTGTTGATTGTTGACAGAACAACGGTCTGCTGTGTTTACAACAGCAGACCGCTGTTCTGTCTCCACGAGGAAGCAATCGCGGGTGCCCGGTGGCAATCGCGACCACCGGCCCCGCAGATCAGCTTTCCCGCTGGCAAATGGGTGGGGGTACGGTGGTTACGGCGATTGGCGGGAACCTGCCGCCCTGCATCTGCAAGTGGTTAAAGTGGAACTAAAGTGAAGATACAAAAAACAGCAGGCAGGCAGGATATTTCTTACAGAATAGACGTATTAACTGACTCTCGACTGAAGAAGTCAAGAGAGAAGATACCGGCTCCATCACTGCGGAAGTCGGATCATTGGAGAGAAGTTAAGTATTTGCAAAGTTTTGTTCCACTTTAAAGTTGACTTCTGGGCAAAAACACAGATAGGACTGACATATTTGGTCTTATTTGCCAAAGACTCTGTCACCATTTCTAGACAGCACCGCCAATAGAATCACTTTTTCTTTTAGAGGTAAGGTACACACTGGTGTCACCTACCTGCCTGCAGCTTGTTGATGGCATTAAAATTAATAATATTATACAGGATTTATACAATGTTGTACAAAATAATGACGTTACAATAATTCTCAATACAAGATGGTTAGAAGTGATCTGCTTGTGAGAGCTTACAATCTAAGGGCAATTAGTACATGTTCCCTGTCAGCACATGTATATGGTGCCAGAGCCTCCCATTTAAAGTGTGTTAAAACTTTAGGTGCTTACCTAAAATTCTAAAATATAATAAAAAAAAAATGCATAAATGATGTTTTTATATCTGCTTCAATACAACTTCAATGACTCTCAAATGTATAAACCTTTAGAATCTTTTCACAGAAATGAATGCCCTGTTTGTGAGAGTTTACAATCTACGGTCAATGAAGAAGCAATTTTCCTGTGTACACTTTCCCGGTCAACACATGTACATGGTAACCATGCCAGAGCGCCCCATCCTGTTCCTAGTATGTTGAAACTTTAGGTACCTAAAGTAATTGTAAACAATCAAATTGTAAAACAACCCATTCGGTTTAAAATAGAAATAAAAAATATAAAACGTGTTTGTATGGATATTAAAAAAAAAAAAAAAAAGGTTATAAATACCTTTTTTTATCTTTTTTACATGTAATCACATTCCCTCTGTTCTCAGCTGCATAAGAGCTGGGGGAAGAGAAGCAGCAGCACACTGAGCTTCCCAGTGAATAGCTGTGCAGCAGGGACATGTCAGGACAAATCTGATCTTTGGAAGATAGAAGGCTGAATTACCAGCAGAGCTGGCCACGCAATGCTCTCCTGCTTAGTGTGGTCAAGTTTTTTTTTTTAATCTTTTTATTGAATTTGAAAACAACAAACAACAGAAAAAACAACAAACACAGGTGCATTCGGTTCACATTGCAACATTACCAGGAATACAAGAATAAGGCTCCATGTACACGGGACGTTGTTAAAAGTCCCTTTGAATGCTGGAATTTTTAGGACGTTTGAAACGTCCGTTCGGTCGCGTTTGTACCCGCGTTTAGCGGTGTTTGGGGGCGTTTGCGTTTAGAAGTGTTCCTAGGAGGTCAAAAAAATTATTCCCCTTTAAAATGGAAAACGCAAACGCTAAACGCGGGTCATCGCGTTCAGACGCGTTCGGACGCGTTTGTGCGTTTGAAACGCCGGGAAACACAGGTTCGAATGCAAATAATTGCGTTCTAAAAAAAGTCCCTGAACGCAACTGCCTGCAAATGACTGTAAACGATCTGGTGTACATGGACAGATAAGATAAAATGTAGATGGGTTCAGGGGCTTCTGAAAAAAACGCCCAACTGCTCCTAAACGACCATTTCCAGCGTCCCGTGTACATGGACCCTAAGGCACGTCACCCACACAGGGGTCCCGATGGAGAGCGTAATTAGGCAAAACTAAGCGAAGATGCAGCTGAGGCGTCAAGTAACCAAGCAAGAGGGGCAACCAACGGCAGCCAATGAGCCCAGGGGGCGGGAAACTGGGGGGGGGGGGCACACAAGAGAGGATGTCTCAACACAGGATAACTAGGTAGTGTGGTCAATTTTTAATAGAAAATCAGAGGGACTGGCAGGAATAACATGGATTTCACATAAAGGAAGCAATAAAAGTACATGGTACAGCAGGCACAGATCAGGAATATGAAATGTTTGGGTGACAAAGGCTTTAACCTAAAATACTTTATATTTTACTTTTTTTTTTTTTTTTAAATACATACATGGAGTTTTTATATCTCCTTGAATATAACTTCAATGACTCAAACTTATAAACCTTTAAAAATGTTTCAAAGAAATTAATTAGAATAGTTGCTACATTCTCCAAAAATTGTCCTGGTCAAAAAAGTTAGCCTCATATGGTATATGATCATATTTCCAAATGCCCTCTGAATGGGAAGATGACAGATCTATTATTCTTCAGACCTCCAACCTAGCAGCAACATGCCAAATCCTACATTTACGGAGAAGTTCTGTGCTGGATTTCACCTTGCTCATGGAAATGTTCATCCAACCCAAAGACGAATGCATTCAAATACAAAGACAGCTTGTTAGTTGTAATGGCACTCGAATACACGCATCTTGTTTCTTCAGCACAGAAGAAGTTAAAAAACACTTAAAACAGCCCAAGATCAAACCCGATTATAAACTGGAGTGCCATTTTTATTTCAGCCGAGATGAAGGTAATTTGCTTCTCTCTGCATCTGTTCTCCCACCAGCACAGTAAGGACTGGCTAATTAAGGGAGGAAAACCATATGGTCTTATGGATAGGCCAGATTGCTTGTCAATCACACACTCAAGATGCTTGTAGTGCATGGCGGACACAACAGCACAGCCGATTGTTGGAGCTGATTTGGGTTGGGCACAGAAGAGCCTTAAAAAAAAAAAACGAAGTTTCTGCCAAATATTTTTTCCTTCGCTGCCCTCCTTACCTAAATTCTGTTATTTCTTTGGGCTTAGCCTTCTGGGAGTTTATTATTAACCAGCTGTTGTGCCTGCAATAATAATTAAAAGTCATTTGGCATGGACAGCAATGCATAATGAGGCTGCTGCACAGCTTGCCCTGTTTTAGGCTGTTTGACTATTAAAAGGGTTATATGCAAATGCAAAGAGCAATAATAAAAAAATAAAAGTTGAAATAGTTCAGGCTATTTCTATGGAAACCTTTATTTTTATTTACAGCTAAACGGGGATGTCAGACCAAATACAAAGTTCAAAAATAAATCTGCCATATAGATAGCTATTTATCTTTGCTGATTGCTTGCATATTTAAGTGAATGTCAAGGCAAACACTTGTTTGTTTTTGGATAGAGTGGGGGAGGTATAGAACCGCTGTCTGGGTTTAACCGCTATCCAGGCTCCATTAAGTGGGACACACACTAGGGATCGACCGATTATCGGCAACACCAATATATCGAGGGCCGATATGCACTTTCCCCGATATATCGGAATCGGCCCCTGAGCTTACCGATATTGCCGATATTTTGGGAAAGTGCATGTACCGGAGTGATGCCTGCAGCTAGAGGCATCACCCCGGTACCGGTGTCCATAGCCGACAGTTGGCTGACTTGTAATGACAACCGATGCGGCTGAGAAGCCGCTCAGCTGTCATTACAAGGAGCGGGAGGGGATGTCCCCCCCTCCAACCGCCTTCCGCGGGACATCCTACTTCCACCCCCGAAGAGAAGACCTGATCAAAGCCGCATTCGGCTCTGATGGGGTCTCCATGTAAAAAAACCGGAAGTGATGTCATGACATCACTTCTGGGTACTCGGCGCCGAATTAAAAAAAAATAATTCAAAACAGCCAAACTTGGCGTTGTGAATGCCTTTCAGTGCCAAGGAGGGGTTTTGGGTCTTGTAGACCCCCCGATCCCTTCACAAGGCGTACCTTTGGAAAAAAAATAAAAAAAAATTTTTTTTTCATGTCTGAAAATATCGGCCAATATCAATATCCGATGACCAAAATATCAGTAACGGCAGTAAAAAACAATATTGGTCGATCACTATTACACACATAGAACATCGGGGGAACGAATGTCCAATTTTCCTCGTTGTTTCACAGCAAATCAGAACCGATGAACGAAAGTTCGTATGACAAAGTTTTTTTTTGCTGTTTATTGTTTCTGATCATGCACAGTCTTTCTTTTCTAATTTTTCCTGTACAAAAATTGTACGAAAACAGTACACATTCAATGAAAATCATTCGTTTTTTTTCCGTACAAGAAACATTTTGGAATTTGTCCCTTCGAGAACTTTCGTACTAAAATTTAGAATCGGCTGTGAAAAGTTGTTGTACACACTATACTATACATTATATAAAAATGGTACGAAAATTCTTTGGACGAAAATGTTCGCCCGATTTTCTTATAGAGTGTACAAGCCTTTACAGAGATTTTTCCTCATTTCTTGTCCTGCTGACAATAGTTTTACCAGACAGGAAGTGAGAGAATATCTGCAACAGGGACACAAGCAAAAAAAAAAAAATTAACAAGAGTCCTTCTAGTCCTCCCCTACTCTACAAAAAAAAAAAACATTTTTATTTTTGTCTGTTTTGCTGTTGAAGAGATCTCCTCAATTCCTGTCTGGTAAACCATTGTCAGTATCAGGGCCTGGACAAGGGGTAGGCAGGAGGGGCGGCTGCCCTGGGCACGGTGGGGTTTGGGATGTTGTGCTAGAAGGGGTGATTGGGAGGGGGGGGGGGTTGTACTAAGATGGTGAATTTCTGTCTGGAAGGGAATTTGGGGAGGGGGGGGGGAGTTGTGCTAGTGGGGATGATTGGGGGGAGGGGGTTTGTGCTAGGAGGGAACATTTGGGGGCAGGGGATTAGTGCTAGGAGAAGGGGTCTAGAGGGGAATTGTGCTGGGAGTGGGGGATTTGAAGGGAGAGAGGATTTTTGCTCAAATGGGAAATTTGAGGGGTAGAGGATTTATGCTTGGAGGGAGGATTTGCAGGGGGTGAGGATGTGAGCCAGGAGGCAGGATTTGTACTGAAAGATGGGAATTTTTTGTTTGCAAAAAGAATTTATGGGGTAAGTGAGAATATTAGTACTCACATTTTTTTGAGGGGAGGGAGGGGATTTTTGCTGACACATAATGCTCATACATTTTGGGGGGAGGGGGCGCTGTTTGGCATCTTTGCCCTGGGCACTAGATGACTTTGTCCTGCCACTGGTCAGTATGGGTGAGCTCAGGCATGTTCAGTTCATAGTCAGAACCCGCCTGAGCTATCCTGTAAAGAAGCCAAAGTATACAAGGGGCATGGGGTGCGGAATGCCTCAGCTGCTTACGATTGGCAGTAACAGATTCCTGGCGGGATGGTTTATCTGCGTTCAGACTAGTATCCAAACACAACTGAGCTCATCCCTGGTTGGGTTGTCAGAAGTGTTAAGTGAATATCAGGTGTATGTCATGTGAATGCCAAGCCAAAATGGATGTTCTTATTTTGAATTAAATTTTAAAAAAAGTGAGGGAGAATTAGCCATTTTGTTGGGTTTTACTAACATCTAGAGCTCCATTAGAGAGATTTATCCCCACTTCCTGTCTGCTCAGGACAGGAAGTGAGAGAAAATCTGCAACAGGGACAAGGACACAGAAATCCAAATCTGAGAAAAGTTCTAGCCTTCCTCTACTTTACTAAAGAAAATAATGTTTTATTTTGTTTGTGTTGCTCTTGAAACTTTCCTATCATTTCCTGTCTGGTAATTGAGCGCATATCTGTAAAATGGAGCACTGGATAGCCATAAAAACCTAGCCGGGATTCTAACTTTCCCCTGGTCTATCCAAAACTAAGGAAACAAAAAGCTTGATATACACGTTAATATAAATTCACCCCCCTTTATTAGGTACACCTGTTCAACTGCTTCGAAACCCACATTGCCAATTAGCCATTCACATAGCAGCAATTTAATGCATGGAGGCATCTACACGCGATGAAGACGACTTGCTGAAGTTCAAACTGAGCATCAGAATGGGAAAGAAAGGGGATTTAAGTGAACATGGCATTATTGTTGGTGCCACACGGGCTGGTCTGAGCATTTCAAAAACTGCTGATCTACTGGGATTTTCATGCACAACCATCTCTAGGGTTTACAGAGAATGGTCCAAAAAAAGAGAAAATATCCAGTAAGTCCTGCCTTGTATCAACAGTTCAGGATGTGATGGTGGTGGTGTAATGGCGGGGGGGGGGGATATTTTCTTGGCACACTTTCTTTGGGCCCCTTAGTACCAGTTGAGCATTGTTTAAATGTCACCGCCTACCTGAGTATAGTTGCTGACCATGTCCATCCCTTTATGACTACAGTGTACCCATCTTCTGATGGCTCCTTTCAGCAGGATAATGCTCCATGTCACAAAGCTCAAATCATCTCACCACTGGTTTCTTGAACATGACAACAAGGTCACTGTACTCCAATGGCTTCCACAGTCACCAGATCTCCATCCAATAGAACACCTTTGGGATGTGGTGGAACAGGTGATTCGCATCATGGATGTGCAGCAACTGCAAGATGCTATCATGCATAGTATGGACCAAAATCTCTGAGGAAGGTTTCCAACACCTTGCTGAATCTATGCAACAAAGAATGAAGGTTGTTCTGGAGGCAAAAAGAAAACCAAAAGGGGTTCCCCTTGGGTGGGACTTTAAAGGCACCAAAACATGTTTTGGTGCCTTTAAAGTCCCACCCAAGGGGAACCCCTTTTGGTTTGATTTTGCATTTTTGGGATGTGGCACCTTGAGGATTATGCAACATGAGCAACATTTTTGTGGAGGCAAAAAGGGGGTCCAACCCGGTACTAGCAAGGTGTATCTAATTAAGTTGCCGGTGAGTGTATATTTTTTATAGGAGTCTATACATCAGACCAAAAAGAGGGACAAAGAAGAAGGAAAGAGTGTTATGGTGTCCCTTTCTTCAAAAGAGGGACAGTTTGGGGCTATGTATAATTTTCCAGCCTGTAAAAGAAGGTACAGCCTCCCTGTGACATCATACTGTCTATGTGTGTTGTGATGTGAACTTCCAACTGCACATAAAGGTATGGGAAGGAAAGGGAGTCGATACAAACAGCAAATAATTCAATCATAGGTCAGTTTTTAGTAGACGTCGGATATAAACGTTACTATCTGTATTTTGCTAAACCCATAACATCATTGAACCCGCATTTATTCATGCAGCTGGTTTATAACTTTCAGTACAGGTACATCTAAAGGTCATAATATAAAGCAAATTCATGCAACTTTATATTACATACACTTACTAGTGTTGAATTTTAGTCCTGTTTGGAGTTTTCCTTTAAAGGGTCTAAAAAGTTACAGTTTTAATTAATAATGGGCAAAATGTTGTCTTCCATTACTATCCCCTGTGATCTCCTCTCATCAGAAGCAGACCGCTTGCTGGTAGTTTGCATAGTTAAGCGTGCTTGGTGTGTATTGAAAAGGGCAGTGCTCTTAGATCATGGACCTGAGCCCAGCCCCTGCTGACCAGCCGTAAAGCCCCATTTTAATATAGGAAGACAGACCTGTCAGCTTGGGTATAGGCTCTCCGGATCTGTAGAATTTGTCTTTTTTTCTGATGTTAAATATTGCATTATGCGTAGCCGGGCCTTTCCAATTAGTAGGCAAGGGCACTGTGTGAATCTACGGGAGTACAGTGTAATTATACACTCATGCATTTGTTTTTCTTCTTCATCTGGAAACATTCAGAATAATAATACGCTGCCAGAGGCTCCCACTTCTGGGAGAATTAAACAGAGGAATAGGAACAGGTTAAAACTCCTCTTTCAAGCTCAGCTCAGTAGTTAAGAACACAACTCCGCTAAAATCTGTAATGTGTTCAAAATACTCAGAGCACCACAATGACATAACCTGAGGGATGCATCCCTGAATATAATACACAGTGATACATAGCTGTTTTCTGCCTACAAATTGTGGCAAGGACAATGTGATGTCCTTCAAGTAAGTGTTGACTTGAAACATTTAGTTCTACATTGGTTGATACATTGTTTACTAATGGGTGACACATTCCATGCAAACTAGTTACATAGTTACATAGTTACATAGTAGTTGAGGTTGAATAAAGACAATAGTCCATCCAGTTCAACCTGTGTAGATGTGTGTGGCCGAAATCATCTCTCATACCCTTTAATGTTCTGAGATGTATGTCCAAGAGTCTTTTGAAAGTAGCCATACTTGCCGCAGAAACTACCTCTTGTGGTAGAGAATTCCCCAATCTTGTAGCCCTAACAGTAAAGAACCCCCACGTTGCCTGAGGTTAAAACACTTCTCCTCTAATCGCATTGTATGTCCTCGCATCCTTATGCAATCCTTGCAACTGAATAGCTTTTTTTCTATGCTGAGATCACCATTCAGGTATTTGTAAATTGCTATCATGTCCCCTCTCAGGCGTTTCTTCTCCAGGGAGAATTAATTAAGGGATTGTAGACGCTCTTTATAATTAAGGTCCTCTAATCCCCTAATTAGTTTAGTTGCCCTTCTCTGGACTCTCTCCAGCTCCAACACATCCTACTATGTATAGGTAACGCATTTTCACAACTCTTACGGAATTACTAGTCCCAGCATGCACTGTATGGGCAATTTAGCATCTCCAACTGCTGATGGGACACCCCAGTATGTACTATATGTACAACCTACCATTGCCAGCTGATGAAGTGCTAAGTGTTCTTTCATGAAGCTCTGAAAAAGCTGAGGAATAGCATGACCCAGCATACACCATGGCAGCTAGCATCGTAGTTACCTAAAGGCAATATTAAAGATGACCTACTACAGGTTTCGAACCCACAATCTCAGATTTGCCTACAAAAATGTTAATTAATGTTTGGGTAGCAATACCGTTGTGGCCACTTTCAATCAATTTTACAAACTACTTTATCTCCTACTGCCATGGATATCCACTAGAGTCACTAACTTGGGACAAATATGTAACCAGAGAAGTATCCCCATTTGAACAGTATTCTTGTCAAAGGTTAGTGACTCATCATAAGTAAAACTTGGGGATAAACAAAATAATCATAGATCTAGAACATTTTGAACAATGTCAGCAATGGCATCACCTGAATTTCTAACATGGCAGGTTCACAGAACATTTCAATATCGTGGCTAAAGAGGTCTTCTAAAGCTGGAATTTCTTGCAGCATGCTCTTTCTGGGACAGCAGGGGTTTGACTGCTTAAGGCTCCTGATTGGCTGCTGGTGTGCTCCACCAAAAAGTTCTCTGAACTCAACTGTGATTTGGGGGAGGATTACGAGAAAACTTCTGGCTGATGTAAGATGTGAGTGGCTTTTAAATATATTAACATCGCTTCCATGTCCTTAGGGTGGAACCACGGTGTGATGGGGGCACAGGCACCCAACACTCCCAGAAGAGTTGAATGCTGAAGAGACTGATGTGCTGAAATGTAGTAAAGGTAGGGGACACACGACACCAGAGCGGTAAATAAAAAAGCTCTTCTCTTCGGATCTTCTTTTTTTTTTAAGAATCTTCTCCTAAAGGATCATTTTAAGTAAGTCATTAATATGGGAGGAGCCTTAGTAAGTGCCTGTGTCCAAAGGCTTTCATTAGCAAATGCAACATACTTTTGACTTCAGTTTGAGATGTTTCTGAGATCATTTACAATTCATTGCAGGCACAGTTGACCTTCATTTGACCTGCTTCAGATATTTTTGCATTCTCCTAGATTTGGTAATAGGTCATGACTTTGGCTCCATTCACACCTGAGCGTATCGTTTTCAGGCTTTTTTTTGGGGTGTTTTCAGGCTTTTTTTGGTGTTTTCAGGCTTTTTTTTGGGTGTTTCCAGGCTTTTTTGCAGGTGTTTGGAGGCAGGCATTGACATCTAACAAAAATGCTTGTAATCTGCCAAAAAAGAAGCTCATGTACTTTTTTGAGCTTCAAGCGTTTTGCTTCAGGCAACAAAACGCTCATATGTAAACAGGGGCCATTGTAAATAGGATTTTGCTTGTTGGGCGTTTTGAGACTTCAGAAATGAGTGTTTTACGAGCTGAAAAACGCTTAGGTGTGAACAGGGCCTTTAGGTCTTCAGGGAGAGGCGACTGCAGATTGTTTTTAAGCATTGACACACTATTGGCTATAAAATTTGTAGTGATGCCACCAGCTACATTCTTATTCTGGATTAATAAAGCAGAAGAGGGAGCTCAGCATAAGCAGCCTCAAAAATGTCACTTGAGGTTAACTTTCAATCCATAAAAAAATTAACCAAAATGTGTAGAAAACTGAGAAGGTTGGAGATTTTTATTTGCTTTTTTGTTCTTGTACATAAAAGCCCTGTTCCCCTTTCACAGTATGTGCTAAAAGTAAAGTATGTGTGCAGTTACACTTTTCCTTGTATTCAAAACAGGACCAATTATGGAATTAGGCAGTAAAATTAATTTTCTTTGTCCTTGCATTTCAGTTTCATTGTGCACAGCTTTATTGTTCCGCTGTTTACAAGCATAGCCACTGAAATAAAACTACAGAGGGCAGACTAAAATATTTCATGCTGTCTTTAGTTTTTAACTGATAAGAAAGCAATTACATTTTGTTATTATTTAAGGGCCAGGGGATGTTTTTCTCTCAAAAATAAAAAAAAAATGTCACTAAAGGTCTAGCTTTTTTACATCAAATTCTAATTTTGTGATCAATATGGTTGCAAATGTAAGGAAGACTTGGACAGTATTATACCTAATTAGATGTAATATAAATAAGTCTAATTAATTGAACAGGCTTAGGTTAAGTTTGTATCAATTTGTTGGAAATGATTGATGTAGCGTATGATGCTATGTTTTTGGGTGTTTTTAGGTAGATGTTGTTCAGCAGTGGTTGAATCCAGGGCCGGGACAAGGGACTGGCAGGAGGGACAGCTTCCCTGGGCACTGTGATATCATGTGAGGTGGGGGGCACCACAAGGAGATTGGGGGTTGGGGGAATTGTGTTTGAAAGAGAAATTTAAGGGGTGACAGGCGGTAAATATTGTTCTAGAAGGGGAAATTTGGTGGGTGGGCTTGCGAAGAGTGGTGATTTAGGGGGATTTGTTTTGGGAAGGGGGATGGGGAGAAGAAGATTTGTGCTAGGAAGGGGGATTTGAAGTGGGGGGAGAAGATATTACCAGGAGGGGACATTTTAGGGGTAGAAGATTTGTGCTGGGAGGGGTGAATTTTTTTTTGGGGGGGGGCTTTTGATTGGGGAGGATTTGGGGGATGGGGGAGGCAAATATTTGCGTTGAGAAGGTGGTGGATTTGTACTGGGAGAAGGGTAAGTTTATGCTTAGGGGTTAATCATGCAGATTAGGGCTCTGTGCTTTTGTGGGGAGATTTTTGCTGATTCAGAAAGCTCATATAATTTAGCATGTTTGCCCTGGGCTCCAGATGATCTTATCTGGTTGAATCATTTAAAAGACTGCCATTCCTAAAGGTGTCTTAGTGCAGGTGAGAGCTACACAGTAATTCGATCTGACACAGACACAAACAGGAGGAACATTGACAGAGACACCACACAGAGCTCAGTATCCATCTGGAAGATGTTTTTATTACATTAGCACTCCCACATATGTGATGCAACAGAGAGGGGATGGCAAGGCATGCATTGGAGGCTGAGTGACCTAGAGCAAAAGTAGAACTGTCCCTTTGTCAGATAGGGATAGGGTAGCGGAAGCAATACATGGACATAAGGGAATTGATCAGCTATGATCAATTGTATGTGTAAACTCACCAATACAAGGTAACAAACAACATAGGGAATATAACCACACTAATGCCTAGTTAAACAACGAAAACAAGTAAAAGTGTACATTGCCTTCAAAGCAGATTGCCAGCCAAACACATAGTTTCAATACCTAAATATTTTCTAGTTTGCCTGCTAGATTTGTAACTCTGTACAGCCAGTCTTGTGATTCACATACATCTGCCACACTACACAGCCTGGCAGGTAACACACATATTACCTGGTTCAGGAGTTCTGCATCCTATGCCATTCCTCCACCTCCAGTTTGTTCATTAGACAATGGGGTGGATTTACTAAAATGAGAGTGCCAAATGTTGCAGTTCTGCATAATAACCAATCAGCTTCCATTTTTTTTGTCAAAGCCTAATTGAACAAGCTAACTTTAGAGCTGATTGGCCACCATGCACATTTGCACCAGATTTTGCACTTTCCAGTTTTAGTAAATCAACCCCACCGAATCAGCATCAACCCTTATGTCCAATTAGCAGGTTAATGATCCAGAGAGTAGTACAGCAGAACTAGTATGTCTGTGAAAGTTCTTTATCCAAATCACAATATATCAGGTAGTAGTTTGTCCCATTCGACTGGATTTGTTCATCTGAGGAAGCTATTTGGACAAGTAGCAAAGTTTGTTCAACATTATAGAATAACTCCTGTTGAATGCGTCTAGTTACCACTAGATGAACCCATACCAAAAAGCTGTGGAGCAGAGGAGTGTAAATCACAAAAGTGGTTGGACAGAATTACATATCCTTTGACAGGTATAAGAGTAATCGTATGTGTATTTCAGCCATGTATTTGGCTGTTTGCCTGGAGTTACTCTTTAATAACCTCTCTGTTCCAAGTGGTAATTTACTGAAAAATGATTCAGGCACCAGCACTTCAAGCTACCTTGCTATCGCTCAATGACGCAACAATTTCCACCAAACTCCCGAAGAGAAGTTATTATTGCAAACAGTACAATATTAGCGATAATAGAGACTTTTACAGAACTCAGCACGAAGCCAAGAAAATGGACGCGGCCTTTCCCTAAAACCATAGGAGTGTTATGTTAGTAATTGTTTTGAATGTCATTTTCCCATGTTAATTTTTTTTTTTTTTTGAAGGAGGTAAAATTGCCAAGAGTACAGTATAGGGATTTATTATTATTTAAATGAAATGGTTTTATTATGATTGAGTGTTTCCTACCCCAAGTAAGTTGGATATTTAAAATATATTGCACAGACCATGGCGGTAAGAAGAGTGGGATGTCTGCATGTCAGGTTTGATATTCTATGGTCAGGTTTGATATGTTTTTATTACAAAATATAGTAACCCTTTAAAAAGGTATTTTATCCACTTCTGGACCGGAAGATTTTCCCCCTAAATGACCAGGCCATTTTTTGCGATTCGGCACTGCGTTATTTTAACGGACAATTGCGCGGTCGTGTGATGCTGTACCCAGAAAAAAATTGATGTTCTTTTATTCCAACAAATAGAGCTTTCTTTCTATAAACAAAAAAATAGTGACAATTCTGAAAAAGAAAAAACAATATTTTTTTACTTTCTGCAATACAATACTCACAATTAAAAAAAATGTAAAAATCAATTTTTTTTTAATAATTTTAGGTCAATTTGTAATCTGCTACATATTTTTGGTTAAAACAATCCCAATAAGCGTATTTTGATTGGTTTGCGCAAAATCGTTATCGTGTCTACAAACGAGGGGAAAGATTTATGTCATTTTTTTTTTTTTACTAGTAATGGCAGCGATCAGCTATTTTTAGTGGGACTGCGACTTTGGGGTGGACAGATCAAGGGACTGCGACTTTGGGGCGGACCCCTAACTGACATTTTTGGGAGGACCATTGACATTACTACAGAAATCAGGGCTGAAAATATGCACTGTTACTGTAATAACGACACTGGCAATGAAGGGGTTAACCCAGGGGTGATCAAAGGGTTAAATGTGTCCCTAGGGGGTGTTTTCTAACTGTAAGGGGGATGGGCTTGTGGAATGAACACAGAGATCTGTGATCCTAAATAGGAGGAACACAGGCGCTCTGTATTGATTCCTGAGAGAACAACGGTCTGTTGTGTTTACAACAGCAGACCACCATTCTCTCCCCATGGGGAGTGATGGCGGGTGCCCAGCGGCAATTGCGGCCGTCGGCCCCGTGAATCAGCTTCCCCACTGGCGACTGGGGTCGCTCCTGTGGATCGTCGTACAGGTACGGTGATTTGCTCAGCCGAGCCAGCCTGCTGTAGTATATATGTGGCGGGCGGTCGGCAAGTAGTTAACTGATAAGCTCTTTTAACCCTTTAGGTGTATGTAAACCCTAACAATAAACTTCTCTAATATGCTCCCTTTTAAAGCGTAACTCCACTTTTGTTGGGAAAAAAACATTCCCCTCTTGGATATCTCTGTACATTACAAGGATTATAACAACCTTTGTTGCAGATTTCTATCTTTTGTTATTGTGAAGAAATCCCTGTTTGATCCTCTCTGCCTCTGAGTGGGTCTAATGGGAGTGGTTTCATAATTATCAACCAGCTGTGCAGCTGCAGAGTACTAATGAGGAAAGCTGGGCCTGCATCCATTTAGACATGATTTCCTATTGGGAGTATCTCACAAAAAATGATATTTTTGTTGCAGGGGATGCCAGAAATCTGACTTACATTTTAGTGCAGACTTCTGGGAAAATCAGTGGGCCAATCACACAAGCAGGTAATTATGTTTCTGTGTACAGAACACCTTCAGGCAGCCATATTGCATTGCATTTTCAGAAAATTAGAGCGGCTGCAAATTCAAAAGGAAAGGTAATTTTTAATAACATTTAATTACAATATGATTTTTGTAGCAATTGTATACGCTATATTATTTTTTCATTTGCTATTTTTATTTCCCCACGAAAGTGGAGTTACCCTTTACATATGCCATTGAAAATGATTTGTTATACCTTAACTGAGCCTATCCACCTTCTTCCCACACTTACTTAACACCCCCTCTGGTTGGCTACACCCTGATCACACCCACTTTCTAGTTGAAGAAAGTAGAAAAATACTGCTGGACCAGTAAGATTATCCTATTGGTATTGCCATCTTAAAGTATTGATGTTGACATAAATAATCTGGTTCTCTGGCTGGCGGCTTCTACTCACCAGAGGATTTCCACAGTCTCCTTGGCTTGTAGTTTAATGTAACAAAAATGGAAATTAAAGGGCCACACCACTGCTAAGAGGTCCAGGTACAACTTTATTCCAATAAAAGTTATAGGGACAGTGCAAAAAATAATCAATGTGTTTCGGGAGTCCCCCCCCCCCCCCCCCCCCATATCAGTCTCCCATCAGGCTTCACTGCTGCTTTCAAACCAGCTGATGGCAAGGCCTGATCTTGTGATTACACTGATAGAAATAGCAAATAATGTCCAGTTCATGTTTAGTCTATTCACATTGTTTTTAATCAAGCCCTGATGTAAGGGGTGTATTTTGGACCCCTGAAACATGTTGGCTTTACTTTTTAGATTCTCCCCAATTTTTATTGGGGAAAAAATTAAATCTAGACCACTTAGATGTGATGTGGCACTTAAATTTCTATTTTTGTTACACATCAACTTTCTAACAGTTCTGCCTATTTTCCAGGTGGTCCCAACCCCAATTATGCAAAAAATATAAACTTGTGCCTGTGATATCCTGTGTTAATAACCTTTTATTAGGTTACTGTGCATGCTCACGAACTAAAAGAAGAATGATGACTGGGGGAGGAGCGATACGCCGCTATGCCCCCAAAATGCAATGCCCATAGGGGCGAATTTATATATGTGATGCCGATGCCCAACACCTACGAAGTATTTGAACAAGGTCCTGCAAACCATCTCCATGCTCGCCTAAGTGCCTATTGGTCTTGACCCACCTGGTGTGTTTGCTTGGAGCCTTGGATGCTGAAAAGTATCCACCAGGCATATACACTATGATAACGAGACTGTTGTACTTGGCTAGGAAGCTGATAGCCAGGTTTTGGATATCACCTTCGATACCCTCCAGAAAGAAAAAGGGTTGAATATGTTAACTTTCTCCTACTCAGGGAGCAACTGGCTTATCGCCATCGAAATGCGTTAAAGAAATTTACTCTTGTGTGGCAGAGCTGGCTGGATTCTCCTAGTCTTGCTCCTACACAACTAGTAATAAATAGACTCTTAAAAATCTGATTAAATATAGTCTGTTTTATTGCTACAGAAGCTGGAATACCCCATTCACCTCTGATATTCATTAAGGAAATTTGGTTCAGAGCCTATCTGGTATTACTTCAGAAAAACAGAAAGAAATGTCATTCGGCATAAATTACTGCACTATAGGCTCGTGTTGTTCTACTTTATTTTTCCTTTGGTGTTTGGGTTCTCTCTGTGTTTTGCACCTTGTTCGCGCAGATTGACCACTGTATTCTGTATTTTTATAATGTATGATTTATACTGACCATTCTGTCCGTGTAACGTTCAGATGCCTTTATCTTTTATATCAATAAAAAAGTTTGGATTAAAAAATAAAAGAAGAATGATGCTGCGATCTCGAGACGCAGCCCAGGACACATATCATCGGAACAAAGCAAATGGATGCAGGACTGTCCAGGCAAAACCAAAGCAGATAGCCTTTCTGTAAATGTGCATGCGTTTACATGATTTTATACATGCTTACATGGGTTGAGCTGCATAAAACATGGCTAAATGGTCAAGGGACCACAGGATATTTCTTGTTTATTCAAACGCAGTTAGACTGAATGCATCTAGACTAGGGATGCACCGAATGTTCGGCGGCCGAACATTATTCGGCCGAAAATAGAAAAAATAGCACTTTCGGTGTTTGGCCGAATAAGTCAAAAGGCCGAATAATTTTGTGCCGAATAATAGGGCTGAACGATAGTCGATATGATATCGACTATCGTTCTGTGGCCGTAGGCGATATTCGTATCGCCGAGGTCACGATATTTACAGGGGGAAGGGACTCGGAGGAGGACTCACAGACTTGCGTGAAGCCGGGACACTTCAGCGGTGAGCATACATACATTACTCACTCGTGCACTGCAGCCCGCCCCACACATTCAGTGAGTCTTACTCTCCTCCCTAGTTTTTTCAATGGCACATTCAGGAAGCCAATCAGGAAGCCTGCACACCTGATTGGTTCCGCTGTGCCGCTACTCACGGCGTGATTGGCTTCCTGAATGTGCCATTGAAAAAACTAGGGAGGAGAGTAAGACTCACTGAATGTGTGGGGCGGGCTGCAGTGCACGAGTGAGTAATGTATTTATGCGGCTGTGCTCCTTTCCAGGCTCCTACTAGTCCACCTCCAGCCTCCTACTACCACCACTATGAGAGACTGTGTCACTGTATAATCTGATCGAGTCCACACTGACACTGACTGACTGTCACTGAGTAATTGATGTTACCACATTAACCCTGACCTGCCCAGTGCCCTCTATCTGCAATTAAAATTTACAAGGCTGCCTGCATGCTTCCTGATTTCCATTCCCAGCATCCTTCCCAATCCCTACAGTGTCACTAACATTAACCCTATGGTACAAGGCTGCAGTGTGTACTGAATCCCATTCCCTACAGTAACATTTAGGGAGAGAGACATGAAAGGACAAGAGAGAGAGAGAGAGAGACATGAGAGGACAAGAGAGAGAGAGAGTGAGAGGACAAGAGAGAGAGAGAGAGAGACACGAGAGGACAAGAGAGAGGACAAAAAATTGGCAAAATAAATGGAAAAAATGTGAAACACCGCGTTCGGTTTTCGGCCTTCGGCCAAACATTTTATTATTATTCGGCTTCGGCCAAGAATTTCATTTCGGTGCATCCCTAATCTAGACGCTGATGAATGTCTAGCTGTGCATGCAGCCTTAGAAACTCATTCCAGATGCATTTAGAAATTGGCTCCAAACTCATCTGGATGCATGTATTTTGACACTCGTGCATGAGTATGCAACTAGGGTATGTACATTAATTCAAAACATATGTGGAAGTTAGGTACTCATGGGGTACGATAGGGAGTAAAGCTTAGCATTTTTGAGTTCCCAATACATAGCTAGGCCTCAGTGTAAACTGACAACTCAGTACCATATACTAGAAAACAACAAAAACAAGAGAAGGGCGCACCAACCTATTGCAACATCATAAAAACATTTATTAAAGGGTAAAAAAGAGTATCATACATCATACTCACAAACGCATGTTGTAAAATACGCATATAAAATCCTAATACAGTCAGATGACTTCTTTCAGTACTGCAGAAGGGCTGGATGGCATCTGTACTGGTAAGGCTGACACGTTTCAAGGGAGAACCCTCTTCATCAGAGCCCTTTGGTCCCCTGACTGTATTAGGATATTATATGTGTATTTTACAACATGCGTTTGTGAGTATGATGTATGATACTCTTTTTTTACCCTTTAATAAATGTGTTTATGATATTGCACTAGGTCTGTGGGCACTTCTCTTGTTTTTGTTGTTTTCTAGTATATGTGGATGCCCATGGTCCTGAGAGAGCAGCAAGAACCTAGACACCATCAACATAGCCATTTCCCCTAAGCACAGCACCTAAGCGCAGGAGAAATACTTTTTGTTCTATTGAACTCAGTACCATATACCAGAGAAGGCTGAGCAATGCTTATTTTGTTCTGCTGAAAGGATTGAAATAACAAAATAGTTCACTGTCTACGCCGGTAATTCCTTCTCTTGTACAGCATCTGCTGGGACAGGATTCCGCTTTCAGGTTATTTATCTGAATCAATAGGGTTTGCAATGCAGCAAGTCAAAACACCCTGCAGTGAGTATCAGCAATGAGACTATAGATCCCTGCCTAACATGAGCTTTGCATTCATGATCATGTTACAATGCACCCAAGGCCTCCTGCGTGTTGATACATTTAATACTCCTGGGTGCACTGTATGAAGGCATCAACCACTGAGAATTGTTTCTGTATTGTGGGACTCATCCATGTCAGTACTAGCAGAAGCACAGGTGAGCACTGGATGCATCTAAGATTCTGCATGTTCTATTGATTGTGCATGAGTATCCATGACATCCATAGAAGTGGCCCCTATGGCTCGACATTTAAATGGTTCATCAAGGAGAATTAAAGGAGTACTAAAATAGCTCCAGGCACAGCTCCAAAAGTTCCTAAGTGTATACTCATCTCATACAAGAAGTTCTTAAGGTTTGAAATTTAACAATTTCAATAATAGACAGAAAAAAATTTCTGCTAAAAGTGATACTAAAGTCTCATTCTTTTTCCGTTAAAGTAACAAACATGTTATACTTACCTGCACTGTGCAGTGGTGTTGCAAAGAGCGACCCAGATCCTTCTCTTCTCGGGTCTTTCTTTGGTACTCCTGGCCTCTCCCTCCTGTTGAGTGCCCCCACAGCTTGCTATGGGGGCACCCGAGCCAAGCCGCTGCTTTGTGTGTCTGTTCAGACATTGAGTCGTGGCACGCGTCGCCACCTTTTTCTTCTCATTGGCTCACTGACTTTGACAGTGGTGGGAGCCAATGGTGCCGCACTGCTGTCTCAGCCAATAGGGAGGGGAGTCCAGGACAGCCGGGTTTCTCGTGTAATATCGCTGGATGGAGATGGAGCACAGGTAAGTATTAGGGGGGCTGCTGCACACAGAATGCATAAAATGCATTAAGATAAAAAACCTTTTGCCTTTGCAACCACTTTAAAGTGAATGTAAACCTAATATGCATAATTTCTCTAATAAATGCACCATTTTATAGTTTGTTATGTAAAAATCCAAACCACTGTATTATTACCTCTGTATTCTCATCTCTAAACCTGTCACAGCTCCCTGAAAATCTCCAGTCCATGGGCGTGTCTATGGAGCAGAACTTGGGAGGTGGAGTCATGACATCACTGGCCCCACATTCCCGCTGTACACACACACACCAACGCGGGCTTAGCAGCGCGCACGGTGCTGGAAGTGTGTGCGCACGTCACTCCCTGCTGGGACGTGGGTTGTACAGCTGGGAGGTGGGGCCAGTAATGTCACTGCCCACGGACCAGAGCTTTCCAGAGAGCTGTGATAGGCTTAGAGATGAGAATACAGAGGCTTGGATTTTAATATACTAAAACGATAAAATAGTGCATATATTGGAGAAATGAGGCATGTGAGGTGTACAAGCACTTAAAGCAAAACCTCTTTTACTCAAGCTGGGGAAGTAGGAGACATGCACCCTTCACTCATGCTCGTGCATGAGTCTTCTCTGCATGGCTGTCAATCAAAGGAGAGGAGGCATGACGACACATATTTTCTGCATGTATCAGATTTTTTTTCCAGTAGCAAAGCAGAGAGGATTACAGATGACGTTCTGCTCGTATCCCTTTCAGACTGTGCACAAAGGAGTTGTGCTGCTTTGCTGATTTAGCTAAAATGTTTGATTCAATTTTTGATATCTGGATTTACAACCACTTTAAAAAGCAGGGAATATAAACATTACAAAGGGGTCAGATTTATTAAACTGGTTGAAAACTGGTGGAAAAAGTGAGTTGCCCACTACAATCAACCAACCAACTGCCATTATTTCAATATAGGTTTGAGGACAGCAAAAAATAAACTCCAATGACTCTTAGCAGGCTGTAGTAATAAGAAGAGATAACACAACTTGCCCGGCCCAAGTGGTTAGCAGATAAAAGTAGCCTCAGCTTGATTCATCCAGGCTATGACCCAACATGTTTCGCCCCATCTCCGAGGCTTAAACATGGAGGTAATTAAGAGATGTATAGCAAAAGCTTTTTTGGCCATATGTCTCTTGGGGGTCACAAGAGAGCACTTACTTTTTATCTCCTGTGACTCAGAGTCAGCTTATAGTGGGCTATAGCCCAGGGCTCCTCAAATCCCAGGCACCAGGTTGCAATTGCATCCAGAAGTTTGGATCCGGCGACTGGGCTGCCGCCCTAATTCTCCCAACACCCTGCATGAACTCCCTCCACTATGTATCCCTGGCTCCACATGCCCATCTGCGGGCCCAGGACCAGCATAGTGGGTGCCCCCTGGTAGAGGGGGAGGAAGGAGAGCGGACATGTGTCCTCCCCTTTTAGTTGACCTGGAAGTGACGTATGACGTAATTTCCAGGTCCCCGTTGACAGTGCAATGTGCATTGCATTACGTTCAGTGGAGTACAGGGGAGACATGTAGAGTCTTTTAGACCTTGGATTTCTCATTAACGAGAACCTGTCACCAAATAAAAATCATCACATAGGGGACTTTTTGTGCCTACGACAGAAAATGTAGATTGCAATACACGTTACACATCTCTGTGCACGCCAGAATGAGAGCAATAATTCTAGCACCAGACCTCCTTCGTAACTCCGTAACGCAGGGTTCTGACATGTTTAAGCTTTGATATGTTGGGTATCTATATACTCGGTGCAACCTCGGCTTTTATATTTTACCAAAAAATTGGGTAATTTAATGCATTTTTGTGCCCTCAATATTACCTTTTACAGGGTTTTTTTTACTAAAATGTTTTTCTTCCTAGACCTTTTGCTGTAATAACGTGTGACATAAAAAGTTAGAACTACCATTATTTTGCCATTATTTTATTCTCTTGTTCAGGTTGTCTGCTTTCAGAAAATACATGATGTTTGGGGGTTTTATGTCATCTTCAGGCCTAAAATTATTTTTTAACCGTGTGCAAAAAACGCAAAAATGGCTCTGGCAGGGTTAAAGGAGAAGTTCACCTTTGGGAACATGTTACATGTTCCACCCGTAAGATTTGTTAGTTAAAACAAACCTTTTAGCTGGCTCCTAGATGTAAAGCAAATTTATCAAGCACTGCTATAGCCCGCTGTCAGCTGATGTCACAGAGCGACTCCAGGATCTGGAGGATCCGGACCATATTGTCAGGACCCATTCAGCTGCCTGATTGACAGCTGGCTCCGGCTCTCAGTGCACGGCTGAGAGCCTGAGCCAGCTGTGCCCACACCTTTCCAGCCTGGTGCGCTCCAGTGAGCCTTGGAGGGACAGAGTGGAAAGCAGTGACTGGCAGTCACCGCTCTCCACTCCGAGAAGACTGAGAACTGAGTGATAGGCAGTCTTAGAGCCAGAGGGGGAAAGCTACAGCATCTTTTAACCAAAGGTTAGAACCCCTGTCAGGTTTTTATTGCTGTCTGTGCCCTCCCTAGTGAGATTTACCCTCCCTGTTTGTCCTGGAAATTCTTAAAATGGGGACCATTGGGATTCTCTGCATTCTGGGGATTCCCTAACCTGAGTGGTGTCACCCTCGTCTAGGTGAGGCCACCAGAAAACAACAACAACAACAAAAGGGAGCACAAACGTATGATAGTTGCACCCATGTTAAGATATTGGACCCAATGGCCTCCAAAGGAAACCCTTCAGCCAGCTTTATGCGGATATTAACACGTCATCCAGCACCGTAGGAACATCCGGGTTGTTTTGGATCTTGGAGGCGATTCGGTCCGATAACTTTACATGTGTGCAACTATCATATGTTTGTGAGTACAATGTATATTGCTTTTTTGGATTTTTATAAGCCTTTTTAGTGGTAATGCACAAGGTCGGTGCGCCCTTCTTTTGTTGCTGTTGTTTTTCAGTGTATTTGGATACTCTTGGTCTTGAGGGGGCGGCAAGACCTTAGGTGGTGTCAACAAAGACCACATACCTTCTTGCATATCACTCGAGCGCAGGAGAAATACTTTTTTATTTTTTGAGGCCACCAGTGAATATTTTTCCTTTTTTTTTTTTTCAACCTGCACATCAACTAGGCATACAGAGTAAAATGACAGCAGGCTGATGATTGAACAAAAAAGAACACCGTTTCAAGCAAACACATTTTCTGTTACCTCTTCACAGTGTTGTACAGAGCTTTTATCACAGTGGGCAATTTTCACGTATTGGGTATTTATTTAGATTTGACGCTTTCACTTTATTACATGGTAAACATCTATGTCGTGCACTTCGCTCCACTCAAGCTTCTCCATCCCCGATTGGCAGTCGCATTTCAGCGTTGTAGATTGGCTGCTTTCCTCAAGCATGGAGGATAGCAAACTGACATCAGTAAATTGAATATAAAAATAAATAAATAAACAACAGGCTGCTTTTGTTTTCAGTGGAGCGCAGTAAACAAACTAATTGAAACTGTTGTGACATTATTAGTGGCATTTTCTAAGCGTCCTGGTTTCGTGCTCAGCCTGTGAATTGAGCCTTTGGTAAGTGTTGCTGCAGTCAGCTGTGCAGTCTTGTGCCAGAAACCTGCTGTGCTCCCTCTATACACAGCTTCAGGATTCTAGACTGGAGCAGCCAGCGTGACTGGGATTAATAGAGCCATCCCACCCAGGACCAACCAAGAGCCATCAACTCCCAGCCCCTCCTCGCCTCTGAACATTCCAATCACATACATTAACCACTTAAGGACCAGGCCTATTTCTGACACTTGTTGTTTACAAGTTGAAATCAGTATTTTTTGCTGGAACCCCCAAACATTAAATATATATATATTTTTTTAGCAGAGACCCTAGTGAATAAAATGGACATTGTTGCAATAATTTATTTCACACCGTATATGAGCAGCGTTCTTACAAACGCAATTTTTTTGGAAAAAATACACTTTTTTGAAATAAAAATTAAGAAAACAGTAAAGTTAGCCAAGGTAGCCCATTTTTTTTCATAATGTGAAGTAAATAGACACCCAACATGTCATGCTTCAAAATTGCGCATGCTCGTGGAATGACGACAAACATTGGTACTTAAAAATTCCCTTAAGCAATGCTTTAAAAATGTTTACAGGTTACCAGTTTAGAGTTACAGAGGTGGTCTAGGGTTAGAATTATTGCTTGTTCTCTAACGATCGCGGTGATACCTCACATGTGTGGTTTGCACACCCTTTACCTATGTGGGCGCGACTTGCGTATGTATTTGCTTCTGCGCGCGAGCTTGGAGGGACGGAACGCTATCATTTTTAAATTGTTTTTCTTATTTATTTTACCTTAAAATGTTTTGATCACTTTTATTATTTTACTATTATAATGTATTATATATTATTGTATTAGAAATCAGCAGGGCAGGTCCTCTTTAATGTGAGAGCTGGGGTCAAAAAGACCTCAGATCTCACATCTACACTAAAAAAACAAAAGAAAAATAGTAAATCGGTCTTTATGGTCATTGGGGGGAAGCAACGTATGATGTCGCTCTGGTCTCCCAAGGCTATAGAGTTGAGTGGGGGCCAGCTTTCGTAGACCGAGAAAACGACCGGGAAGCGGCGGGAGGGGGGCGCCCAAAAAGTGATCCCACAGCGAATCCACAGATGGGACCACTTTTATGTCAAAGAGAACTGCTCGCCTTGTAAAAAAATACCAGGGTTATGGCCAACGCTGTATCTTGGCCCAGGCCGACTAGGACTAGGGCGGAACTTTGCAGGGGGGTGGCAAAAAAAGCTCCCCCGCACAAAAAAAAAACAGCCTGCTCCAGAACTAAAATAGTGGCCTGCAGTGGCGTTGCATTGGGGGTGTGGAGGATGCAGACCGCACTCTGGTGACACCCACCAGAGGGGTGACACCTGTCCGCCGGGCCGCATGTCCTTACCACCGGTTGTGGTGTATCTCACCAGTACTGAGGGGGACGTCCGCATGTTGATGGTACTGACCAATCAGAATGCCTCTTCTGCTGAGAGTTACAGATGTAGGTGATGCTGCAGATTTTTCAAATCCTCAGACTTGTGAAGCAGGGGATCACAGAACATTGAAACAGGGGGACTGGGGGGAAAGGGGAGGGTGTCTAGTGAACTTACGCTTTAATATCATGCTGAGATCTAAGGACAGCAGAGGAGGGGAGGGCAGTGCACATAGTGGATGATCCGCACTGCTCCCTACCTTTGACCCGCTCCATCAGTCCTCCTCATTTGGCATTGACACCGCTGACATGGATCTCAGAGGGTTCCTATCTGGGTGACCGAGGATGTGTCCCCACATAGGAGAAGAATGTAGAATACCCTGTGATGGCCCCTCTCTCCTGGATCTTTCAGGATGTTTTCAAGCCTGTGGTGACCTGTCGGGATCTTCCAGGACTGAGAGTGATGGGAAAGTCCTGAACCCTCTCCCATCCATCATCCTGGAGAAGAGTATAGGGAGGACTCGGTACACCTGCAGCCTTCCACACACTGACTATGGCTGCGGCTATATAGACCTCCTTTAATTAGTGAGGTCCATTCAAGCAGGTAAGACACCCATAGGTGGGGTGAAGGGCACTGTGGTTATCGGAGGCAATTGCTGAAGAGTTTCTTTAGACAAAAACACATCACTCTGAACAGTGGAACCATCAGGTAAATGGAAATGTCCATCAGACGCACAGGCTGTGGTGATCTCTCCAAACACCATGAAATACAATGTCAAGCAAAAGGACAGCCGGCAACTCTGTAAATCTTTCAATTCTTTATTATCACACCTCAGTGAGTAAAATAGACAGGGTGACTAACGCGTTTCGGCAATGAGTCTTGATCATAGCCTAAAGAGTTTCTGGTGTATGGGACTGCACTTTGTTTCACTGACATTGAATCATTTATTGATGGACTGTATATACTGTATATTTAAAAGAAAAGATGGACTCATGTAAATGTATTATATATAGTTGATTTGTACACGGTTTTCAGATATTTATTTATGCACAATAATTTGAATGCACTTGATTGAAGGAGAGCACTGCACTTTTTTGTGACTATATATATTTATTGCATTTTGTACAGGTGGTTGGATGCATAGCGGTGCTAGCTGCTTCCTATCATATATAGAGTTGAGTAATAGGTGGTTTATACACAGGGATAGAGCAGAAAGTCTTTTCACATTTAAATAATGATAGATAGAATGCAAAAAGAATGACCAAATAGCAGTGATACAAAGTAGACAATCAGAATTTATCGTTAAACTGATCCTATATAAAAAACCAAACTACAGCAATTTTCTGTTCCGCTGTATACTCCTATGGAAAAGTCAAATCTCTTCTGTTTGGATAAAACAGAATGTTGGGTTCTATTCAGCCCACATATGTGGTTACAAGAGATGCAGTGCAGGAACTTCATCTTATATGATCTAAATGACAAAAATATAGAGGTGAATGTTTTCATTATATCCTCCAGGCAAAGAAAAATTATCACAGATGGATATCTTAAAACCAGCAATACCCTTTTCTGAATTCGGTGATTTTCTCACCAGTGGTTTGTCGCCTTATTAAAATTCCTGCTTTGGGTAAGTGCCCTTGGTATGGATATTCGTAATATTTCCTGGGGGCAACAATATTAAGATGTCTGCATCTGAGTCCCTAACTCCAACCATCCTAATTTACAATAGAAAAATGCAGCGCTAGAATTTACTGTTGTTCACGATACACAGCAATGTGACTACTGTAACCAAAGCTGTACACATATAACAATGTAGTGATTGAGCCTGTCCAAGTCCTTTCATAAGTGAAGTATCAGTTTTAGGTGGGTTTACCCTTTAACTGGGCTTTACTCTGTGGATGCTTTGTCTTAATTATTTTAACGCTACACTGGATTCTTTCACTCACCACATGCAATACTTTTAATGATGCAAATGAATAATCTTTATTGTTAATAGTTATGGCATTGCCATTTTCCTCGGCTTTCTATGTGTCCAGCAGTTCTGTAGTTATTTGCTTGTTGATTTATTGTTATCATGATTTATTCACACGGTGAAAGTAGTACCGTACCTCATGCTGATCATAAATGTTCATTAGCCAGAAAGATAAGATGGAAGGCAGAACATAAGACTTATATGAAAATATCCCATTTAATCTTTTTTTCTACATTATGAAGCAGTTAAAATAAGATAACTCTATTGACTGTTTAAAGGTAAAATCTCTCGGTATGGGCAGCAGAAGGATATTGGTGAATTGTCTACTCGCTTTTATTATCCGTTGTTTATCCCTATCAGGCATGGGAATGTATAAATCTCCCATTAAGGAAACTGATGATCTCCTAATCAGAAGACACATGTTGACAGAAACAAGATAAATATGTTCTTGTTGTAATTTAATATATATTATTATTTAAAGCGGTAGTATACCGCTTTTTTTGACTTTTAACTACAGGTAAGCCTATAATTGGTAATGAGTAAGCGACCTTCTTAGTCGTGAAACGCGTCTACCTTCTTTTCCCATGTCTCACAGTTTGATTTCTTGATGTTTTTTGATGAAGAATAAATCACTCCTTTTTGATTTGAACCTTCGGAGTGCGGTCACTTTTTCCTATATCAAATCTAGTTACCGGATGATGGATCCGACCAGCACCTGATACTGCCTCACCTAGAGCGGTCACACTCGAGTTTGGATTTCAGACAAGCCTATAATAAGGCTTACCTGTAGGTACAATTAATATCTCCTAAACCTGCACGGTTTAGGAGATATTACCACTGCATGCAGCCGCTGACGAGTGCGGCGTATGCGCTCTGAAGGTCCGGCAGACCTTCAGAGTTCCTTGCCGAGAATTGCCCGAAAATTACTCCCGTGCGCATGCCACTCACAGCGCCGGAGCCGCCGAACCCGGAAGAGACGCCGAGGGATCATGTCCGCTCCCACAGCAGTGTCCGGGGGTCCGTGTCAGGGCTTTGTTCTAAGGTAAGTGTTTCATAATGAGCTAGTATGCGATGCATACTAGCTCATTATGCCTTTGTCTTGCAGGGTCTTTTTTTTTTTTCTCAGAGTATACTACTGCTTTAAAGGATATGTTCACCTTTGGAACATGTTACATGTTCCACTTGTATTTAGGGTGGAACATGTTACATGTTTCAGCTCACGCTTCCCCTCCTTCCTGAGACAGCAGGCTAGGGTTCTTCTCCCTGCACCCCCTGTCACTTTTTAAAAATAGCACGGCTGTCCGGGGCTACACCCACACAATGCCACCACTGCAGGCAAACTTGTAAACTTGATGGGCTGCAGGGGCTCTGATGAGCACTCTTGTTGTCCACTGATATGTCCTCAAGCTTTCAAACAGAAAGCCCATACAGAGATATGGGCTGAAAGATGGAGGACTTATCTACAGGAGCCCGCATTGCACCCTTGATCGCAGGTGCAATGTTTTCAAGGCTCCTTCAGGAAAAATAATAAATGCACATTTCTTTTTCTGAAAAAATAAGTGCATTTATTATTTTTTTCTGTAAAGGTTAGCTTGAAATGAAAAGGTGAACGAATGAACAATACCCTCCCCATCGCTTCAGTCCAGTCCCTGCTGCATGTACCTCACTTGATCCAAATGTCTCACTGCCCTCTTGAGATGGTATAATGATCTGGTGCTTTAAAACATCACTACACAGTGATGTGTAACAGTATAATGCCAGTAATGGCAAGCACTCACTGATCAGCGCCAGCCTTGTGACCACACTGACCACCATAGGTTGGCTATGTGAACTGACACCGTCCCAGAAGAAAGGAGCCTCAAAGAAATTCTCATTGGTCAGTGTGGTCACGTTGCTGGCGCTGAGCAATGAGTGCTTGTCATTACTTGAATTATGCTGTTACACATCCTCTGAAGCTGTGTGATGATGTTTTAAAGTGCCAGACTAGCTGGAGAGGGTAGCGGAACTTATACAGTAGATCAAATAAGGTACATGCAAAGGGGGCTGGAGTAGTGGGGAGGATTGGGTAGCTCCATTCATTCAATTCTTCATTTTTTGTTAAAAAAAACTTTCCCAGGGTGGAACTCCGCTTTAATAAAAATACCCCCGGGACAGTCAGGGCTAGTGCATTCCACAATGGCTAGCCTCTGATCTGTCCCGGGTTGCACTTACCTTTTAGAAGAAATACTTACCTTGAAAATGTATTGTCCAGCGCTGCCATCTCAGGTGTGGGCAGCTTGAGGCCAGTGCGATCCTCTTCTGTGTCCTATTCCGTCTTCTTCGGTCCCACGATGCACTGCACCGGCCCCGCTGTCACTTCCGGTGCCGCAGCATCATCCCTGCACAGCTTCTGAGCATGCCCAGAAGCTGTTTAGCAAGGTATGACGGCGCCTGCACCGGAACTGACGTCGGGGCCGGTGCAGGCGCATTGATTCCTGGGAGCGATGACATTCAGCTCCCAGGAATCATTGCAAGCCAGGAAGTGACGAATCGCCGTGGCCGCCGAGGGGAGAGGAAGTAAGGTAAGTATATTTTCTTCTAAACGAGGTAAGTAAAAAAAAAAAAAAATTGCGATTATCCATTTGTTTTTCAGGTGACCCGGAGCAAGAAGATGGAGGTAAGTATAATTTTAGGGTGGAACTCCGCTTTAATAGGTGAACTAACCTGTTAAAGATTGCTATACCTTTAGTTACAACAAGACCACCTTTATCTTGTTGCTGCCAACATCCCAAACCTTCCTACAAGCTTTTGCTTGTGTCTTCTGATTGGAAGATCACGGGTTCCCTTGGTGGGACATTTACACCTTCCCATGTCTGACAGGGACAAACAATGGATTATGAATGCAAACAGACAATCCACAAATATCCTTCCATTACCCAAAGTGATTCTATCCTTGAAGACAAAATAGGCACTAGAGATAGAGATTTTAGCCTCTGGCATTGTGTAGTGAAAGTGCCGGACAATTATACTGGCTGGAGAGGGTGGCAGAAGATCTGGATTAAATAATGCACACACAGCAAGGACCAGAGAGGTGGCAAGAGAGTTGTAAGTTAGATCACCTTTTCTTTTTTTTTGTGAACAGAACTCGGTATATTGGCTTCCTTGGTATCTAAACTACTCCCGGCTCTGTAACTGATCTAATCCTTTCACACAAAACAATAACACTGGGAACATCAACTGTATTCTACTCCGACGCATATACAGAACATAATCTTTAAGTGAAAAAAGACAGGAATGCCAAGAGTAATTTTTCTACGCTGAATAAACACATAATACATGTGTGCCTGGCTCATTCCTGTGGAAACATACACAATAGCAGAGGTATTATATGATATAGAGATGTAAAAGGTAGGTACACACAGATGAATGCTACCAGGTCTGAGGAGCCAGCTTTGCTCTGGAACTGTCAGTCAGCTATGACACTTACAGGCTTATTAAAAAATGTAAAGATCAAAGGGCTTATGTAGGAAACAAGTCCTAACAAAGACATATATTGTTACTAAACTTGCCATATTTTCTTGGAGAATATACAGCCTTATGCTCTCTTTCCTATTAATAATACTGGCAACAAGTCTTATTTGTACCTGACTGGTTGTTATGAGCAACAAGAATTTCTCTCATTAGCACCTATTTTAGAATGTGCACCAGTCACACTGAACCATTGATGGTTGGTTGCGGACCTGATTGGTTGTTGCTGGAAGTTACCGTATTCCAGTTCTTAAAGTGGAAATAAACCCATTGATTTAACAGTTATATTTAAGGCATGTCATGAATGATAACTTTCACAGTTGCTTGTCCTCTCAACCTAACTGTCAAGCCATTAAATGGCTGGTGTCATAAGTGATCAAATGTGCTGCACCATGACAACTGGAGATCAAACTGAGGCTAAGATGGCAGCTTTCTTGGCTGTAGTGAATAGGAGGGTTTAGATCTGCTTTAAGTAAGACATACATGCCTATATGGAAAGATCACGTGCTAAATCTAGTGAATAAAAGCAACCAGAAATAATATTTTAGTGATCTGACTACATTTATTGGACATCTCTTAGTTATTGCATTTTGCTTTCTTACCGAAAGATCTTGTTTATGACTGAATAATACAATAGAAAAAATGATGGCCAACAACAAAATCCGACTCTAAGTAGCTTGCATGTTGGAAAATGGCCACCCCTGCTACAATGTACAATCTACTTAAGTCGGTAATAATGTATTGCAAAGGCATACCTAAACAGTTCTAATGATCTCCAGTCACGCAGGTCCTCAAACTACATCATACCTCCTAGTTTTACTTTTTACCAGGACTGTCCTATGGAATCTGAGATGATTGAGGGGTGTGTGCTTTATAGTAACTTTCTAAATTTTTCTAACTGAAAGAATTATAGCTGGTCATACACTGTAGGATGTCTGCTGTTCAGGAGGAAATTCGCTCAGTGTCATGGCCATCTTAAGGGTCCATGTGGAAAGGCATCATTGTCAAAGGTTGCTTTTTTAGACACAAAGACATGTGGGAAAAGAGTGGGGAAAGGTTGGAATCTCTGTGAGTTTGTTATATCTTACTGTCCTGGTAGGGGTGGTAGGTTACAATACGTCTGACTTTCTCCTCAGCTGTTCGTGTATCACTGGCATCCTGCATACTGGCTTGTGCCATCTTCCCACTATATATAGTATTGCTTGCAATTGTATGCTGGCTACAGTCTCTAATTGAACAGCGTTCTGGCAGTAGATGTGGTCTATTGCGGTCACTGAGACAGGACGTAAACAAAATCTCCTTTTAGGCAAACAAACAGCAATAAAAGCATAATTAAAAGTATTATCTTATACCCTCTGTAAGGAACGTATTGCTATGTCTCCATTGGAGAGATTCTCCTCACTTCCTGTGTAACCACCAGAACAGGTGCTTAAAAACCTGTAGGCCTTTTCTATCATCCATGGAGCATGGCCAAACAACTGCCAAAAATTACATTTCTATATTACGAGCTTATTTTCAGGAGATAGGCTATAACAAAAAGGCTACCAAAGCTCCTTCTTTTCTATAGCCCATGTCCCGTAAATAAATCAGGACGTAGGAATGTAAACTTTGGGAGTAATTCAGCCAGACTTCATGGGTAACAGAAAAGGCCTACAGGTATGGTATGTATCTGGAGTCCCTTGATAGCGTAGGCTGGTTTATGTAAAAGGTGAACTTAGCATTTAATAAAAAATTATAGTTTTGTTGGAGAAAAAGGCTAAAAATGTTTTGAAGAATTATTCATAGAAAGTGGGGGAGCAATATAATTGGCATCACCCACCTATGGGAGCGTGACAGACAATAAACACTTAAAGTCCATAGCAACAACAGATCCTGCATTTACTATATCTGGTCTACAGTACACAGAACATGGAAATGCAATTATTTTAGTAAATATAAACTAATAAATACCTTTTCTCATCAGCTGTATATAGCAATTAGAACACTCTTGTGACTTCTATAAGTGAGTGCTGATAGTTTGTATGAGGAGTTTTTATTTCTCCCAGGATTGTCCTATCAGGCTTCAAGACCCTTAATTCTCTGTCTGAACATGTCTGGACAGTGCTGATTGGCCCTGTGCTGATCACATGTACCCTTACATGTCCAGCTAAAACCAGGAAGTGCTCTCTGCGCAATAGAGACCAAACTGAGCATGTGCAGATGAACTACACTTATTGTGCTTATCTGGGCTTGTCCAGAGTGAATGTGCAGGAGAATGATGATCTGTGCATACAGGATCACACAGCCTTTTTACACAATGCAAAGGATTAATTACTTAGGTTACACAGTGAGTATAACAAGCATGCTATTCTGCATCTATAAGCAGATTTTACTGTTGTGGGTTTAGTAACACTTTAAGGCTCGATTCACACCTATGCATGTTGCTTTTGAGCATTTCTGTAGTGCTTTTTGCTGTGCTTTCCATGTTTTGTTAACGGGATTTACCACGATTTGCGTTTTTTTTATGCTTTTTATTTGGGGGGGGGGGGATTTGTTGTTGGGCAGGGTTAAAAACATGAATCCTGTCAAAATCGCGGTATATACGCGGTAAAAACACACTACATGCTTTTCTGCAGCTTCTCTATCGAAGTCTATTGAACCAAAAAAAGCACTGTTTTGCATTTAAAAAAGTCCCTGACCCTTTCCAAAAATGTACAGGCACAAAAATGCATTGATGTGAACGAGTTCCATAGGAACCCATGTTAAAAAAGTGTCCTGCCTTGCTGCAAAAATCGGAAAACATCAAAAAACACATTGGTGTGAATGGAGCCTAAGAAGAGGTCAGATGGATATAAATGGTGGCACAAGCTACTGGCACCTATTTAACTAAAAAAATCTCTGCACAATAGCTGTCAGTCGGCGGCTAGTAACAGAGGAAGAAGCTTTCCCCCTTCTCGCCCTTGTCTCGGTCCTTATTGTGTACATCCATCCCTTTCTGAGGAAAGGGGACAGTTCTGGTTTAATGGTTACAACTCGAGCTTTAATGGCTGAGTTATCGGTATAGATTTCAGATATATGTGTGTAAAGATATAAATTATTATTTTGGTTTGCTGTGAAATATTTGGTCAAGAAGACAAGACTGTTAGACCGCATTCACATTGATCCGACTTGGACCGCGACTTGTCAGCCTGACAAGTCGCGGTCCGTCATGCTCCCATTGTGTAGTACAGGAGCCATTCTAATAGGAGCTACACAAGTCGCTCCGACTTAGAAAAAGGGTCCTGTACTACTTCGGGGCGACCTGGAGGCGACTTGCATAGACATTCATTTTATGAAGTCCGTGCAAGTCGCGCCGAAGTCGCGCTGCACGTGACTTCACAGGTCGCCCCCTAAGTCGGAGCGGCGTAGTGTGAAACGAGCCTTATATGTGTATTATCAAATTGGATTATCAGATCAAATACATAATTTTATTCCAATAATAAAGGCCAATTTTGATCTATTAAGAGTATGTGTAGTGTTTTTTTATTATTGAAGTGTGGTATTATATGGATAAATTGGTACTGTCTACGATCCCATTAAAGTGCAGCAAATTCAAGTCTTGGGATATTAATCTGAAAGGCAAAATAAGTTAATAAATACACATGAAACGCAAATTCATCATTGTGAAATCTGTATTGGAATTAGGCATTCCAAGTTTTATAAATCAGCTAAAAAAAGTCAACTATTTTCTATTGATTAGCTTTTTTTACACAATGCATAATGACAAAAAGGTTCCATAGAGGAAAGCTGGAAGACTTGTCTGGTGACTGCAGCAATAAACATCACAACTAAATAATTAGGAACTAACGCGCTTAATTGCCGCTACAAACTAGGTAACTAACAACACTGCTAGATATTATCAGGGAGGTCATTGATCTTTCCTCCACACACATTACAGTCCTGGAAACATCTGGAGTGTACTAAACGCTATTTTTGGACAGTGTGAATGATGGATGTAGGCTTGTCTATTTTTATTCTATCAAAAGTGTGCGTTATCTTCGAGTGTGACCTATTAAACTGTTATTTATACCCACATACAGAAAATAGATTCCAGATGGTGCAGGTAGTAAATGCATACCTAATCAGGAGTTGTTCTGATGGTCCAGACCAGTGGTTCTCAAATCCGGTCCTCGGGACCCACCAACAGGCCAGGTTTTCAAGATAACTAAATTACATCACAGGTGATCTCATTTGCTTCTCAGTGATTGCAGTATTCTAGTCTGCATCCCCCAAGGTAATACTTAAAATCTGGCCTGTTAGTGGGTCCCGAGGACCGGATTTGAGAACCACTGGTCCAGACAAAGTTCCTTGATTGCACAGGCCCTCAAAGGAACAGATTCATGAAAATGTATGAGCCTTCTGTTCTGTAGCTTGCATTATCACCATACAGTGGGCAGAGCGGTTGTAGAAAGCTGCACTGGGCGCACACAATGATTTTGTTCAATACATGACCAAAAAAACACTTAAGTTTACTCAGTGCAGGAAACAAATTGCATACTGTCACACAGAGCAAAGAACTAGTCAAATCTTAAAAGCAACAGTTTGTACACCCTGATACACATCTTATGTATGAATCTTCTTCTCCTTCCCCTTCTTCTCCTTCTCGTACAGTATATGTATGCACAATGTAAGTGCCAATGAAAGTCACTGAAGGGAATATTTAAACCTGAATTCAAGGAATTCAGCCACTTTCTGAAATCTGCTGGCCTACTATGGGTTAGGTTCAACGAGGTGCATGCCATCTCATGGACTTATCTTTCATTTTACATCTGACAGATTTAGTGCTATCACCATACCCCCAGCTCTCTGACAGGGGAGACACTTCCTTCTCCTATAGCAGCAGTTTTGCCCACCCATCCCATCTGCTGCCCAGAAGGTTGTGTCGGTTCACACTGATCCGACCCGACTTCGGGCGACTAATGCCGTCTCCCGTGCACCGCGACTTCGGCGCGGCTTGCAACGACTTCACATAATGGAAGTCAATGGAAGTCGCTCCAACTTTGCAAAAAAAAGGTGCAGGAACCATTTTCTAAGTCGGAGCGACTTGAGTCGCTCCTATTAGAATGGTTCCATTGCACAGCATGGACCGCTACTTGTCAGGCGACCGAGTAGTCTGACAAGTCGGAACAGTGTGAACCGGCAGTATGCTTTTGTTATGGGTTTGTGTGATACAAAGTGCTTTGTGATTGGGTGGGAGGAGGGAAGAGGTAGGGAAGGTGGTTGCATATGACTCTGCAGCTGAAGGAGCAGAGACCAGAATGTCCAGTGTCGGAGAACCAGAAGTATAGTAATAGTTTTGCTCACAGCTCTTTGTAAAAATAATAATTGTAAATTAATGAAATAAATCCACGAGGTGGCATGAACCTCATTGGACTTAATCTGTAGTGATTCAAAACGTTTTATAAAGTGTCTGAATTCCTGGAGTTTAGCTTTACGGATAACTTAAATTAAATATACTGCAATTCACAGTCTTTATATGTGCTGGCTGCATTATATTTCTTTTTTTAGGCTAAGAAAATTTTTAGCAAATACATCAAATGACTGTTGATCTTCACAGAAAAGCAGTATCCTTGTCACTTTCTGTGAGCTGCACAAAAGAATACCTTATTTCCTTGCTATCATCTGCAAACTATTAACTGCCCTGCCCCCTATGTGATGGGGATAAAGAAATATATGTTTGTAGTCCATATAGGGAGAGCAGCCTAGGTGACTACCATGGCACCTTTCATAGATACAGTGGAGGAGTGACATAGCCAGCCAGCAGTAGGAGGTGTGTTATTTGCAAGATTAACAGGTGAAAAATAAGCAAAGGAAGCATAAAAAAGAAAACTAATGCAGCTGCTAAATCAAGGACTAGTAATATTGGCTTTGGGTTTAGAAACACTTTTAATTCTGGCTTCATTTATACAGGAGCTGATTGTAGAATTGCTTTCATGGACTGACAAAAACAAAAAAATGCTGTATACTACAGACACACTAGATAAAAGGTAATTGGTATTATTAATATACAAGATTTATATAGTGGCAATAGCTTGTGCAGCACTTTAGAAAATGAAGGCAGACAGTACAGTTACAATAGGATTTCATTAAAGAGGAATCAGAGGGCCCTGCTCACTAGAGCTTACAATCTAAAAACGTAGATTATGTCAGTATTACTAGACCTCCGCCCTTAACCTCTTGCCGACCATGTAATGCAGATGTACAGCAACAGTAAGGGTGGGCTTTAATGTCCACTTGCCGCACCTATATTATGTGTCCTAAGAGTTTGCTCACTGCATGCTCCCAAAAGACAGCTCACCATCTCTGTTTATGATTGGGAGCTGGAAAAATCAGCTCCTGATCATGTGACCACTGTGACAGCCAATCACAGTGATCACGTAATTGGGAAGTCCATCCCTAAATAAAGGATTAGGAGTAAGAAGTTGCCCCTTTGTTTCCATGTGCCCCATCCAGCACATACACTTTTATGACAATCATCTGTTGTAAAAAGTAAAGAGATTTCAGGGGGAAATTACTTTTCCCCCAGAAGTGTAACGTGGTATGGTGCATGAAGTACCTGACATCCTTAGTGGGTCAGCAGAGGAGAAGGAAGAAGTCAGCCACCAATTACTTCTTCTTTAATGGCACATGAGGAGGTAGCAAGTAAGCAAGTAAGCGCTGTTAACTTTATTCTTTTTGTTTCATAGAATGTATTTGTGTAGTCAGGTTTATTAATGGGAGGGGTCAACTTTGAAGCTATCATCCAGACAAGCAGCTAAATACACATTTTAAGTACCTATATGGGTATGATTACGTGTGGACTTGGAGGATAACATGTGTCCCTACCGGTATTCAGAAAGTAGGAGCAGGCATCAGGCACTAGTTCAGAAAATGGACATATGTGGGGTACCAAGTCATTCAAAACCGATCCCGTGCTTCAGATGTGGATATGGCTATATATAGCCTCAGTCAGCGCTGCTCTGGCCATGCCTCCTGACATGTTTAGCCCTGCCTTTAAATAAGCCCCCGGGAGGCAGGGTGAAATATGTCAGGGGGTGTGGCTGGAGCAGCACTGGCTGAGGCCATAGAAAGAGAATAAAAGCCCACGGGACTTTTAAGAGAACAAACCACCAGCATTAAAAAATATGAATTTATTACGTAGAAAAATATACATATAAAGTTAGATCATGAAAAATCTTTACAATATACATCCATCGGTAGATACAAAGCCAAAAAATGAAAAGTAAATTCATACAAAATGTAACTTATCTTATTCCCAACATTCTGTGCTCTATCAATATCAATATTCTGTGCTGTGTTGATCTCAACGTGTTTCGTGACATCTGTAGTTCGCTTTATCAGGAGAAACACAGATGTGAGTAGTTAATGCTGTAATCAAGGTCTTCTCATGTAACCAATAGATGTTATACTACATCCAGTCAATTGTTCCAATGATTAATGTGATTAACGTGGTGATGGAGAGCATCCCCCCTCTTTGGGGTCCAACTCTTCCCCCCAGGAGTTTGGGAGGGAAGGGGAGTCAAACCACGGATGAACAAATGGTGCCCCAGATGGAAAGGCCAGAGGATAAGGCAATCCTAGGACTAGGAGACCCTGGAGTCATCTAGAAGGGATGACCGCACCGATGAAAAAAAAAAGGGGGGGGAATGACTGGGGCCATACACAGCCATATTCACATTTGAAGCACTGGGTCGGTTTTATACATAATATAACAGGAAGGATTTTTTTCCCCTACTGGAGCAGATTGGATCATACTTGCTGGGTTTTTTTTGCCTTCCTTTGGATTAACTGTGGGTATAGGAGTGTGTATATGGGCTTGTATGACTCCCCCCCCTTTTAGAGGTTGAACTAGATGGTATTTTTTCAACCAGACTAACTATGTAACTGTCAATATGTTCTTTGTCCACATATGTGCATGAAGAAGTGTCTGACTGGCTAGATCTCTCAATCAATGTGCTTTTGTACAACACATTTGCGTACTTCCACTAACTGCAGTTAAAAATACAGGGAAGGCGTGCTGACGTCACCGCGTTACACCCGGAAGTCGGGCAGCTGCATCCTCAGATCCTGCCGATTACAAGCGCTTGTTATCTCGTTTACATGTGAGTTGTTTACCTTTTATAATAAACTTTGTCCCTACTTATTTCACCATTTGTGGCCTCCATCTTTCCATGGTTCATGCTTGAGAATGTTGGACTTAGGTGGTCCGTGCTGCGGTGTTGATCCTGATCGGGGTTGCCGCCAGGTTGAACCAGCCAGAGGGGTCACAGTGTTGCCCATTGGAGCAGACAGGAGCCGCACCATTTATACATATTGATGGGCTTTATTGCATCTGCCTTTTGGTAAGCGCATAGCGTGGTCTTTACCTTTGTCACGTATTGAGGAGAAGTCACATTATTACGGTGGATGATTTTCAATTTCTGCACTCTGCACATCTTATTTGGACTTTCTTCACTTTTTCTTTATGGACGCTATGATATTTTAACACAGATGTTGTGTTATTGTTATTTGCATAAAATTGTTCACTGCTTAATTTATTTTCTATATGTATATGTTTTGATTAAATACATTTCAAGTTAGCGCAGCTTTATTTTTATATATTTTCTTTTTTCCAATAAAAGTTTTATTTTATTCAAATTAAATGAACAACAATACAGTGATAATCAACATACATCAAATACATTTTATTTTTATATTTTATAATAGTTAAAAATACATGTCATTTTTATTTAATAAATTATTTATATCATGCATAATGAAAGTTAACAGTGTTTTAATTGTGTTTGTGTGTCTTATTTCAGAGTTTAGAGTTCAGCTTGCCACATGATGAGTGAGACTTTCTAATGAGTGTAAGCACAGGGCTATTGGGAATATCTCAACAATGGAAAAAAAAAAGAAACCAGGGAACAATTAGGACTACTAACACCCATTCCTAACTAAAATAATAATTTAGGGTTACAATAGGCTGGAAGCTGTATAATATTATATCCAACTGTCAGTGAAAACTATATGGAAATATTTATATTACTCAGTAAGCTCTATATATTCGAAGACAGATAAAAGCAAATACAGAGAACAGAAAAAAGACTGATGCTAGCCTTGGTGTACTAAGTGTACCAGCCGTTAAGAAGAAGAATTTAAATGTAGAATGCCTTATCATTTGTTAAATACTCCCTAGAGAGCGTTTGAGCTTTCCCGCTTACAATACATGGCAGCCTTGCATCCATATTATGTCGTTCTCCATTCCTACATCTACCACTTGCTTGTGCCTCCAGAAGGCCAGGTGTTTTATTCCGATTACATGTCCTTAGCAAAAGCAATTAGGATTAATTATGCTCTTTCATTCTCTGTGTCTCTAAAGTGGCAATGGATCTGGAAGACTTCATGACACCGCATTAATATGGAGTTCCCCGCGGAAGAGCGACCTTTTCAATGCCTAATTCAATGAGACACATCCCTTGGACTGTCTCTCCAGCTGTGATTGAGGAAGTGCTGCTTGTGATCGCAGAGAGGGAGAGAGCATGATGATGAGAAGCAGAAAAATGCAGAAGAGTAGGGGGGGGCACATAATAATCTATGGCGGGGAAAACTATATGTGCACCAAGCAACACAGAGAAGGAAAGGCCAAAAGACGACGATGGACAGGGCTAGAACAATTTAAAGTAAGCTGCAGTCAGACTTACACAAACATCATAAAGTCTTTGAAAGCACAGCAGGAGAATTGAGTTTTATTAGTTGTGGACTCTCAGCCTCAAGCTCCTACATAATCTTCTTGCAGAAAGCAGACAGCACATCCCTGGTAGCTTGTACTGCTTTCTGCATAGGTTTTTATGTAAAAAATTCCAAAATCTTTTCAGTGAGAGATCCCACAATGCAGCCTCAAATGAAACTGCCCTGCTGCCAAAAAAAGATGTGCCATCGGGTCAATGTGAACTTCACCGACGGATGTTATAAAAGATATAGCAAGAAATAAACAATTCATATAACTGGTGAAAATTGAACCAATTTATGCATAATCAATATAGCTTAATTAACCTCCCTGGCGGTATGATTCCTTCCGATATTAGGTGCTGAAAGCGGTACCATTATTTTGCATGTAATTCTTAAAGCGGAGTTCCGGGCACAGAAGTCATTTTTTAACAAACATACCCCCGGGACAGTCAGGGCTAGCACATTCCACAATGGCTAGCCTCTGATCTGTCCTGGTTCGCACTTACCTTTTAGAAGAAATACTTACTTATAAAATTTCTTCCACAGCGTTTCCATCTCTCTTGTGGGCAGCTGAAGCCGGCGCGGTCCTCTTCTGTGTCTTCTTCCGCGTCTTCTTGTCCCAGAATGCGCCTGCACCGGCCCCTCTCGTCACTTCCGGTGCGGCGCCGCATTCCTAAACAGCTTCTGGGCATGCCCAGAAGCTGTTTAGCAGGGGAATGCGGCGTCGCCCGGAAGTGACGAGCGGGGCCGGTGCCGTCGCATTGATTCCTGGGAGCGATGACGTTCAGCTCCCAGGAATCATCGCAGCGCAGGAAGTGACAGCGGAGCCGCGGCGCTGAGGGAGGAAGTACCCTGAGGTGAGTATTTACGATCGTCAATTACAAGGTGAGTTTTTTTTAAAAAAAAAAAAAAACCTAACTATCCAATTCCTTTTCAGGTTATGCTGAACTAGCGGACGGGCACAAAAAAAAAATATCGATTTTGTGCCCGGAACTCCGCTTTAAGAATTACCAGCCCAAACCAACTATTTACATATGATTTTTTTTTTTACTGTGCGTTCTTCTTTATAACATCTCGGGTATGATAAAGTTTGAAACACAAAATCATAAATTATAATATAATAAATAACTATAAATAAGTTAAAGTATGTATGTATGTATGTATTTATATATATATATATATATATATACTGTATATATACATCGGGAGGAAGATCCGCCGCCGCACACCGCCGGGATACATCGCTGGATCCCGGTGACAAGGTAAGTAACCCCTCTACCAGGATCCAGCAATCTTCCTGGCGGTACCCTGAGTGTGGCTCGGGTTACCGCTTTTGGTACTGAAATTTAACCCCGAGTCACACTCGGGAATACCGCTAGGAAGGTTAATTAAACAGTACAAGCCTTCAAGCAGTAATAAACTCTCAATGAAGAGAGATAACACCGCTCAGGCTAGTCAAAGTCCACGATTCAAGGTGGGTGCTGAACCTCGGCTCGCCACCAGAAGCATGAAAGAAGAAAATGGTCGCACACCACCACGGAATCCAATGAAGAAAAGCTCCTTTATTCACATAAGTGGTACAAGGTACAGCAGGGTAGGACAGTGGACGCGTTTTACATGACTGCTATGTTCAAGTGGATAACAGTCACGTGAAAGTGTCTACTGTCCTACCCTGCTGTACTTTGTACTACTTATGTGAATAAAGGAACTTTTCTTCATTGGATTCCTTGGTGGTGTGCGAACATTTTCTTCTTTCACATTAATAAACCCTCCATATAACAATTTTGAGCCATATTTTTATTATTTTTTATCAACTCTGCTTTTAAACATTAAGCAAACATCCCCTGCTTCTTCAACCAGGTACCAATCTTCCCCCAACCTCCAGTTGGACAGCATGCATACGATTATTCTCAGATGCACTGAATGTGAGACATGTCCCATGGGTATTTCTGTGTGTTTTCTTTCTTATTATTAATATTAATATAGCACATTTTTTAATACATTTTGGACATGGAGGTGGGTGAATCACAGATTCTCTGCATCTCCAGCCTCTCTGCCACCTGTGGGTGTCAAAGCACAGAGAGGCTGAGCAAACATTTTTGCCGTCCCTGGAGGAGTGCATGTAACTGCAGTGGCTCCATAGAGACCCCACCAGTGATAGCAGCCACCACATAAAGAGAAGCTATGTTCGAAAAGAAAAAAGAAGGATCCTGTGCTGGAATAAAGATTTCGTCAATAAAGAGTGAACTGGCAAGACAACATGTAAGTGTAGCTATATAATCACTGCTTGGATCAATTGGGTTTAATGACACTTACACCTTATGTCACGGGCAACAAAACATTGTATTCTTCATAAACATCGATAAATAAGGTCAATCGTATTCTAAATGTGCACATGGAATTTACTTGTAAGCAACCTTAAAGTGTTACTAAGCCCAGGACCATGGATTTACTAAGCCGAGGACCCTGGACTCACTATATCTGGTCTCCCACAGTGCACAGAACATGGAAATGCAATTATTTTAGTAAATAAAAACTGCCAAATACCTTTTCTTTAGCAGTATACAGCAGTCTTATGACTTCTATGAGTGTCAGTTTAAAACTTGTAGGAGGAGTTTGTATTCTACTCTGACTGTCCTATGAGGCTGCAGGACCCCTGACCCTCTGTCTGGACAGTGCTGATTGGTCCTGTGCCAATCACATGCACCCTCACAAAAAAAAAACCAAAAAAAAAAAAAACCCTCTAGCAATACAATCAAAATTGAGTATGAACAGAATGCCCCCAATGCTCTGTTCTATCAGGACATGGATTGGGGACTGTGGAAGAAGGGGAGGATCAGAGAAGACAGGATCAAGCAGCATTTTACACAATGCGGAGGATTAACTCCTTAGGTTCCATAGTGAGTATAACAATCATGCTTAACTGCATATAAAGACTGATTTTAGTGTTGTGGGTTTTGTAACACTTTAGGTACATACAAATACCCCTAGGTTGTATATTTTTATTAGGAATCTATCTCACTGTTGAATCATGTTTTGTGTTGTTCATCCAATACACACATGTACTGTTAAGAATGTATTGAAAAAAATATTCTCCTCCAAAATGTCTAACTTGGCTAAAGGTTCTTCTCTAAAATGTATGATTTGACTGGATGTCAAAATATGGTGATCCAATGGTGTCCAACACATTAGAGATGGATAAAACTAATCAGATGTCTAATATAAAAAAGCCAGGTCTGACAATGAAACTCTGCAAGCCACAGACAATCCAATCCAATGTCTCTCTGTATTCTAAGACTGGCCACAGACAATCCAATCCAATGTCTCTCTGTATTCCAAGACTGGTAATAAAAGATCCTTCTGAGGCCCCTATTCCCTGCGATCAATGCCACTAAAGATAATAGGTTTTTGAATGTAAAGGAGTCAGGCACCTATAGATTTCAAAAGATTATTATACATACAAGTTTACACTGAGCAAACTTTTGTTTGTACCTATGGGGAGGGGAGATGGAGTAATGTGCATGGGTAAAACAGTAGGGATCAGCCATGTAAAACCATGCCAGCCCATTGATTTTCCCCTAATCAGGCTCAGCTATAACTTTAGTTGTAGGGGGGTCATTTTTGGTCATGCAGTTAAAGTAGTAAATCCTATAGTGTGGCTATATAGGGCAAGAAGTAGGTGAGAAGCCATCACGCCATGTAGGAATAAAAATGATGTCATTTCTTATATAACTTGGCACCTTTTCTATTTAGGAATGGAATTAAACTTCTTTTACATATTGGCTGAGCAGAAAAGAAATCTGTGGGGCGTGGCTTGGCGCTTGGAGTGAATGGCTGCCTAACCTCCTTCCTCCCGGCCAGACAGGGGAATATTGAGCTATAATCAGCTCTTCCACCCACGATTGAGCTCAAAACCATGATGGGGAGATCCAGCACTAACTCCTCTCCCTCCCGATCCCGCTCGCCGCGGCCTCAGACGACCCCGCAGTATCGCAGCATTCCGGATCTGTTCCGGCCGCCGCCGCCGCCGCTACGCGAGCCCCCGGCTTCATCCGCGGCCTACCCGGAGGTTCCACGAGGCGCGCCCGCTGCGCTCTCTGCAATTGACACTCCTTTTCAACCTGCACCTTCAACAGGTATGTCAACACCTGCCTCGATGCCCCCTTCTGCCATCCCTGTCACCCTGCAGGATTTAAGATCGATCGCAGATGAAATTAAGGCCTCATTTGCAGTGGCTATCACGGACCTTAAAAGGGAGATCCACTCCATTAACATAAGGGTTAATGAAGTGGAAGATCGTTCACATGCTCACGAAGAATCGATTCAATCTCTTAACGATTCTACCAGGACCCACAACGCACAATTCAGGGACATCCAGAGGCACCTTGAGGACCTCGATAATAGAGGTCGTCGCCATAATCTGAGAATCAGAGGCCTCCCGGAGTCCGTCGACCATACCCAAATCTCCTCTGCAACTACTTCAATCTTCAATGATGTATTGGGAAGACCCCCTGACACACCTATTGAGTTTGAAAGGATCCATAGAGCCCTAAGACCAAGAGCTCGTGACACTGATCCACCCAGAGACATTGTCTGCTGTATAGTTAACTTCAGGCTCAAGGAAAATATTCTGAGAGGTTCCAGAGACTGCCAATCTCTCCTTTACCATGGATCTGAAATTAAGATATTTCAGGACTTATCCCCGATAACCCTGCAGAGGAGACGTGATATGCGTCCCTTACTTGATACTCTACGCTCAAGAAATATTGCTTATCGCTGGAAATTTCCTTTTTGCCTGTCCACATCCTCTAACGGTCGCACTGCCAATCTACGAATCCCTGAAGATCTTCATTCCTTTTGCAACACCCTTGGAATCCCATATGTGGATCTACCCGACTGGTATAGAATTCCGCAACTACAACCACTCAGAAGAGCATCTTCCATGGATACTATCCCGGAGAGAGATGATTTCCAGATAAGAAGACCCAGATCTCCCTCGCCGAGGAATAACTCATCTTCCTGCACCAGCTCACACAGAGCTGGCAGCCCCACAGCCTCTCCCGCTCATAGGAAATCGAGAAAAGAAAAAGGAAGATCCCACTAACAGGCTGCTACCCTGATCATCCAGGAACTATCTTTCTCAAACCCCCCCTACTAATTTTCCTGATGCCCCTTCCTTATCCTTCCCTACCCCCCCCCCCTTTTTTTCTTCCTTTCTCTCTCTTTTTCCCCTTGCTTGTCTTTCTCTCCACATTCAGGTCCAGGACTGATTTTCTTCAAGAGACTTCCTCTATGCCGTCACTACACCCAGCACCTTTTTTTATCCGGAAGAATCTCAACGTAACTCACCTCGCCCCATCTGAAGATTTGCAACATCCGCAACAAAGACTTGCCTTAGTGAGCCTGTCGCTGAAATAGAAGATTCATCATCTCCAAGGCCCCTTCCCACGGACTGGTAAAGTACTACTGCTCCCACACCCATAATCTCAAAACATTCCCAATCCCTCCCCTAGAAGACTTGATACAATCCCTATTGGCCCTCTCAAACCCACAACAAGATCCCCACCTGTTCATCTTTCTTTGATGGATACCTTATGCCATACCTTGATCTTGCTGTTACATGTTAATGTCACTGCCAATACAATCAGCACATGTTACTATTGTGTATGTGGGATTTGAGAGATGGGTCGACTCTCCTCTCCCTCCTTCCTCCCAAAATTTGCCCGAACCCCAAAGACCACACATTACTACATGACCTAGCCTGTATAATCTCTCAATACATTTGTTTGATTGGCTTCGACGATTCCCATTTTTTTTTTTTTCTTTCCCATCCTCCCCCCTTCTATATATTTCCCCCGATATTAACAGACCTCTCACCTGTGATTTTAGAAACAACGTGAGGGACTGGAGAGTCGGCCTGTTTTTCTTAAATTGTTATGATACTCATGTTTGATTTCTGCTATTCGTACAATATATATTTCACCATACACCTTTGAATACTTATACATATCTAATTAACATGCTTAGTTGCCATAATGACTCCCCCTTTGGGAAAGGGAAAAAAAAAAAAGGGGAGGGGAAAAAAAAAAAAAGGAAAAAAGGGAAAAAAAAAAAAAAAAAAGAAGAAAGGAGAAAACTTTTAAGACTATATGTAGACTTATGATGTTCCCCCTCCATGACACCGTTCAAGGACACACTTATGTCTCATGATATACACTCATGACACGCTTGATTATCCCACTCCCCTCCTTTCTCTCCTCTCTCCCCTCTTCCCCTTCCCCTCCTTCTATCCCACTCTCCCCCTCTCGCCTCTGCTTAAGACATACCTACCACCTCTCACTATACTCGGGACCCCCCCATCATACCTTCTTTTCTTTTCCCCACGACCTGGAAGATAACATCTGACTTGCTTTCTGTAACTCCCCTACTGGCCGGAAACCCTGACTCTACTTCTTTACCTTTCAGATCATTCACTCCTCAGACGCTGCCGCTCTCCCTCGAGACAGAGTCTGTATTTTCTTACACTCTCTGTCGCCGAATCCGATTTGTTCACACACAGGTTAGGTGACCGATTCCTCTCACCCTAACCCTCGGTACTCCATCTCACCCCTCACTCCCTGTTCCACCCTATCTCCCTCTCGCTTCCCCCTTACCTCTCCCTCCCCCATCCCTTACCAACTCCCTTTCTATATACCCAGGGTCTCCGTCCCTGGCTTTATCCACCTTAGATCAACCTGCATATTTTGCTCACTTTTGAAAATATACTTACTCTCTTGAGCCATAATGACCCCATCTAATCAAAACGCAGAACACATCCCCCTAAAGATAGTCTCCCTAAACGTTAAGGGATTGAACATCCCAGAAAAAAGATCCCAAGTATTGGACTTAATGCACAAACTCAGAGCGGACATAGTCTTCCTACAAGAAACCCATTTCCATTCTCAAAAAACCCCTAAGCTCAATAACCAAAATTATCCTATCTCCTATCTTGCCACCAACCCGCTTGGCAAAACCAAGGGCGTGGCTGTGTTGATCTCTAAAAACCTTGACTGGTCCATGACAGACTCCATAATCGACCCGGACGGTCGATTTATATTCTTAAAAGGACATATAGCACTCAAACCAGTAACCTTAGCCAATGTATACAGCCCTAACTCAGCTCAAGTACCCTTCTTCAGGAGCATATCGAACACGCTAGCACAATTCCAACAGGGTATCACAATACTGGGCGGTGACTTTAATGTCGCTCTCCACCCGCTACTGGACTCTTCCACGGGCACCTCCTCTCTCCCATATAGAGCCCTTAAACAGATCAGACTAGCACTTCAAGACCTATTATTGCATGACACCTGGCGTACCCTGAACCCCTCTGTTAAAGATTACACGTTCTTTTCCCCCCCACATCAAAAATACTCTCGCCTTGATTACATATTTCTATCCCAGAAGGATCTCCCTTTAATCAAAAAAACCACTATAGAACCCATGCTAATTTCAGACCACCACCCAGTCTCCCTGACCCTAGCCTTACATGCAGAGTCCCCGAAAACCAAATTTTGGAGATTAGATGCCTCCCTCCTGACCCTAGAAACGGACATCTCGTTTCTTAAGGACAAAATTATGGAATTTTTTAACGACAACAACACTCCTAACATTTCCCCCATAACAATTTGGGAAGCACACAAATGTACCATGAGGGGTATCCTCATGTCCCTTAAATTGGAAAAGAAAAAGGCCTCCCAGGCAAAAACAAGGGACATCATACGCAAAATAAGTGAACTTGAAAAAATACACAAAAGAACCCAGGCCCTGTCTACTTATCAAGAACTAATACAAAATAGACAAATACTCCTAGATGATCTCCACATTAAGACTAAACGTAAGTTCATTCTGCAACAAAAATTATTTTATGAATTTGGAAACAAAAGTGGAAAATTCCTTGCAAAAGCTTTACAAGCGAAGAAAGCAAGAAATTCCATCCACTTTATCAAAAACGACCAAGGTACTGCCATGACCCAAACACCCGATATAGCTGCGCAATTTGAACGCTACTATGCCTCCCTTTATAACCTGAACCCCGCCATCTCTGGACACAGGAAAAATACTCTCATACACGACTTCCTTCAGGAAAATTGCCCCAAGATCCTACCCCATATGAACACCCAAGATTTAGATAACCCTCTCTCTCAAGAGGAACTCAAGACGGCGATCTCCCAACTGAAACCAGGAAAAAGCCCGGGTCCTGACGGTTTCACTGCCCCCTACTTTAAAACATTTACAGAACTTATCTCTACCCCACTAATCAATGCCTTCAATGCACTTTCCAACCCCTCTGTCCCTCAACACAGGCTTTTAGAAGCACATATCTCCGTCATACCTAAGGAAGGTAAAGACCCATCCCTAGTCACAAACTATAGGCCCATCTCACTCTTAAATGTGGACATTAAACTATTCGCAAAAATAATTGCCAACCGAATACTCCCACTTGTTCCTCTCCTCATACATAAAGATCAAGTAGGCTTTGTTCCTGGGCGGGAAGCCCGGGATAATACCATTAAGGCTATAAACATACACCACTGGATGACTTCCAACAAAATTCAAGGTTTCATGCTATCACTAGACGCCGAGAAGGCGTTCGACAGGCTAGACTGGTCTTATATGGAAAGCACCCTACGTTTTATGGGCTTCCCCAATCGCTTACTAAGCCTTATCTTGTCCTTATATTCGACTCCATCTGCTTGTGTGAGAGTTAACGGTTGTCTGTCGAGCGCCTTCTCCATCGGCAACGGAACCAGACAGGGCTGCCCTCTCTCCCCCATTCTATTCGTCCTTACCCTTGAACCCTTTCTGCGCTCCATCGCACAGAATCAAAATATCCACGGCATTCCAATCCAACACAGATCTTACAAGATAGCTGCCTTTGCTGACGATATTCTCCTTTTCCTTAGCAAACCCTTGATCTCAATTCCCGCCCTTCTCCAAGAATTCAAATCCTTTAGAAACATCTCAAATTTCAAAATCAATTTCTCTAAATCTCATGCCCTAAACATATCCCTTCCTCCTCATATGACACAGCAATGTAAAACAAATTTTCCCTTTCTCTGGAAGCAAGACGCCATTAAATACCTAGGCATATATCTTACCACCGACCTTTCAGATCTCTTTCGCTGCAATTTCATCCCAGTCCTTAAAACCATCAAAGAAGACATCAATAGATGGAACAAACCACACTTTTCCTGGTTCGGACGTGCTGCTATCTTAAAAATGAATGTTCTTCCCCGTCTTCTCTACCTTCTCCAAACACTCCCAATTAGAATCCCGAACTCTTTCTTTATATCCTTCAGAAGTATGTGTAGTAACTTCCTTTGGAACAAAATGAGACCCAGAATCGCCTTCTCACTTCTAACTAAACCAAAATCGCAAGGGGGCATAGCCCTACCCGATTTGAAAAAATACTTCTGGGCTTGTCATCTTACACGCATACTAGACTGGTTCCTACACGGTAACAACAAAGACTGGGTTCCCCTGGAAAATGCATTTAGTCCCCTTCCACTTCAAGTGTTACCCTGGTTGGCCTCTGACAAAATTCCTCAGGATACCAAAAAACATCCCCTGATCAGCTGCACTCTTGATACCCTTAAAAACACTTCTAACACCCTGGCAATTTCATCCAACCCAGGCCCTATGACCCCCATAAAGCCCAACCCAGACTTCATACCAGGTATGGACTCATCATTCCTGTCCAATACCTGGAAAGACGACATTATTAGAGCCCATAGTTTCTTTAAGGATAACACCCTTCTTAATCGCTCAGATTTAACGCCTCAATCATCCCCCGCTCCCTTTCCTATGTGGTCATATTTCCAAATCCGTCACTTTTTGAATTCGCTGAACAAAAACTCATCACTATCCAGAGACCTCACGACCTTTGAAAAACTGTGTAATAGCTCCACTCCAAAACGACACCTCATATCCACTGTTTACAATCTCCTTGTGACAGACCAAACAACTCTCCCCAATAAAGCCAAACAGGCCTGGGAATCAGACCTGAATACTCCCTTCACAGAAAAAGAATGGGAAAACATCTGTTTTATATCTCACAAAAGTTCGCTTAACGTAACAGTCCAAGAAAACTGTTTTAAAATTCTGTCCAGATGGTATAAAACCCCTTCGCTTATGCACAAATACTACCCAGAAATCCCTGAAAACTGCTGGAGGTGCCATGAACAGCCAGGCACCCTATTCCACATCTTCTGGCAATGCCCGCAGATCCAACCTTTCTGGAGAGATATTCACAGGTTTATCTCCTCCAACCTAAACATTGTCTTGCCCTTCTCCCCAGCACAATACTTGCTACACAGCACCTCAATCCCTCCACACAAATATTGTAAATCTCTAACTCCCCACTTGATAAACGCAGCCAAAATGTGTATCCCTACACACTGGAGGTCAGATACCATTCCTACATACCAAGAATGGATCAGGAGAATAGAAAAGATAGCCAAATTGGAAGAACTTATTGCCATCGCCAAAGACAAAACCGCCACTCATGCTCGCATCTGGCACCCCTGGACCTCCTTTTCAAGTACATCATTCTCCTCTCGCTCTGCTCCCTCCTCAAGCCAAAACTTAGGGTCACCTCATTAGATACATATAATCAATTCCTAATAACCCACTTGACACTCCGAAACCTTCTTTACTCCCTCCTCACACCCCTTGCCTTTCCTGGGAACATTAAACTCTCTTTCCAAAACGAGAATTCGGTCGGATCTCTCCCACCCCTAAAAATGGGAAGTAGGTGGGAGTTTTCCTCTACGTCTCCCTGTTCCCACTGTTATCTCCTCTCTGGCCCCCTCCCCCATTATATATTTGTTCACTACCTCCAAACTCCCCATAAGGGAATACCCATCCTAAGACTTTCCCCTAGGGACGGAGACCCGCCCCTATCTGCTTTCCCCCCCCTTCCAATCTCCTCCCCCCACCTCCCCATTTTCAATCCCACCCCCCCTCCTGCTCACCAACCTTCCTCCTCCCTCTCCTTCCCCACATTCCTCACCTTTTCCTCCGCTCTTTATATGCTTCCCTTCACTCAGTCTTCCACTTCTCTTTACAATCTCTTCCAAGCACTTTCAAAAGTTTTAATTCCTACATGGTAATGATCTCATCAGACCCCCCTTTATCGAAGACAGGCCTGGTTACTCGCCCTGTTATTACTAGCACTCACCGCTGACATGACGCCATATTACCATTCCTCATTTCCTTCCTGTGGCCTATATGTATACTCCTCAGGTTATAATACTCTCGTTAAATTTTTCTGTCTATATTATACTAATGTTTCAAATGTTTGTTTCTCGTCATATGCGGGCTTAGTTTGTAATATTGCTTGCATTAAGGCTCATTGTAGGAATCCATTTGGGCTATACGCCATCTCGTGCCATACCTTTGCAACTTTCTTATCTTAGTTCTCTTGTAACACTCTAGCATTTACCTTCGAGTTTTTTTTTTCTCTCTCGATTGTATTGCCCACTGTTTGTCAATTTCTTCATGCTTCAGACTGTTTGAACTCAATGCTGTTAATATTTCTATTGTAAAAATTTCAATAAAAACCTTTTTTGGAAAAAAAAAAAAAAAAGAAATCTGTGGCAGTATAGTGCAGGATGAACATACACCTCATTGGCTTTTACTATTGGCGAAACATGCACCCAGCTATAAGTACCTTTGCCTGAGAAAGGAGTTAAAGGGTAAAGCCTCGTACACACGCAACGATTGTTGGCCGACCGATCGGCCGTCTTTTGTCCAGTGTTGTTGTGTTGGCTGAAATGTGCTCTAGACTGCACACAAATTTTATCGGCCAACAAAAACCAACTTCAGAAGTGATGTCATGTGATGGTTGACTTTCCGTGTGTTTTTTCTTCTCTGAGCATGCCCAGTCTTGCTCATCTGAATTTTGTCTGCCGAAATCTGTACTGACTGATGGAAAATCGGCCGTTCTGTTGACGGCCAACAAAAATTTTAAAGCATGCACACCAGATTTTGTTCGGCCGAAAAGTCGCAGTCGGTTGTCGGAAGCATCATACTAACAAGCCGACAATCGGCCGATCGGACGTTGGCCGAAAATTCACGGCCAACAATCGTTGCGTGTGTACGAGGCTTAACTCCACTTTCGTGGGGGAACAAAATCCGCAAATAAAAAAAAAAACAATATAGCGTATACAATTGCACCACAAATCATATTGCAATTGAATGTTATTAAAAATTACCTTTCCTTTTCAATCTGCAGCTCTGTAATTTTCTGAAAATGCAATGCAATATGGCTACCTGGAGCTGTTCTGTACACAAAATATGTACTGACCACACCCCAGAAATATAATTTCCTGCTTGTGTGATTGGCTCACCAATTTTCACAATAGTCTGCCTAAGATACAAGTCAGATTTTTGGCATCCCCTGTCACAAAAATGTCATTTTGGTGAGATAATCCCAATAGAAACAAATTTAAAGGGGTGCAGGCCCAGCAGATTTCCTCATTAGAGCCCTGCAGCTGCCACAGCTGATAGATAATTATGAAATCACTCCCATTGGACCCACTCAGCACAGAGGAACAAACAATGATTTCTTCAGAATAACAAAAGGTAGGAATCTGCAACAAAGTTTGTTATAATCCTTGTAATGTACAGAGATCACCCAGAGGGGAATATTTTTTTCTCAACAAAAGTGGGGTTACGCTTCAGTGCCGGTTCAAATTTGTGCGATGCGGGAACGCTGCGAATATACAGCGTGTTCCCGCATCGCAACCGCACCCCTGGCAGTTCACACGCAGGGGGTGTCAATTAAAAGTTAACGACAACCCCAGATCAGATCGCATATTGCAGTGTGATCTGAAAGTTCGCACAGAATCGGATCGCACTAGAGTGAACCACTATGCGATCCGATTCTGCTGCAGACCAAAAAAAGGGTCCTGTGTGTATTAGGTGTGATTGCGGTGCGACTTCAGCCATACAAACTGTATGGCGGAATTTGAACCGCATAGAGATCACAGAGCATGTAATTTTAGGAGCAGTGCGGTCGGAATTACATGCGATCTCTGTCATCGCACAAATGTGAACTGGCATTTAAAGCAGAACTCCAGGCGAACCTATACATTTACATAAACAGTTTTATCTATCAAAAAATTTGCAATCCTGTTCAGTTTTTTTATTCTCACCTGCCTGCCTGAAGTTCTTCTTTAATTAGAGGTAAATCCATTTGGAAACGCTGTGATTTATATGTACTAGATAACAAAAATAAAGCACACAAAAACACACAGGTGTGATTAGGGCTCAGGCTGCAACTCCCTCTGCCTTCAGCAGTCCTGGGAGATAAGGCCATGGTTGTAGTCCAAGACCAACAAGCCTATCTCCTATTTTACAGCTGGGCTGGGACAACACATGAAAATTGAATTGCTTGTTAGTAAAAGCTTTAACTCCTTGACAATTGCTTCTTTTTCAAACCAGTGACTATACCTGGGGCAATACTAGAGAACAATGGCTGACTAACGCTGGCAGCACATCAATACATTTTTTCCTTCAACCAGCTGGTTGAAGGAAAAAAAAAAAGACCCAATTCCCCCATCCACACATTCAAGGTGGATGGGGGAAAACTTCCCGCTGTGCTATTGTGTTCTGACGGCGGGGATCCTTCCCTGCCATCAGAACACACTGATCACTGCTGCCAGCTATAGCCAGTGGCACTGATCGTTCGGGGAAAAACCCAGAGAATGGTTGTACAGAAGTCGATACACAGACATGGTTTGCAATTCGGCTTGGTCCTCCTGAACCCGCCAAATTGCGATCCATTGATGGCCACCATAAAGCCCAATGGGCCATACACACTATAAGATTTTCTGAAGACTTTTTCCTTTAGACTTACCAAAACCATATAATATGAGGTCAAACCTAAACACTTTCAATGTGTATGAATCTGGCAGGCCCTTGCACTACATAGAAAAGGTAAATCTGAAGGAAATCTAACCACAAAAGTTGGATAGTGTGTATCCAGCTTAAGCTCACCTTTATAAAAAATAAATAAATGCAAATATTTTTGCAGAAAATAAATGTGCATTTATTATATTTTTTTTCACGGGACCCTGCAAATCATTGCACCCATGATCAATGGATGGTGAGTACAATGCCAGGCACCTGCAAACTCTTCCTCCAGCTCCGTGTCTGTACCTGGGTACAGGCTTTCAGTTAGAGAACTGAAAGTGTAAATGGACTACGGGTGTGGCGATCACCGCACTTGTATTGTATTGTATAAATCTGGAACTGCAGCAGAATAGACTTGTAGTGATCCAAATGAAACTTGCAGTGCCCCTCTAAGCTGAGACAGAGATCTCCCCGCTGGTTGCAGTGAAGAGAGCTTGTGCCAGTGCACCATTCAGAGGTGTAAGGGCATTATCAAAGAGAAGAAAAGGCGCCGCTCACCAACCTGGTGCATTAGTAAGTAGATGAATGTGACCTCAGCCAGCGCCACTCCAGCCACGCCTCTCTGACATGTTTCACCCAGCTCACTGGGGGCTTGGTCACAGAGGTTGACCAAGTCCTGGTGAGCAGGGTGAAACATGTGAGGCCACATTCATCTACATAGGTTGTTGAGCGGCACCTTTTCTTCTCAAGGAACTTGTAGTTCATTCATTCACAGATCCATATGAATGAATGACGCGGCTTTGCAGGCGGAGCCCCGCACACCCGTACCAATTTCAAATTTGACAGCTGCTGTGGGGGAGAGGGATCCCCGTACACTGTCATGGGAGGGGTGCTCTGGGGGTTGCTAAGCAAAATGTTACATGTTACACCCTAAATATGGATATAACATGTAACATGTTAAAGCTAAAGGTGAAATTACCCTTTAGGGCAACTCTGCCAACAAGTAATTAAAATCTCAGTCTTTGTGAAGAAGGTGAATGCACACTGAAAAAAGTTCTGTGCAAAAAAATGATGCTTTTATCCCCATTTACAATGCTTATCATCAATAAAAATCATCAATAGCAGAGGTAAGGGCTGGCATAATTGCTACGATGGTAAGTAAGACACCTTTTACAAAACAGGCTTACCCACCTGAACAGTGAATGCCCTGAAAGATGGACAGAGTCCATCAATATCTGTAATATTCAGTTTAGAAATTGCCAGTGGTAACTTACAAAAACTTTGTTACATTTCGGGGTTGATTTACTAAAACTGGAGAGTGAAAAATCTGGTGCAGCTCTGCATAAAAACCAATCAGCTTCCAGTTTTTTCTTTTTTTGTCAAAGCTTAAAGTGTTATTCCACTTTTGTTGAGAAAAAAAAACATTCCCCTCTGGGTGCTTTATGTACATTGCAAGGATTTTCACAAACTTTGTTGCAGATTTCTACCTATTGTTATTTAGAAGAAATCCATGTTTGTTCCTCTGTGCTGAGTGGGTCAAATAGGAGTGGTTTCATAATTATCTATCAGCTGTGGCAGCTGCAAAGCTCTAATGAGGAAAGCTGCTGGGCCTGCATCCCTTTAGACATGTTCCTATTGGGAGTATCTCACCAAAAATGACATTTTTGTTGCAGGGGATGCCAGAAATCTGACTTGTATCTTAGTGCAGACTTCTGGGAAAATTGGTGAGCCAATCACACAAGCAGGAAATGAGGTTTCTGGGGTGTGGTCAGTATACATTCTGTGTACAGAACACCTCCAGGTAGCCATATTGTATTGCATTTCCAGAAAATGACAGCAACTGCAGATTGAAAAGGAAAGGTAATTTTTAATAACATTCAATTACAATATGATTTGTGTCGCATTTGTCTACACTATATTGTTTTTTCTTTATGTGCTGTTTTTTTTTTTTTCCCACAAAAGTGGAGTTACCCTTTAAATTAATAAGCTGAAGTTAGAAGCTGATTGGCTACCACGCACAGCTGCACCAGATTTTGCACCCTCCAGTTTTAGTAAATCAACCCCATCATGGACATGATGCCAGAGTAAACTACAGATGGAAAAAAAGAGTCTAAAGGGCTCATTCACATCAGTTTTGCTGGAACTGCATTGTGCTTGCCCAGCGCAGTCCCAAGGCAAGCCTTGTTCCCAATGAGGGTAGTTCACACCACTGCATTGGAGCAGTGTGTCCCTAAAAAAGTACTCAATATCCTGCAGAGGTTTGCAACACAAAATACTGCATAACAGCGTCAATGTGTAAAGAGAACATTTCAATCAAGTTCTGAAAAAAAAAAAAAATAATAATTTTTGAATAGTGGGCTGTTCAGCACATCGACATTGTTTCCAACTAGCACAGCCGCTGGTGTGAACAGGTGGTTTTCTGCTAATATTCTCTTCTCTTCATTCCTAAGGCCTTGTGCACACTGGACATTTTACAGCGGCTGTTTTTGGCATCAGACATTTTTTTCTACAGCCAGTAAACTCCCCAGCATGTTATCCTATGTAAGGAGAAATGGAAGAAGTGATTGGCGCTGCCTAGTGGGGTATTCGGGAAATCAATTTGTGGTTGCGTCACTCCTAGGTTGAATTTTATATGAAATATGTGCAAATAGAACTGTAATAAAAATTAGTGTAATAAAAACTGTATTAAGACCTATGTGTATCCTTGTAAAAACATAACATAAGAACCACTACGCTATGTAAAATCAAGGGTCACAGGTGGTGGTCTATGTGCAAAAACAAGAAGATATAGACATAAAATAAGGAACTATTACCATTGAATACAACAAATAAATACAATGTGTGCAATTAATAAATATAAAGTGCAGAAGTGCAATAGTGAATATTAGGAGTGGAGTGATAAATAAATAAATAAATAAATAAATAAATAAATATCTTCTATATAATAGCAACCATGAATTCACAAGCAATAAATATAACTGTAATAAATATATATAAGTGAAAAATATATAGCTGCCAGTAGATAAGTGCAATGGTGCAAGGTGGAAAAATTATTATATTATAACTGTGCAAAGCCGGAAGCAAAAAATGGGGTGTCTCTATAGAATATCATACAAATCAATCCCAAAACATGTGCAATCACAGTGGATTAATAGATCCAAAAAAGTCCTATATATATATAGTCCGTATATGGTGGTTAAGGTGCTCTTTTCTCTATGCCCGGAGTGTGGTGAGTGGGCAGAAGGTAAGGTGCTCCCCTAAGCCTAGGGTCTTGCGCTTACCAGATTCCTTTACCCCTACAGGGGTAACCAGCGGGTCGATATTTAGGGATCGCTCCCATACACTGGCAACCTGGACGTCCCTAGTACTCGATCTCACTCCGTTATAGGTTATATGGTGTTAAAGCTTCAGAGTGCAAAATCTAGTGCATCCCAGCATAGAAACCAATCAGCTTACTTTCTCCTTATATATTTAATGCTCCCCTTCTAGGGCTGCATTTCTTGAAGTGGGCAGCAGCCGAGTGTGGTGTCACTTTCCATATATACTCCCTATCCTAAGCGCGGAATTTCACAAACTCCTTCATGTTATCCTATGTGTCCATGCACACACAGGCTGTTATCAGCAGTTTTTGGCAGGAGTGTTTTCTGGCTGAAAAAAAACCCAAAACTAGTGGGTTTAAAGAGGTGTTTTTCAGCTGTAAAAACGCTCTAACTCGGATAAAAGCTTAAAAACGCAAAAAAACGCCACTATTGGGCGTTTATCAAAGTTTTTGAGCCATAAGCTTTTGTGGGAATATAGTTTTTTTTTTTTTTTATTTCAATAATTTTTATTAGAAAGATTATCCAATAAAATACAACAATTTAAGAAAAGATAAGGGAGCCCAAATACAGGGAACAGTGTCAAAAAGTCCACAGTGATATGAACTATCCGCCATGCAAAACACAATAGTGCAATGGGGGGATAGGGGTAAGCAAAATGAATGCAACATCAGAAAACACTGCCCCCCCCCCCACCCCAATCAACCCCAGCCTGACATGGTCCCCAAAAATCAGGGGGACCCATAAACTAAGGCAGGGTGGCCACAGATGAATACCTTCCAAAGGAAAAGACAAAAAAAGATAAAACAATAAGGAGGGAAAGGGGGGAGGAAAAAAGAAAAAAAGAAAAGAAAAGGGGGGAAAAGTGGGAGAAAGGAAAGAGAGACGAGGGAAAGAGGGAGGGGAAACACATAAACCTTGCATAAAGCCCTGACTGGTACAGCTAGGTGGCAACCTCCAAGGGGGGCAGGTGCAAAAGCCTACCCTACCCCCAGAGAAACCCAAAAAGTCCAGGAGGTACCATTCAACCTAAGTGGGAATATAGTTTTGCTAAAACGCTACAGCAGAAAAAAAGCTCAAAAATGCTGAAAAACGCTACTGCAAAAAAGCTGAAAAAAGCCTTCTACAGCTACAGCTTTCTACTGGCCTTTTGATAACGTCCAGTGTGCATGAGGCCTTAAAGTGCACAGCAACCCTAGAATGCAAAGAGTTAACAGCTAAATAAAAAATGGGGGGGGGGGGGATCAAAGAACTGAAGTGTACGCAGCCTGAACAAATTAGAGTGATATTATCCACTACAAAGCAGGTGCTTGCGTTGCCGCCAAGGCTGCACCTTTCTGCGCTCTATAAATGAAGTCAGCATTGTGTATTTATAGAACCCAGGCAGTATGCTGAATTATTTAACAGAACATATTTACAGTAACAAATCCTACTTAATATGACTGCTGTTCCTTTTTGTTTTCATGTTTCGCTGAATAACTGGTAAAGAGAACCTGAGAAGGAAAGCCGAAGATGCTTGAAATATATTGCAATTATTTCTTCCTTAACTGCTACGATATATTTGGTGCTCATTAAATAATATTCATGTAAAATATTCAAACTTGACTTCAAAGCATAATCTACAATGTCAGTTTATTTCTACTGAAAATAAATGGATTCAGTACCCAAAAACACAGCACTGTTCCCGGTAGCCCTTTAAATGGGTTTTAATGTACAGAGGAGTAGGTGTTGTCCTGACCATGTGATTGCTGTGATTGGTTCTCCCAGTGGTCACAAGACCAGGACCTTGTCCTGCAGGCTCCTGACTACACACAATGACGAGGGGCTGTCAGTGACACCTTAATCGGTGTACTGGGAGCAGAAAGTCAGCAGTGGTGGTCAACTTTCTTGATATGGGGGGCCTCAAATGAGGCTCGCGGACAACACCAAAGGGCTGCACATAAAATTCAGTGAATATTTATTATCGCAGACACATAAAGTTATATAGTTAAAGATGATGTGTATGAATATAGATAGTGTTCCAAAAGGAACAATTTCACCACACCCTGAAATAATACAAAAATGTTTCCAAGGATTTTAGGGCTTATAAGGTGCCAAATAGATCAACAAACACATTAATAAAATAATCAAAATGTTATTATGATGAAAGATTATAAAATCTCAACTAAAAACAGTTTCTAATCTTGCTAAGACAATACTACAAACAATTCCTCAACATGTTTCGCTGTATATGTATAGCTTCTTCAGGTGAATAAGTTTGGATAGTGCTAACACATGAATTGTTGGGTGCCTTTGAAAAGACACAATGATCCCTTCGGTATTCATCTATCCCAGAAACTCCAGAAATTTCTTTGTCACTGAACCCAACTCAGGACACCTAGGGTTTTAAAATAAATGCCATAGAGAATGGACATCGGTGTACCATAAGGGGCAAATATAGCTCAGAGGTTCTTTCACCCCATATCACCTGTCGATTGCAAGCCCCAATCTGTTGTGGGCATTAGGGACTCAGACATGAGCCATAAAGAGGAGGTCAGTTAATGCCTCCCCTCTCCATAGGTCATCAAGCTTTGGAATATCGCCCACCTAAGATGTCCTTCCTTCCTTAAATCACCTCTCCTAGAGCGCTGCAGGGCTCAGCTTTGGTGATATTCGAGCTCAGTGTGGATGGATGAATGTCCTTGGATCTATCAGGATCCCACTTATCCTTTTACTTTACCTTTTAAGCAAAGTATCTAGTGTTCTCTGTAAAAAACCAATTTATTATACCACACAATGAACAGACTCACTCACATTGAGCAGCAAGAAATACAATCCTCCGGCTCGCAGCAACCACTGTCTTAAACCATCCCACGTCACTACTTGACTAAGACGCCTGTTCATGCTAGTTGTTATACCATTGCTATTGCTTTACCTAAACTGCCACTTTATTTTTTTCAACCTTTTCCAGCTACCTGTCAAACCTCCTGGTAGGAATTCATCCCAGCTCAGTGTTCCAGCATTAGCGAGTGAGTGTCCTCCTGGACTGGAGAGCAATGTGCAGGCTCCTCGCAGTGCTAATACCACCCCAGAGGACATGGACCAGCAGATCTCTCCTTTACAACAATGGGAGGTGATTGACCTGCCAGTACTATATAGAAATGACTGCCTGCAATGTTCTTAGTGACTTTGCATATCAACAGATACAGTTCACTCACGGTGAGAGGCCTGTACTCTTTTCTCCACTGACAAAAGGAACAATCAATCAGATTTTTAAACAAGGAAAATCACCGCGTGTGATAATAGGCAGTTCTGATGCTCAGGCAGCGTTGCTGTTGCTGGGCTTTAGATCCCTACACGACATGAACAATGTCAAGATGCTGAAGACTATGGCATTGCTTGCAGTTTTCCTAATATGTATGGGCACACTAAATAATGAACTTTACTCTATCTACCCCATGCCAACAACCCCTGCATGGTGGAAACGCTGTACAAAGGAATGTATAGTCTTCTCAACAATACTGCTTACATATATGTGTAAAAGAAATCAGCAAATAATGTTATCCATATACATTTAAGTATTTAAAAACGTCTATTCTAAGTAGTGATCGACCAATATCGTTGGTTTATTGCCGATACCGATATTTTGGTCATCGCATATCGATATTGGCCGATATTTTCTTACATTAAAACATTTTTTTTATTATTTATTTATTTCTTTTTTACAGGTACTCCTGTGGAGGGATCTGGGGGTCTAAAAGACCCCAAACCCGTCCTCTGCACTTAAAAGCATTCAAAATGCCAAGTCTGGCTGTTTTGAATGCTGTAATTTTTTTGAATTTGGTGCAGAGTTCCCGGAAGTGATGTCGTGACATCACTTCCGGGTTTTTACATGGAGACCCGATCAGAGCCGAACGTGGCTTTGATCGGGTCTTCTCTTCGGCGGCTGTGCAGGCTGGTTGCCCGGGTCTCCCGGTGGGATGGCGGTGGGAGGCGGGGGACGTCCCCTCCCGCTCCTTGTAATGACAGCCAAGCGGCTTCTCAGCCGCATCGGTTGTCATTACAAGACAGTCGACTGTCGGCTATGGACGCCGGTACCGGTGTGATGCCTCTAGCTGCAGGCATCACTCCAGTACAAGCACTTTACCGAAATATCGGCAATATCAGTAACCTCCGGGGCCGATTCCGATATATCGGGGAAAGTGCAGATTGGCCCTCAATATATCGGCTTTGCCAATAATCGGTCGATCTCTAATTCTAAGTATACAATATGTGTACATAGGTGCAGACATTAGGTCCATTACATATGCAGGGTTTACTTCTTTCCTTGTAGTGCTACAAAAAGTTTATATTTTACTTCTAGTTTTCATAAAGAAAAAGTCAATAAGGCAGATTTACATAAAGCCAAGCTCCATCCAAAAAGGGAATTTCTGCTTTAACCACTTGCCGGCCAGCCGCCATAGTTTTACGTCAGAAGGTCGGCTCCGTCCCGCCAAACGACATACCTGTACGGTACGGTACGGGACCACTAGTGGGGGTGCGATGTCCGCCAGGCACCCATGATCGCTCCCCGTGGAGGCAGAACGGCGGTTCGCCTTTTTAAACACGGCAGACCGCTGTTCTGTTAGTAATGAACACAGGGATGCTGTGTTCCTCTTATTTAGGGACACAGGTCTCTGTGTTCATGCAGCAAGCCCATCCCCCACACAGTTAGAAAGCACACTCTTGGGATACATTTAATCCTTTGATCGCCCCTGGTGTTAACCCCTTCCCTGCCAGTGTCATTAGTACAGTAACAGTGCATATTTTTTTAGCACAGATTACTGTAGCAATGTCACTGGTCCCCCCAAAGGTGTTATAATGTCAATTAGGTGTCCGATCTGTCTGCCACAATATCGCAGTCCCGCTAAAAACCGCTGATCGCCGCCATTACTAGTATAAAAATAAAAAATAAAAATCTTTACCCTAGTTTGTAGATGTGATAACTTTTGCGCAAACCAATCAGTATACACTTATTGGGATTTTTTTTTTACCAAAAACATATAGCAGAATACAAATTGGACTAAAATTATGAAAAAATTAGATTTAAATTTTTTTTTTATTGGGAATGTTATATAGCAGAAAGTCAGAAAGTAAAAAATATATATATATATTTTTTTTCAGAATTGTCGCTCACCCCCCATGAAAAATTTGTGAAGAGAGGAGGCATTAACCACTTCTGGACTGGAAGGTTCTACCCCCCTTAATGACCAGGCCATTTTTTTTGCGACACAGAACTGCATTATATTTAACTGACAATTGCGCGGTCATGCAAAGCTGTACCCAAATAAAATTGATGTCCTTTTTTCCCCACAAATAGAGCTTTCTTTTGGTGTTATTTAATCACCTGTGCGCTTTTTTATGTTTTGCACTATAAATAAAAAAAAAGAGCGACAATTCTGAAAAAAAAAAACACAATATTTTTTCACTTTCTGCTATAAAGCATTCCCCAAAAAAATTAAAAATCACATTTTTTCATCATTTATGGGCCAATTTGTATTCTGCTACATATTTTTGGTAATCCCAATACGCGTATTTTGATTGGTTTGCACAAAAGTTATCGCAACTACAAACTAGGGGAAAGATTCATGTCATTTTTATTTCTTTTGTTTTTTTTTTTTACTAGTATTGGAAACGATCAGCGATTTTTAGCAGTACTGCAAGATTGTTGCGGACATATCAGACTCCTAACTGACATTTTTGACACTTTTGAGGGGACCAGTGACATTACTACAGTAATCAGTGCTACAAATATGCACTGTTACTGTACTAATGACACTGGCAAGGAAGGGGTTAACCTAGGGGTGATCAAAGGGTTAAGTGTGAGCCTAGGGAAGTGTTTTCTAACTGTGGGGGGGTGGGCTTGTAAAATCAATGCCAAGACCTGTGTTCCTAAATAGGAGGAACACAGGAGCTCTGCATTGATTCCAGAGGGAACAACGGTTCTCTCTTCATGGGGAGCGATCGTGGGTGCCCAGCGGCAATCGCGGCCGCTGGCCCCCGTAGATGGGCTTCCCTGCTGGCGAGTGGGCGCGCGCCCCCAGGATCGCTCCCGCAGGACGCCATACAGGTACGCCATACCTATACCTGTGAAACTATGGCGGCTGGTTGGCAAGTGGCTAAAGCAGAAATTCCCTTTTTGGATGGAGCTCGGCTTTATGTAAATCTGCCTTATTGACTTTTCTTCGCTGAAACCTGCCATCGTATAATTACGAAGGCTGGTTGGCAAGTGGTTAAGCTGGGTACACACGGGCCAAAAATCGGCTGAAAATGGTCGGTTCGGCAGGAATTAGCTGACTTTTGGCACGTGTGGCTTCTATCAAGCGAGCATGCTGGAAAACCAGCATCCGATTAGCGCTGGCAGCCAATGGCCAGCCACTGTCGGAACACAATAGCTCAGCCGGGAGATCGCCAAACAAATATTGGATGTGTTAGTTCCGTGATCTGTAATGTTTTTTCGTTTAGCCCACTGGCTTGAATGAAAAAAAAACTTACAGTGTGAAACCAGCATTGGTAAAACAACCAGAAATAGTCAGACACTTCATTAGAAACAATTCACTTCCCTTGTGGCTGACATTGTATCTGAACAATGGTTAAAAGAAGAGGATTACTCAGACTAAGTAAAAGATAGCACTCCCTCTAGTGGTTATTCTAGAAATCTCTATGTTAAATACAATGATAATGTGATGACAAGCATTTAAAATGTGAAAATAACATCAAATTTAATTTTAAATTAAACATTGCAATAATATCTCAAAATGTATGTTCACTAGAAACACACCACACTTTCCTGTGAATTAAATAAATTAAGAATCCAAATTTTTTTTTGCCTAGAATCAAGATTATGATTCTCTCACAATTCTCAGCATAACATTATCTTTTACATTATACAAAAAAGTGGGCTAACTTTACTGTTTAGTTTTTTTTAAATTCATTAAAGTGTATTTTTTCCCAAAAAACTGCGTTTAAAGACTTCTGCGCAAATACAGTGTGACATAAAAGATTACAATGATCGACAACTCTACTTAGTTATGTGATCATTCTCAATTCCTTTACCAAATCAACCTCTAAGAATATTTAAAGTTTTGCAGTCCCCTATACTATTGATCCTTAGTCATGCCCTATTTCTCTACTAGAGCCATACAATAGAAACAATAAGAAAAGAAAACCATTAGTCCTTAGAGCTCTGACATAACAGTATTGTGTGCTCATTAGCAAAGTCATGTTCAGCTCAGGTCATCAAGGCCATGTTTTCTTTTTTACTGGGTTGGGGAACAACTGCATTGATTGGTTACCTGAAAAAAAGAATGTCATATCTGGTCTGGCTTACAAAGCGGTAAAATGAGGTGAAGGGAAGTGAATTTCTGTCTAATTTACTACAGTATGAAGCAAGGTAAACATCATTCAAAAAAGAAAGAGTTGATCACAATGGAAAGCTGCTGCAGGTGTGTTAACCACTTCTGGACCGGAAGGATTTGCCCCCTAATGACCAGGCCATTTTTTGCGTTTCGGCACTGCGTTACTTTAACGGATAATTGCACGCTGTACCCATATAAAATATATGTGCCTTTTTTTCCCACAAATAGAGCTTTCTTTGGGTGGTATTTGATCACCTGTGCAAATTTTATTTTTAAAACAAAAAAAGAGCAAAAATTCTGAAAAAAAAACCCCAATATTTTTCACTTTCTGCTATATAACATTCCCAATAAAAGAAATGTAAAAATCCAGTTTTTTCATCCTTTTAGGCAAATTTTTATTCTGCCACATATTTTTGGAAAAAAAAAATACCAATAAGCGTATCTTGATTGGTTTGCACAAACGTTATCGCGTCTACAAACTAGGGAAATTTTTATTTTTTATTTTTTTACCAGTAATGGCGGCGATCTGCGATTTTTAGCGGGACTGCGACATTGCGGCGGACAGATTGGCCCCTGACATTTTTGACACTTTTGGGGGGACCAGTGACATTACTACAGTAATCAGTGCTAAAAAAATGCACTGTTATTGTACTAAAAGGGCCAAGTGTGAGCCTAGGGGGTGTTTTCTAACTGTATGGGGGGGTCCTGAATAGGAGGAACACAGAAGCTCTGTGTTCGTTCCAAAGAGAAACAAAGGTCTGCTGTGTTTACGACAGCAGGCCATCGTTCTCTCTCCACGGGGAGCGATCGAGGGTGCCCGGGGGCAATTGCGGCCGCCATCCCCGTGGGTCAGCTTCCCCGCTTTCTAATGGGGGTGGGCCCGCACTTCCGGCGGTGCACGCACGCCCCCAGGAGCGCTTCCGTGAGCCGCCGTACAGGTGCGGCGGTTCGCACAGCCGAGCCAGTCTACCGTAGTATATCTGCGTTGGGCGGTCGGCAAGTGGTTAAGGCACTTTTAGATGCCTGCATTTTGTTACCTGCAGCAGTTTTTTTTTTTTTTTTATTGTTTAGATGATGGTTCTCTTTTAGAGTAGTAAAATACACACATACTAAAACACATGGCTTTAAAGTGCCAAGCAAAGCTATTACAAAACACCTTACTAGCTGAGAGTGGGAGTATACACCCTGGGACTGCCCCATAGGCATAGTCAAGCTTTTTCCTGCCTAGTGTTCTACTCCTGTAGGGGGGCAGTATAACCCAATGGTCAAGAAGATAAGGAGCTGTGCCCGTCAATGAACGAAAGAGAAATAATACCAAATTTGATTTCAAATATATATTTGTAGGACAATTTAAAACAGTGTATTGATAATAATTAATCTACTCTGTATTCCAAAGGCTGTTTTTTTATTTTTTTATTGTGAACATGTGACCAGCAACAGAGGACTAGAAGCTCCTCCTGCTTATGTTTCCCTGCTGGCAGGCTGGGAAAGAGCTGGGTCATGTGACAGCTGTATATCGATTAGGAAAAAGGGTGCTTAGATGTTTTTTTTTATTAAAATAATTACAGTGCCATCATCCACTTACAGAAATAGAAGGGACAATGTAAATTGAACAGTGCGTGTTTAGTATCACGTTAAGCTGACTCAATGCTATACAGCAATTTATCAAGAATTTGGCAAATTTTGCTGCTCATGGAGACTCCATAAAGCATCTGAAGATAGCTCAATGGACATGTTAGAAATTATATGTAAAAAAATTAGCCTACAAAGATTCATCCTTTAAACAAGTAGTCGTGTTAGGTATCGGGATCGGTATATAGATGATCATCTTACACACACAACACCTGCAGCTGGTTATCTTTCCTGCAATCCTCTATATATTTTCTAAGTGTGAAGATTGCAGCTTCAGTGCTTTATGTCAATTATTCCAGAGCTCTGTCTAGGTGGCCGTGACAGGGATCTTAGAAACCAGCACAATATGAAAAAGAATAATGATTATTATAGGGCTCACTCTACTGTGACCTCCCTCCGTCCTTACTCCAAGAATCCCCATTCTTGATGTGGTCACGCCAACAAATATCATTTCTCTTCCCATAGCTGTCACCTATTAATCAGATGGGGAGCACACTTGGAGCGGTCCTTCAGAAATGCAAGGAACTCACAACCGTTTGCCGTACTGAATGCACCCTATATAAATGCAAATGGTTACAGCAATACTGATATCACGGCTGCATTCACACATGCTGAGGAGGGGATAAAAATGGCTGTCAGAAGGAAAACAAAAATTAAAAAAATAAAATAAAAAATGAGATATTATTAAAATAATATAATTGAAATACTAGTAGTACCAAATCATATAGCTATTCTCCCTAAAGCGAACATTTCCCCCTCAAACCTAAAAAAAAAAAAAAAAAAGGTAAAATTTTTATACTTGCTGCCGAACAACAAATGAACTTTTCTAGGAGTTAACTGAATATCACTAAATCAGGCTTGTGTCTTCTCCAGTCAGAATAAATAGTAGATTTCAGTTTATTTTTCTACGCCTTATGGAAATTTTAAAACTGTAGACTTATTGAATAAAAAAGCTGAAATGCTGAAAAAAAACAGAGCACGCTGGAAAGTGCAGAATAACTCTTTCGCTGCCAGCCTCTGTGCTTCAAATTGAAACTTAGCTGGCCAGGCCATTTTTGCAATTTTTCCATTGCTTTTTTATTTTTCCCTTACAGCTTCCAGAGTTTGTTAAAGAACCCTCCCCCCCATCATATATTTTCTGAAAGAACACAACCAGTACAACACAAATAGGGTGCTTCTGATTTTTAGGGCACAATCATATTTGGGCAAATGTTTATCAAAACAATATTTTTGCTAAAAATACACTAAAATCATTATTAGCAGATAAAAACATAGCACATTTTACAAAATTCCTGCTAAATATAAGAGCTAACCTGTATTGAGTTAATAAATAACCAATATTTGTAAATTTTAGATTGTGCCTTTTTGCGAAATGGTGAAAATCGAACAAACACGCAAAAATGGAAATATCCAAATTTCTCAAAAAATCTAGAGGTTTTCATTGTTTCCTTACAGCTTCCAGAGTTTGTTTAAGATCCCCCCAAATCATATATTTTCTGAAAGCACATGACCTGTAGGATCAAAAGAAGGTGCTACTGATTTTATCCCCCTGCGATATTTGCGCAAATGTTTATCAAAATTACCGTATATATTCGCTAAAAATTCTCTAAATTAATTATTAGCAGATATAAACACAGCAAATTTCACAAAACTCCTGCTAAAGTACTACTAAAGCATTGTTTGCATGTGGCATACTAAAGTCTATGCCCATGGAGGGCCATGTTTACCTGCACAGGGATGCACAAGTGTTCAGTGCATCTCTGTACAGGCAGTCCCATTTATGTCAATTTAGATGCACTGGCTGCACAGGCATAGCTGCTATTCCCAATCTGACATCCATGTGGGTGTGGGTGCATGACCCCAAACGCAGATAGTGTGAACTCAGGGAAACGCACGGGAACCTACATGCAGAGTTGTATAAAGTACTCGAAACCCATACTTGAGTAAAGTACAAGTGCTCGATCAAAAAGTGACTTGAGTAGAAGTACTAAAGTATTCAACATTTTTTGTACTTAAGTATTGCAAGTAGTTTTTTTTTTTAAATTTTCTACTCAAGTACTGAAAGTAAAAGTACCAGTAGTTTTGAATAAAAAATTGCTACTCGAGTACTGAAAGTAAAAGTACAAGTACTGTGTTATGTAGTTATTAAAGAAAGAAGACAAAAGTTTGAACATCATATTGTTTTTTATTATTTCAAATGCAGCTTTTATTCATACATACAGTATGCGCTGATAATACACATGTTTTGAGCTTCATGAAACCTGCCATCTACTGTTCTGGCAGTGGTAATTTTTATAATAGTAACGAATAACAATGCAGCACAATAAAAAAAATATTGGAGTAGAAGTATTGAAATCATCGAAAAAATGTAGTGAAGTAAAAGTGGAAGTAGGAGCAAAAAATTCTACTCCAGGAAAGTACAGATACCGCCTTTCGGTACTTAAGTACAGTAGTGAAGTAGTTCTACTTAGTTACTATACATCTCTGCCTACATGGATGTCAAATTGGAGCAGCGGCTCTGTTCGTGTAGTTGCTACATCCCACATGACATCAATGGGACTGCCTGCACAGAGATACATGGAACCCCTGTGCATCCCTGTAAAGGTACGCTGTGTATGCCCGGTGTGAACAAGGCCTTAGGCCCCTTACACACAAGCAGACCAATGGTCTGCGTGTCTGTTTTTCAAGCGGGTTCAATCAGACCACCTATTGTTTTCTATGGAGAGGCTGATGTAAATAGACATGTGTCCGTTTACATCCGCCTGCGTCAGATCCGGTCCACCACAAACAGACGGATGGGGATCCCATTCCCCATTCATCTAGCAGATCAGATCGGATGGAAATGGAAAGGCGGTCCGTTTCCATCCGACCCCCCTATAGAGAACAGTGGGCTGTGTCCATGTCCATATCCGCTCTCATCAGCCTGCTCAGCGGGGATCAGCAGAGTTGTTTTTTATTTTATTTTTTTTACTTTTTTATTTTTTTAGAATTATATATTCTGTCTTTGGTGAGATATCAGAGGTCTAAACAGACCTCATATCTCTCTTTTTTGAGACAGAGAAAGGAACTTAAGAAAGTCCCTTTCTCTGCAGCACTTTACATGAATAAAATAAGGAGTCTGTATAGAGACTCATCTATTGAAAAACTGTCAGTCAGACGCATAGTAACACTCTCGGTTTACTATGTGATCAACTGATCAATTGAGCTGTCAGTGGACACAGGAGCCATGGCTGCGTCGGTCCACTGCACTACAAGCACGGGGCTGGTAAACACATGTTTACCAAGCCCCCCCAAGCCCCAGCACCCCCCTCCCCCACTCAGCATGACAGCTTGCCAGACACTGCGCCAGTCAGCAGCTACAGGCGGTGGGAGGGAAAGGGAGGAATGCCGCTGGGGGGATGGATGGGGGGTTGCAGGGGTTAGTATGGGGGGGGGTCTGTCTGCCGGGGGACCAATCTGTGATCCCCTAAGCCCCAGCAACACCTGAAGCCGGTGGGAGCGGCAGAGTAAGGATACCGGTTCTAAAGGTAGCAGCAGGGGATCAGTGCTGGGGGGGAGAAGAGGGATGAGGGGGATAGGGCAGGAGGGTGGGGGGAGTAGTTTTAGGTGACAGGGAGCGGCAGGAGGTGGAGAGGCTGGGACATCACACGCCAGCTAGTGCTGTGGTCCACGCTGCTCCCTATTAAGCCTGTGTCTGTAATCACACTATCCTCATTGGCAGAATTGCGGCTTAGATAATGGCTGCAAACTTGGACGCCTACACCATCTCGCTGCTGGATTATCACCCTAGTTTACAAGCCTTTTATCCCTTATATCATGTGGCAGCTTTTTTTATGTACAATAAACTGCTACACTTAGAGGTGCTCTTCTGTGTTTTCTTTGTACCTTTTCCAGAGTCGTCTTCACACTTAGAGGAGAGCTTTTGCCCTCAAATGATGGTGGAGCGGTGTAGGTATTGTTCTGGGATGCAGTTATATGACGGCACACCAGAACAGCCTCTCTGCTAGGACATGGCATGACCCCGATCTCGTAAAGAGTCAATGACATGACTCTTTACCCATGTGATTGGCTGTGTCCAATCACAGCCGGTCACATGTAAATGAGGAAGTGCCGTTATTCGGCTCTCCTCGCCTCACACTGTCAGTGTGTGAGGCGAGGAGAGCCGATCAGCGGCTCCTCCTCATAGGGGAGACAAGTACAAGTAATCAGGGCACTGATCATTAGTGCCCTGATTACACAAAATGTAAATAAAGTGCCAATTACTGCCCACCATCAGTGCCCACAATCACTGACCACAATTAGTGCCCATAGTGATGCCAGTCAGTGCTCATCAGTGCCTGCTCATCTAGGCACTGATGGGCACTGACTGGCAGCACTATGGGCACTGATGGTGCTGCCCATCAGTGTCCATCAGTGCTGCCCATCAGTGCTCATCAGTGCCACCCGTCAGTGCCCATCAGTGCCACCCGTCAGTGTCCATCAGTGTCGCCTGCCAGTGCCCATCAGTGCCACCTCTCAGTGCCCATCTGCGCCACCTCTCAGGGCCCATCAGTGCCGCCTATCAGTGCTCATCAGTGCCGCCTATCAGTGCCACCTATCAGTGCCCATCAGTGCAGCATATTAGTACCGCCTCATCAGTGCCACCTCATCAGTGCCCATGAGTGCCACCTCATCAGTGCCCATAAGTGCCACCTCATCAGTGCAGCCTATCAGTGCCCATCAGTGCCGCCTCATCAGCGCACATCTGTGAAGGAGAAAAATTATTTATTTTCAAAATGTATTCACAGAAAATAAAATCTTTTTTTTTTTCAACATTTTCAGTCTTTTTTCTTTTTTTTTTTGTAAGAAATAAAAAACCCAAAGGTGATTAAATACCACCAAAAGAAAGCTCTATTTGTATGAAAAAAATGATAAAAATGTCATATGGGTACAGTGCAGCATGACTGCACAATTGCCATTCAAAATGTGACAGCGCTGAAAGCTGAAAATTGGCCTGGGCAGGAAGGGGGTGAAAAGTGCACTGTAGGCAAGTGGTTACGTTTTTGTGTGCCTCTCACCATATATGTACACAGTATGTATATATATATATATATATATATATATATATATATATATATGGTGTGTTCATGGGGACTGATGGCATATTTTGCACTGCCTTTTCTAATCTGAGCTGCCTTGATAAATGTAAAATTTGTATTATTGTATGTATATATATATACTGTGTACATATATGGTGAGAGGCACACAAAAAACTTAAAGAGGAACCACGAAATGCAAAAATATACTTCTTTACTGAGTGTTCAATGTTTTGATTTATCAAGGCAGCTCAGACTAGAAAAGGCAGTGAAAAATATGGCATCAGTCCCCATAAAGATAGCATATGGATATCACCCAGACATTCCAATACCAATCAAAAAATTCAATTCAATTTACATTTTCATATACAAGTATATTTTTGAACCATATTAATAATAAGCAGTGCCTGGATCTCAATAGGGGTGTATTTACAAATTCTATACTGAATGTGGCTAGATTTTAAACCAAGACTTCAGTACTGCAAGACCGTCTGAACATGTGACCTGCATGTAAAATATACCTAATCATCAAAAATTGGCTAATAAAGTGAAAAAGTAAATAGCATCCATTATTCCGTTACACTGGGGATAAGGAAATCTGCCTGCTCGGGATAAATCAAATAACGTAGGGTAAACACAGATTGCCTTGTGCTAATCTCATCTATGCAGTGTTGAAGCAGCGTGAAAGGCGCTCGCTTTTCCTGCTTTGTCTATAGGTATTGCATTGTTTGTGTGCAGCCACTGCCTATGACAGCGACTACAATTCAGTGTAAAAGGTTGCCAAGATTAAGCTGCGCCTTCCACCCAAGGTTTGGGGCAGGGAGGGGTTGAACTTGAACCTGCGTTAGAAAGTATAAGGTCAGTTATTCATATACCAAAACAAACCGTTTTCATTTTTCCAAGTATCCCTCCAGGGCTCAGCCAATCGGCTCTCTTCGCAGAATATCCTGTCAAATGCCCCACCCTGGTGTCTCAAAGTTCACATGTACTATTAACACCTTCTGCAACCTGCTCTCTATATTATAGAGACACGCTAGCCTAGGGCAAAGTTTACATTAAAATGTTCAACTGAAATGGTAGAAATTTAAAGTGGACCTTTCCTCCCCGGAACCTAAAAATCACAGGTGCCTCCAGCTCTGATTGGACATCTATAACCACAATTCATTCAAATCCAAAGAAAAAGATTTATTAACAAGTCTACTTTTTATTTCCTCTTTCCTCTTTTTCTATCTTATATAATATTGCTCCCCCTTCTTTCATACAATTGCAAAAATATATTTTACTCATTTTTTTTCTTAACCAGTTCTGGACCGGAAAGGATTTGCCCCCTTAACCTCCCTGGCGGTATGATTCTGTCAGGAATTACATACCAAAAGCGGTACAATTCTTTTCATGGAAATTTGGCGTTATGTATTATAGGCCTACAATTCTTAGTAATTACTGACTTAAACCCGACCAAAACAAGACTCTAGTAGACATCCCAGATGTGATAAATTTGAAACACAAACGCATGAATTATAATTGAATCAATAATATAATTTTATTATTTAATATATAATATATATAATAAAATTATATTATTGATTAGATTATAATTCATGCATTATATATTATATATAGATATATATGTGTGTGTGTGTATATATATATATATATATATATATATATATATATATATATATATATATATATGCATACATATATATATATATATATATATATGCATATATATATATATATATATACCGGTGTATATATATATATATATATATATATATGCGCATATATATATATATATATATATATATATATATATATATATGCATATATATATATATATGCATATATATATATATATATATATATATATATATATATATATATATGCATATATATATATATATATATAAAATGTGTTTTGTGTTTTGTGCAACGTTTTTTTTTTTTTTTTTTTTAATTTCCCTCCCTAGTTCCGCTCCCATGCAGCATTGCTGCTGCAGGGAACGGAACTAGGAAGTGATCAGAGCGACGGAGACCGACGGAGGAGCGGCGGGACTCTCGGCTGGCGGTCACAGCAATGAGAGATCATCGCTGGATCGCCAGGATAAGGTAAGAGAACACCGCTGCGCTCTCTGCAATCCACCCCGAGCGTGACTCGGGGTTACCGCTCCTGATATGAAAAACCAACCCCGAGTCACGCTCGGGATTACCGCTAAGGAGGTTAATGACGAGGCCATTTTTTGTGATTCGGAACTGCGTTATTTTAAACGGAAAACTTTATGGTCGTGCGACACTGTACCGTAATAAAATTGAAGTCCTTTATTTCCCCACAAATAGAGCTTTCTTTTGGTGGTAAAAAAAACCGCAATATACCGGGACCGCAAAAACTGAACCGCGATGGAGCGGGGGTTTACTTTGATCACCTGTACGATTTTTATTTTTTTTTGCGCTATAAACAAAAAAAAGAGTGACAATTCTGAGAAAAGAAAAAAAAAACAATATTTTTCACATTATATGTGAACATTCCCCCCCAAAATTTTTTTTTTCATCCTTTTAGGCCAATTTGTATTCTGCTACACATTTTTGGTAAGAAAAAATGGCAATAAGTGTATTTTGATTGGTTTGCGCAAAAGTTATTACGTCTACAAACTAGGGGAAATATTTATGTAATTTTTTTTTACTAGTAATGGCAGCAATCTGCGATTTTTAGCAGGACTGTAACATTGCGGCGGATAGATCTAACACCCAATTAACATTTTTTACACTTTTGGGGGGATCAGTGACATTACTACAGTAATCAGTGCTAAAAAATAATCACTGTTACTGTACTAATGACACTGGCAAGAAGGGGTTAACACCAGGGGTTAGGTGTGAGCCTAGGGGAGTGTTTACTAACTGTATGGGAGAGGTTCTTGTGAAAAAACCACAGAGAGCTGTGATCCCATATAGAAGGAAGGATCACAGGCGCTCTGTAATCATTTCAAAGGGAAGAACGGTCTGCTGTGTTTACAACAGCTGACCGTCGTTCTCTCTCAGCGGGGAGCGATTGCGGGTGCCCGGCAGCAATTGCGGCCACTGGCCCCGTAGATAGGCATCCCCTAGTGGGGGAGGGAGCACACCACCGTCTGGATAGACAGACTGATTTTACCGGGATAGGTTTAGTAACACTTTGTTACCTAGGCGAGAATGACGCAACCCCAGCTGCCTGCAGCATTCTTGGATACCCACATCATACATCCCAGATGGCTTCAGGGCAATCAAGTACAAACATGCATGATAACAAACTCCTGCACATGAGTGGATGAACTAGGTAATGGTTATAATGTCAATAATGTGCGGTCTTTCAGTGGATAATTCAAGGTGGCCTTGCTGTCCTCTAAGACTGGGGTTGTCCTGACCATACTGTAGAAAAAGAGAAAAGAGAGGGCGCACTTGTCTAGTGCATTATCCAATTTGTTTAATATCAATGGCAGCTGGTGCATGATAATTTAATAATTTGGGGGGGGGGGGGGGGGTGGCAAATCCACCACCCTGTGGGACAGCTGGCCAGCAGTCAAAAACAACACCACCCTCTCATCCCCCCGGGACAGACAGACGGACAGACGACTGGCCAGCTGGACAGCCAGCATCCGTACCTCCTCCTTTCCTGAGTGGCCATGCATCTCCTCCCTCTTTCTGGCCAATGGCCAGTAAAATTGCTTCTCTTTTCAGCCACTTGGGAAAGGGGACTCATGACCCACTTCCTGATTGGCTGAGAGGAGAATCAATGTGATAATAGTGAATATTTATTTGCTATTGTCATACAACTGGGTGGGCTCGGGGCGCAGTACTCTTCACCCCGAGCCCACCCTTTTTTTAAGCCTATTAGAGCCTCTGGCTCTAAACAGGTGCTTAAAAAAAAACACCCTATTGGAATCCGGATGGGAGGCGGCGCCCCTGTGCGCTCAATGGATGGGCCACCACTGTTTAAAATAGAAATAATAATAAAAACATATAGGTGTTTACTCACAAACAGCAGAATAATAAAAACGAATCGGGCCATCTGAGTGGCTGTAGGCCTGTGAATGACCGCGACCTCTGACTGAGGTGAAGGGGCCTGCTCAGGACCCAACTGGCTAATGCGTTTTGAAGGACCAACCTTCTTCTTCAGAGCCTAGTTTGGAAATGGTTCACTTGCCACTATTTATACCATACAAACGCACCCACTACTAAGTAAGCCTATAGAAGGGCTTACTTGTAGATACTGTGAATATCTCCTAAACTTGCACAGTTTAGGGGATAATCAGAGTGCAAGTAGCCAGTGACGTTACCGTATACGGCATACAGTGCAGGACCTTCAGACGTCATCGCGCCCCCAGCCACTCATGTAGCCAGAGGACGCAAATCTGGAAGGAAGGCCGCTGGAAGATATCAGCCCTCTCAGCGGTGACAGCGTGGTGCTGGAGGACTTCGTTCTAAGGTAAGTCTCTCATAATGTGCTAGTATGCATCGACATTGCCTTGCAGGGGATTTCTTTACTACCTCTTTAAGGTCTACTTTTATGGTTCATATTATATGTGATTCCCATATATGTAGAGCTTGGATTAAAGGTGTTATACAGTAAGTTTTAGAGGCACATATAGGGAGCACTGATTATTTTTTATATTGTTTGGATGTGCGTGGGGGGGGGGGGGGGTCCACCTATTAGCAGCGGCTGGGTTCCAGTCATTGAGTTATACAAAGCAGAGCATGGGTGTGCTTAGTATTATTTTACATAATTTCTTCACGTGATGGAATTTCTTTTTTTTTTGTTCATTGACTCTACAAATCATTTTCATTTTATACACTGAATCACTCATCACTATAGAATAAATATCTCTGTTTATTGTAAACCTTCCAACGTAACAAGAGGTTGAATCACAGACACTGCGTGAGACTATTTTCGCTGGATGTGCTGTCTGCCTCACTGTTGTACATACTAATTGCTCTAATTGCTGATGTTACAATGTTGTTAAATAGGACAGATGTGAGGTATCACTAAATACTTAACACTTCTAGCACTGCAACTGAACGATGGCGCCTCAGGCATAGACACAACTTTACCATTATTTCATTTAGATCTAACCCTTTAATAGATGACATTTACTATGATAATGTACTGTGTATCATAAACCATGTTTTGCCCACATAGCTGCACCATCCTTTCAATGGTGTCTGTGAATTGAAAGACTACAAGTCCCTTCTGCCACTGTGGCAGAGGAACATACAGATCTCAATGGAGCACAAATTTGGCAAGGTTGCCGCACTTTTAGTCCATTGATCACTTCCTCATAACGGTGGGTCCATACCTCTGTACGGACATGGGTCTGGGATTTCAACATTGCAGAAACCTGTGCAATGGCTTTTCAGTAAGAGCTCATATACACATGCGGTTGGGAAGGCAGTATTGTTGGGCCACAGTTTTACGATTCCCCCGACCGCCCACCTCAACGCAGAAATGCATCTGATCAGCACTGTATCCCTGCTGTGGCCACGATGCTTTGCAGCAAACATTACAGAGCATGTCGCATTTGGCAGGTGGTACAGCCACTGAATGTGACCCATTCAAATGAATGGGGCCATGCCACAACCACCCTGCAATGCATGCATTTTGAGGGTTAAAGTAGGTGGCAAGGAGGTTAGAAAATGCATTTATGTACTTTAGTTCAGCTGCTGATCCAGCCAGTAACTCTAGCAGATTTAGATAGACTTGACTAATAAATTAAAGATACATAGTTACATAGTTTGTGAGGTTGAAAAAAGACATCAGTCCATCCAGTTCAACCTATGATGTGTGTGTGTGTTTGCTGTTAACCGTACATTGTATACCCCTGTATGTTGTGGTCTTTAAGGTGCCCATCTAATAGTTTTTTGAAACTATCGATGCTCCCTGCTGATACTACTGCTTGTGGAAGAGAATTCCACATCCTTACTGCTCTGACAGTAAAGAACCCCTTACGTATTTTAAGGTTAAACCATTTCTCCCCTAGTTTTAGTGAGTTGCCACGTGTCTTATTGTATTCCCTTTCTCTGAAAAGTTTGTTCCTTATGCTAGGTTCATCACCAGTACAGTATTTATACATTGATATCACATTCCCCCTCAAGCGTCTCTTCTCCAGAGAGAATAAGTTCAGTGCTTGTAGTCTTTCCTCATAGCTGATGTCCTCCATTCCCCTAATTATTTTTGTTGCCCTTCTCTGGACTCTCTCCAGCTCCAGCACATCCTTCCTGAGGACCGGTGACCAGAACTGGACAGAATACTCCAGATGTGGCCGGACAAGAGTCTTGTAGAGTGGGAGAATAATCTCTTTATTTCTGGAGTGAATCCCCTTTTTTATACGTGCCAGTATTATGTTGGCTTTGCTTGCAGCGGCTTGGCATTGCATGCCACTGCCAAGCCTGTTGTCCTCCAGTACCCCCAGGTCCTTTTCCATCCTAGAATCACCCAGAGGTTTACCCCCTAGTGAGTAGCTTGCTTTCGTGTTTCTGAAGCCCAAATGCATTACTTTACATTACAACTCAAGCTACCATTTTAGACCTCATGCACACTGGACGTTATAAAAATGTCAGTAGTGTTAGCTGTTTTTCAGCGTTTTTTAGCTGTTGCCTTTTTTAGGTATGCATTTTTTACCTTTTTTTTAACAAAACTATACTAACACAAAAAGTTATGGCTCAAAAATGCTGATAAACGCAGAATAGCCATGTTTTTAATAGTTTTTTATAGCTGAAAAACTCAGAAAACCGACTAATTCTGTTTTTTTTCCAGCCAAAAAACTGCTGATAAAACCGTATATATGTGCATGGACACATAGGATAACATGCTGGGGAATTTACTGGCTGCAGAAAAAAAATGCCTGAAGCCAAAAGCAGCAGCTGTAAAAACGTCCAGTGTGCATGAGGCCTCATAAGCATTGTTGTAATAGTTAGTCAGGTTGAAAAAAGACAAATCTGGCTCAACCAATAAAAAAAAACAGTAAAGAAAACCCAACCATACAATCCCATATACACAATCCTATACCCGCAGTTGATCCAGACGAAGGTCTAAAAACCCCAGCAAAGCATGATACAATTTGCTACAGCAGGGGAAAAAATTCCTTCCTGATCCCCAGAGAGGCAATTGGATATTCCCTGGATCAACTTTACCTATAAATATTAGTAGCAATTTATATTATGTACACCCAGGAAAGAATCCAGGCCTTTTTTAAAACAATCTAATGAGCTAAACAGAACCACCTCTGGAGGGAGTCCATTCCATATTTTTACAACAAACCTTTCCGTTTTTGGAGACTAAATCTGAGTGCCCTCTTGTCCTCTGTGTTGACCTTAAATTGAACAACTCAACACCAAGTTCACTATATGGACCCCTTATGTATTTATACATGTTGATCATATCCCCCCTTAATAACCCCTCTTCTCAAGAGAGAATCAATTCAGTTCCTCTAATCTTTCATCATCATAGCTGAGGTCATCCATGCCTCTTATCAGTTTGGTTGCCTTTCTCTGCACTTTCTCCAGTTCCCTGATATCCTTTTTGAGAACTGGTGCTCAAAACTGAACTGCATTTTCCAGATGAGGTCTTACTAATGATTTGTACAGGGGAAAAATTATATCTCTCCCTCTGGAGTCCATGCCTCTGTTAATACAAGAAAGGACTTTGCTTTCTTTGGAAACAACAGCTTGTCATTGCATGCTATTATTAAGCTTATGATCTACTAGAACACCCAGATCCTTCTCCGCTATGGATTCCCCCAGTTCTACACCCCCTAGTATGTATGATGCATGCATATTCTTAGCCCCCAAGTGCCCCAACCAATTGCAGAAAGTTAATTTTTCTTTTTGAGGTAAAGGTTTTACATAAATGGATTACAGCTGATCATTGTAAGCACCCCTGATAAATGGTTTCTCCCAACCATTTAACTGCCACTTTGTCTGGACAGCTTGGTCTGTTAATAGAATTGGAAAAATACCAGACTTACTGGCCAGATCACTAGGTAAAAATAAAGGGGAAAAAGCATAAAAAAGAAAACGAATGTAGCCACTACTTTTAAGGCAATATATTACAATCCTAATACCGCTTTATGTATAAGTTGCATACGCATATAGTGGTTGGTTCAATGTTTTCTTCTTTGTAAAGAAACAAAAGCACACACAGATCGCTCAGTTTTACGGGCAGGAGTTGTAGACTGTGAAAGGCTCCATAGCAGAGCGGAAGACATCACTTTGAACAGTTCAGTGGCAGGCCCCCAGAGGAGGAAAACAGCAGCTGGACTTGTGGCATTCCATCTCTTCACAAGTCATGGCAGCCAAAGTGACAGGTACACAATGCTACATTCTCTTCTCTGTCACATTATGTCACTTTTGGGGAAAGCAAAAAGACTCCTCCAAACCTGCCGCTGCCGGAACGACCCCACACGGCTCTGCTTAAATAGCCTCCCTCTTCTCTGATTTATCCAAAACCTTGTTTGCAGACAGGCAACTTACCAGCATTGGTATATTTTTATCAACAATATACAGGGCATCCAAAAAGGTTTTTTTTTTACATACACAGAAAAATGTATTAAACATATATAGTAAAAAAATAAAGAGAAAATACAGTAAGCCAGCAGGATCCTGCTGCCTAATGTAAATCAGTTGATTTAATGCATATACAGTGTTTTTAATGCATATACAGTGTTTATATATATATATATATATATATATATATATATATACACACAGTATATGTATGCATGCATACACTCATATATACACGCATACCTCTGAAAGAATGAGCAGAATACAGTAATACCTTGGTTTGCGAGCATAATTCGTTCCACAACTGTGCTTGTAATCCAAAGCACTCATATATCAAAGCGAATTTCCCCATAAGAAATAATGATAACTCAGATGATTTGTTCCACAAAAATAAAATGTACAATGTTAAGGAGTCTGATGCAATTCCAAAGCCATGGGTGTATATATGTACTGTATAGTAAAGTCACTGGTGTATATGTACTGTATAATAAAACCACTGGTGTGTATGTACTGTATAGTAAAGCGGCTGGTGTATATGTGATGTATAGTAAAGCCACTGGTGTATATGTACTGTATAATAAAACCACTGGTGTATATGTACTGTATAGCAAAGCAGCTGGTGTATATGTACTGTATAGTAAAGTGGCTGGTGTATATGTACTGTATAGTAAAGTGGCTGGTGTATATGTACTGTATAGTAAAGCCACCGGTGTATATGTACTGTATAGTAAAGCCACTGGTGTATATGTACTGTATAATAAAGCCACTGGTGTGTATGTACTGTATAGTAAAGCGGCTGGTGTATATGTACTGTATAGTAAAGTAGCTGGTGTATATGTACTGTATAATAAAGCCACTGGTGTGTATGTACTGTATAGTAAAGCGGCTGGTGTATATGTACTGTATAATAAAGCCACTGGTGTATATGTACTGTATAGTAAAGCCACTGGTGTATACGTACTGTATAGTAAAGCCACTGGTGTATATGTACTGTATAATAAAGCCACTGGTGTATAAGTACTGTATAGTAAAGCCACTGGTGTATATGTACTGTATAATAAAGCCACTGGTGTATATGTACTGTATAGTAAAGCCACTGGTGTATATGTACTGTATAATAAAGCCACTGGTGTATAAGTACTGTATAGTAAAGCTGCTGGTGTACAGTATACAGTTCTGTATATGGCCAGAGGTCAGGGGGTGCTGGTGGCTCCCAGCGCTTCCTGCAGAACTCGGAGACCCTTGGGAATTGTTGACGTCACTTCAAGGTGCTAGGAACGCTTGTTACGTCCGCCCACCCAGCTGAGAGTGTCTCCGAGTGTCTCCGAGTTCTGAAAGAAGCGCTGGGAGCCACCAGTGCTCCCGGACCTATGGCTATATACTGTACAGTACTGTATACTGTACAGCAGCGGCTTTGGAATTTCACCAAACTTCTGAACATTGTGAGTGTAAATCTTTTTTTTTTAACATTAAAACTACTGAAGGGTGAATATACTTAAAGTATATCCCCGCGCCAATGGACCAAGGTAAAGTTTTGTGGCAAATGGCCAGTAGTATATATGTGTCAAATGCAGCTGCTATAGAAAGTATATAGAAATAGCCATAAGGAAAGAAATTAAAACTACTGCTCATATATTGATCGTATATCAAGACAGTGCTTGCAAATAAAGGCAACATTTAAAAAAAAAAAAAACTTTGCTCGTCTTTCAAAACGCTTATAAACCACGTTACTCGTAAACCAAGGTTTTACTGTATTACAAGCAGAGAATCTGCTGAAAGCCCTCTGCTGGTCACATTTGGTACAGCAGCTGGTTTTTAATCTGATTTCTGATAATTTCCCCAATTTCTGATAATCCACCCTAAAACCGTACTTTCCCCATCAGCTCATCCCTCACAGTTATTACCTTTTGTATTATTTTTCCCTTTATTTAGATTGTAAGCTCTCTCCCTTTTTTTATTTGTTTAAAGTGCTGTGCAAGCTTTTGGTGCTATTTAAATCCTGTGAAATAATAATAATTCTGTCATCCTTCATACCTTGTAGAATCCTTCTTACACTGACCTTGTACTATAGCCAATATATCTTAAAGGAGCTCACCATAGCCCACAAACTGCTCTGTTATTAATATGTTACAAGTTAAATAGAGTATTAAAAGAAATAAATAACAAAAACGGTCCAACTTATCCGATGATAATGTTTTAACATTATGTATTCAGTGTTTAATTCATGTTCAGTAAATTGTTTGAATCTCATTCTCCATCATTAGGGGCTGACTGGCAACTTTTGGCATAGGGGGCAAGTAAAAACCAGAGGCCCATGGTGCAGTGACTCGGCTCCCCACCCACTCTCCCTCTTCCCGTCCTCCTCCTGACCCCCATTCCAGGCTGAAGCACTGCTCCAGGTACTCTATACTCACAGGCCGAATCCTGACCTGGCCAGCAGGGGGTGGTTGGGGGGAGCTGGGACAGTTCAGTGGGGCATGGAACCGGCCTCTGCTCAGACACTGTTTACACCATCCATGCTGGGGGAAGGGAGTCCTGCGCTCTGTTCTTTTCTTCAACCCACACTCAGTAGGTCAGCAGCAGGGACTTTTTACTTTTCTTCACCAGGAATCCTTTAGGCATGTCTGTGGCATAAGTGGTGCAGCTTTTTTACGGGGCATCAGAGCGGCCCAGGGGGCAATTGCCCCCCTGCCCCCTGGCCCAGTCCTTCCCTGTCTGTCATTGTTTTGCCTGGGCAACAATCTCTTATCAAGTGTGTGTATCTATATAATGGGCTTCTGGCTTGTACCTGTAGGGGTTTATTTACTAAAGGAGTACAGGCTGTTCACTTGAGCATTTTTCAGCTCATTTCCCTACACCAGACTGTCCTCTACATGCAGAATCGAATTATTTGCAACTGTCCCTGTTCATGCTGCATAAAAAAATGCATGGACAGTGTTTAACATTGGATTCCAATGGCCCTAGATCACACCAGTGCAGTGTATCCACTGCAGACAAAAGTTGAACATGTTTAAGTTTTTCTGTATGGAATGCATCTGGAACACAACAAACTGCATCAAAAATGCACCAGAATGTGCATGTCCTCAATTGAAATGAAGAATAGGGGGTAAAAGTTATAGTTTTGCTCCTGTTGGGATAAAGGTTTTACATAAATAAATCTGATCTTTGTAGGCACCCCTGTTAGGCCCGGTTCACACTGCTGCAACTTCAAAGTCACGCAACTTCCACGCCAAGGCCAACATCCCAGCGTGACTTTGGCATGAGTTGCATGCGACTTCTTTACCAGAAGTCAATACACGTTGTGCTGAAATCAGACCAAAAGTAGTGCAGAAACCTTTTTCGAAGTAAGAGCGACTGAAGTCACTCCTATTAGAACGGTTCCATTGCACTTAATAGGGTGCGACTTGTGAAGCGACACGTGCTCCCAAAGTCGGAGCGCATGTCACACCAGTGTGAACTGGGCCTTAGTGATGAATGGTTTGTCTTATGCCTGTAACTGCTTCCTCTGCAAGAGATTAAGACCCCGTTCACACTGGGGCGACCTGTCAGGCGACTTGGTCGCCTGACAAGTCGCCGTGGGTCGCCTGCCATAGAGCAGCACAGGACCCTTTCTTAGAAAAAGGGTCCGGAGCTTCTTTGGGGCGACCTGGAGCGACCTGCATTGACTTCAATGATATGAAGTCCGTGCCGGCCGCTCCGAGGTCGCGGTGCGAGCTGCCCACCGCGACTTCACAGGTCGCCCGGCAAAGTCGGGTCGCCCCAGTGTGAACGGCAGAACGAAAGCCGCCATCACATCTAAGAATTGGTAAGCTACAATATAATAATAGATGTTTATTTTTTGGTTTAATACTGCTTTAAGTTTTAGAAAGTGAGCCTAGGTTCACCTTTTATACGAATTTTGCAATGTGAAAAGCCTTTACTCTCTTAGTAAATCAACCTCACTGCCTTCCAAATTGTCCTTACATGTAATGTTTTATTTTTAAATATTTTTATAGAATTATATAAAGAGCTGAATGAGAAGTATTTTTAGTCCCTAAAGGTTCATACGTGAGTAGCTCCGCATTTGTGACTTGTTTTAAGAAAAATCTTGGCTTTTACTTGGATTTCCATTAGTGACATGGCAAATGTCAGTGGCTAGTCACATGTAATTACATTAGATAGTGAATTTGATGTAAATGTCAGTGACATCATTTAGTATAAAGCTGCTTTTGGTTGCAACATGAGATATCTGTCTATCTTAGGCTTCAAACATATGGATTTTTTTAACATTGTCGAATGCAATGACTTGTGCTTGTTGCATGGCATGCAAAACTGTCTTGTGAAGCTCCAGTAAAGAAAGAATTGCATCTCCCAATCAAAAAAAAACCTTCAAGCAACTTTTCTTTTTCATCCTCTTAAACCAATCATCATATTAGATTGTAAGCTCTTATGAGCAGGGCCCACGTAACCCTCTTGTATTTTATTGTATTGTAACTGTACTGTCTCCCTTTTATAATGTAAAGTGCTGTGTAACCTGTTGGCGCAATATAAATCCTGTATAATAATATATAGGAAGTCCAATTCTCCTGCCAGGTGGCTATGTCATCCTGCATTTGCTGTATGGTAGTTTGACAATGATTTATTTAATAAAGGTACTTATATAACGCTGTCAACCTACACAGCGCTTCACACATACAGGTGCATCTCATAAAATTGGAATATCATCAAAATGTTAATTTATTTCAGTAATTCAATTCAGAAAATGAAGCTCATATATTTTATATAGATGAATTACACACAGAGTGATATATTTCAAGCATTTCTTTCTTTTAATTTTTTTAATTTTGATGATTATGACTTACAGTTAGTGAAAACTCAAAATTCTGTATCTTGGAAAATTAGAATATCGCATAAGACTAATAAAGAAAAAAAAAAAAAGGATTTTTAATACAGAAATGTTGGCCTACCGAAAAGTATGTCCATGTACAATATAGTATGTACTCAAAACTTGGTCAGGGCTCATTTTGCATTTCTTTCTTTTAATTTTGATGATTATGACTTACAGATAGTGAAAACTCAAAATTCTGTATCTTGGAAAATTAGAATATCACATAAGACTAATAAAAAAAAATGGGTTTTTAATACAGAAATGTTGGCCTACTGAAAAGTATGTCCATGTACAGTATAGCATGTATTTAAAACTTGGTTAGGGCTCCTTTTGCATGAATTACTGCATTAATTACACAGTCTGTAATGATTTGGGGAGCCATGTCATCTGCTGGTGTTGGTCCACTGTGTTTATCAAGTTTAAAGTCAGCGCACCCCTCTAGCAGGAAATTCTAGAGCACTTCATACTTCCCTCTGCTGACCGCTTTATGGAGATGCTGATTTAATTTTCCAGCTGGACTTGGCACCTGCCCACACTGCCAAAAGTACCAATACCTGGTTTAAAGATCATGGTATCACTGTGCTTGATTGGCCAGCAAACTCCCCTGACCTAAACCCCATGGAGAATCTGTGGGGTATTGTCAAGAGGAAGATGAAAGACACCAGACCCAACAATGCAGACAAGCTGAAGGCCACTATTATAGCAACCTGGGCTTCCATAACACCTCAGCAGTGCCATAGGCTGATCACCTCCATGCCACGCCGCATTGATGCAGTAATTCATGCAAAAAGAGCCCCGACCAAGTATTGAGTGCATACTATACTGTACATGGACATAGTTTTAAGAAGCCCAACATTTCTGTATTAAAAAAACATTTTTGTATTGGTCTTATGTAATATTCAAAATTTTCTGAGATTCTGGATTTTGGGTTTTCACTAGCTGTAAGCCATAATCATCAAAATTAAAAGGAAATTCTTGAAATATATCCCTTTAATATAATTAAATGCTTGAATTCTTTTTAAAATATATGAGTTTCACTTTTCAAATTGAATTACTGAAATAAATTAACTTTTTGATGATATTATATTTTTTATAATTTTATGAGATGTACCTGTATATTGTACATTCATATCAGTTCTTACCCTCAAGGAGCTTACAATCTAAGGTCCCTATGGCCCCTTTCACACGGGCGTTCCGTATGTCTGTAAATCACCCCATCCGTTTGCGGATGATATACGGACATAATGCATGTCAATGGGATTGCGGATGTCAGCGGATGACCATCCGCTGACATCCGATTAGCGTCCTTTCAGCTCTGTTCCGTTTTTTGGAACAGAACAGAACCCTATTTTTCTTCCGTTTAAAAAACGGAAAGGACGCAAAATCGGATGTCAGCGGTGTCATCCTCTGACATCCGCAATCCCCATAGACATACATTATGTCCGTATATCATCCGCAAACGGATGGGATGATATGCGGACATACGGACTGGATGACACAAGTGTCATCCGTGTCCGTGAAAAAAAAAAGTGCCGCAGCGGAGGAAAAAAACCCAGCGGCCGTGTGAAAGAAGCCTAACTCATATTAATACATACACATACTAGGGCTAATTTACCTACTAGCATGTCTTTGGCGTGTGGAAGGAAACACATGCAGGAACAGGGAGATTAAACAAACTCCATGCAGGAAACACCATGGTTGAGTTTCAAACCAAAAACTCTAGTGCTACCAGGCAGAAAAACCTAACCACTTAGCCACCATGCTACACCTGTCTGACCATGCCTCTGTTTCCTGAAGAGTAACTGTATTATGATCCTTCTAAATTGACAGCCAATCAACGTTTGACCATCCTATAATATACAGGTGTGCGACTCCGACTCAGCCCAGATAGGTAGAACTTTGCCGAAATAAAATCTCTTTTCATCGTATAAGCTCAAAGGCACCTTGACCAATTAGTTTAAGCTGCAGCCAATTTGAAATCATCACTGCGACCGTATTTTCTGCTTGGGCGGGCATTACTGCAGAAATAAAAACCCATTGGTAATTCCGTCAGAAAAAAAAAAAAAAAAAGTTAATTCCTTTCTTCTAAATGTCACAGCACTTCCAGAATTTCTGGTCTCCAGGCATGGGCTGTGCTGTTCCTCATTAAATCAGAAAGCCCACTTAGAAATGTATACTGCAGTCATAATGTAGTGAAAGCACTCACCCAAGGAACATTGCATCAAACATTTTTACTACACGTTTCATAAATCCTTCTATGGTGGGGAGGTTGCTTAATCCCAAGTTTGCAATAATAGGACAGAAAAACCTGAAATTTGCGAAGAGTAGGTAGTATTTAACAGGTAGATCAATGTGGATAAAATATTCATTTATTCTACTCTGGTGCCTTCTGGTCACACCATATATTTATAGGCCAGCAAAAGAAATCAAAGTGCTTTCCTTTAAATGTCCAATTTGTGCTTTATTTTTTTATTATAACGCGCTATGCAGAAAAGTCATTACTTTGTGATAGTAAGAATGAACAGGATGATGATCGCTCTTCATTTTCTTACCTTCTCAGGGACATTCTGCACAAATGTATCATCAGCAAAGAGAAAAGCAGAATGGAAACTATCACTGCAGACACTATAAAACCTCTCTATATTACAAGTTCGGCACCGAAAGTGGTTGTACATAGCTTTGGAGGTCTGGCAATATGTCCTGAGAACATAAGTAACATTGGGAGAATATTCTGTTTTATAAGGTCTTGTGCACTGGTTTATTGTAAACATGGTTTCTTCTGCCAGGATAGATCAACATTAACCACTTGCCGACCAGTCACTGGGACTGTACTGCAGCAAAGTGGCTCGATTCCGTCCAGCGACGTAGACCTACGTTGCTGAACTCCTCCCCCTGTAGGCTGCGCTCACGTGCCGCCGGAGGCGCGCTCCTGCTGCTTTCAGTCACAGCGGGAGTCGGGCCAGGGGAGGAGCGGCAGCGATCGCCGCTGCTCTTCCCCGATCGTGGGGGAATCGAGTTTGGAGATCCACCCGCTTGTGTAAACAGAGTGGGCGGATCTCCTAAGTGACAAGGAGTGACAGATTGCAGTGTTCAGCATAGCTGAACATGCGATCTGTCCTTGTGTCACTCAGTCACCTCCCCCCACACACGTCAGTAAGCACCAGGCATACATTAACCTCTCCCTCTCCAATAAAATTAACCCCTTCCCTGCCAGTGTCATTTTTACAGTGACAGTGCATATTTATAGCACTGATTACTGTAGAAATGTCACTGGTAACCCCAAAAGTGTAAAAAATGTCAGTCAAGGGTCCGATCTGTCCACCGCAATGTCGCAGTCCCGCAAAAAAAATCCCAGATCGCCACCATTACGCGTTAAAAAAACCCACCAAAAATGACAGAAATCTTTCCCTTAGTTAGTAAACACAATAACTTTTGCGCAAACCAATCAAAATACGCTTATTGTGATTTTTTTTACCAAACATATGTAGCAGGAAACAAATTGGCCAAATATTTAAAAAAATTTTGATTTTTACATTTTTTTGGGGGGGAATTTTATATAAAAAAATGTTAAAAATATTGTTATTTCTTTCAAAATAAACGCTCTTTTTTTGTTTATAGCGCAAAAGGTAAAAATCGCACAGGTGATCAAATACCACCAAAAGAAAGCTCTGTTTGTGGGAAAAAAGGACATAAATTTTGTTTGGGTACGGCATCGCATGATCGCGCAATTGTCAGTTAAAGTCGCACATCGCCGAATCGCAAAAAGTGGCCTGGGCGTAAGACAGCAAAATCCTCCGGTGGTAAAGTGGATAAAATCACACCTAAGCTGCAGTTTTTCAAATGAATTTAGACGCATTCAAGCATGTTTGGCGTTTTTTTTATTTAATTGGCCAAAATTTAAATTTGTACTGGCCATTGAAATGTATAAACATGCCTAGCATGCAGCATTTTTTATGCCAAAAAGCTCATCTCCTGAACGTGATTCTTCTACATTCAGGAGAGGAGCTTTGGCTGCCTCTAAATGCTGTTGCTCCTCTAAAAGCCTATGTGCATGAACACATAGGTCAAGATTTACTAAAACTTGAGAATGCAAAATCTGGTGCAGCTGGGCATGGTAGCCAATCAGCTTCTAAGATCAGCATGTTCACTTGAGCTTTGACAATAACAACTGGAAGCTGATTGGTTTCTATGCAGAGCTGCATCAGATTTTGCACTTTCCAGTTTTAGTAAATCAACCCCATAGGCATCTATTGAAGGGAGTTTAGGGATCTGACTTGTGAGACCCCAAGTCGCATGACACGTGAAATCCCATATACTGGAAAGAAGATGTACACCGCTCAGGTGGATCTATATCCACAATCAGCCGTGGGTGCTGGACCTCGAATTTCCACAGCAAACATAAACATGAAGAGAAAGTGGCCGCACACCAAACAATGAGTTGATAGTAGAAAAAGATTCATTGTACAAATCTGGATACAAGGTACAACAGAATGGAAGTGGTAGACACGTGTCACACGACCAACAGCGTGCTTGTTCACTACGAAAACTATCTACTTACTATCTACTATCAAGTCAACGTTTGGTTCCGGACACTTTCTCTTCATGTGAAATCCCATGTTAATCAATGAGAGCTGTCTTAATTAGCACTACTGAAGTCGCTTCGACTTTAGAAAAAGTTCCTGTGCTACTCCAAGGTGACTTCTAACTGACTTGTGCCTACAGACTTTAATGGAAGTCGCCTCCAAGCCAGATCCTCATTTATGTAGATGTGATTTGGATCCGACATTGCAGGAAGATTACCCAGGCATTCCCTGCGTTGTAGCCCCTCCTTCGCTTCAAATCAGTGCCCATCATCACAGCCTCCTCGGCGCACATCAGTGAAGGAGAAAAATTACTTAATAACATTCTAATTCTAATAAATTCTAATTCTTAATAACATTTCTAACAAAAAAAACTAAGTAAAATTATTTTTTTCAAAATTTTCTGTTTTTGTTCTTTTTTTTTTTAGCAAAAAAATAAAAAAAAACAGTGGTGATTAAATTCCACAAAAAAAAACTCTATTTGTCCTGAAAAAAAATGATAAAAATGTCGCTGTTCATGGCACAGGGCTCTGAAGGAACAGCATGGGTGGCCCCTTCCTTCAGAGCGCATGTGCCAATGACGTCGTTGGCGCACTATACAGTAAATATTTTCTTAAAGCGGAGTTCCGGCCACAAAATCGACATAACCGATTTTGTGGCCATCCGCTTCCTTTTCCTCACCTGAAACAGAAATGGATAGTTAGGATTTTTTTTTTTTTACTTACCTTGTAATTGTAGAAAGATATACTCACCCGTCTTCCACTTCCTCCCTCGGCGGCCGCGGCCCGCGCCGTCACTTCCGGTTTGCAATGATTCCTGGGAGCTGAACGTCATTGCTCCCAGGAGTCAATGCGACGGCACCGGCCCCGCTCGTCACTTCCGGGGCGACGCACCGGAAGTGACGAGAGGGACCGGTGAAGGCGCATTCTGGGAGAAGAAGACACGGAAGAGGACGCAGAAGAGGATCGTGCTGGCTTCAGCTGCCCACAACAGAGATGGCAATGCTGGAGAAGAAATTTTAAAAGTGAGTATTTCTTCTTGCAGGTAAGTGCGAACCGGGACAGATCAGAGGCTAGCCATTGTGGAATGTACTAGCCCTGACTGTCCCGGGGGTATGTTTATTGAAATTTTTTTGTGGCCGGGACTCCGCTTTAACGGTGCTAGTTTAGGAGATATTTACAGTACCTGTAGGTTATCCTTATTATAGGGTTACCTATAGGTAAAACTTACAGGGGGGGGGGTTTACAACCACTTTAATGTGGAGGCCCAGCTTTGTCACCCCAGGGTGCTGTTGACACACAGTGCACAAGCCTATTCAGTTCAGGTGAACGATTCTGCCCTTTTCTTTAACATGTCCATGGCATATGGACTGCTCGGACCCACTGACATGCAGAACACCATCCGACGTGCACAAACTAGAAGTCAGTGCCAACAACCTCAGCACTGTAAGCAGCCAAAAAAAATAAGATTGCAAGCTCAAAAAAAGATACCATGTTTATGTTTTTTTTAAAACTTTGCTATATTATTTAATTATATACTTTAAAGAGACTTGGTCACTGTGTCTGACCCATTCAGGGCTGTGTATTTATGACATGAGATCTCGTTCTATATAATTTCAACCGCCTTTGCAGAACCGTGTTTAGCGCTGAAAGTGTTTTATAGCCTGAGAAAACATAATCGTGCCAAAGTGTAATGAAAGTTTCATATACTCTGTACAGAAAGCTCAGTGTACCGCAGCGGTCAGTGGAAGAAGCAGCTGTAGTCTAAGCGTCCTCTAAAAATATCCTTTCCCCAACGCTGATGGGTAACCTGATGCCAAGCACATGTGATAGTGTATGATTGTCATATTCCTATCTATGACTAGGCACTGCCAGACACTGAGCTTCTGTGCCAGGCAGCAGCTGGGAGAGACGGGAACAAACAAAAACTACACACTGACAACTTAAGTCGAAATCTTTACTCCAAGCGCTTTGAAATGATACAATGTAAAACAAGTCAAGCAAATTGTTGCCAACATGAGATGACTATCGCTTACTGTTGTTCACTTGTGCTACTTTTACCAAACAGATTTATGCCAAAGTCAGCTTCTAATATGCCTTGAGATCTCCCTGCCATAAATAAAGTTTTACTAAACCCACAACAGTAAAATTGGTCTGTATATGCAGTAAAGCATGCTTGTTATACTCACTGTGTAACCTAAGGGGTTAATCCCATGCATTGTGTAAAAGCTGTTTGAACCTGTCTTCTCTTAATCCCCCCTTCTCCCACAGTCCCCAATCCAGCTCCTGATAGAACAGAGACTTGGATGCACTCTGCACATGCTCAGTTTGATGTGTATTGCTAGAGGGTTTTTTTCTTGGGAGGGTGCATGTGATCAGCACAGGGACAATCAGCACTGTCCAGACAGAGGGTCAGGGGTCATGCAGCCTCATAGGACAGTCAGAGGAGAATTAAAACTCCTTCTACAAGCTTTAATAGGACACTGATAGAAGTCACAAGTCTGCTATATACTGCTGATGAGAAATGCAATTTAGCAGTTTATATTTACTAAAATATTACTAAAATAATTGCATTTCCATGTTCTGTGTACTGTGAGAGACCAGATATAGTGAATGCTGGGTCCTGGGTTTAGTAACACTTTAAAGACTGTTGGGGGTTCCTGTCTATCTTGGTGTGCCTGTCTTTTAATCCAATGGCCACAGAAAGTATGCAGACCCAGGAACACAAGCACAGATATCTTACCAACAGAGCCACAGAAAGATGGAAAAAATTCACAGTTGGTTTGAGTTTTCAACATCTACCAAAAAAAACGAAAAAAGTCCTTCCTTGCAATGGGGTTGCCCCCATACTAAAAGGGTTATAGGCACTATAACGGCTAGGGGGAAAGATGTCCGCCGGTCACTCGCGATCGTCGGGTGGAGAGGGAGAAAGGCAGGCGGCTAATGTAAACAAAGCCGCCTGTCATTCTCCCCTGTATAAAAGCACAGATCACTCGGTCCTGCTATGTAGGACCGTTGATCTGTGCTGTTACACACAAAGCCACATCCAATCACAGTAAGAAACACGCCCCTAGGGACACACTTAACCCCTCCCTCTCCAATAAAGTTAACCCCTTCCCTCCCAGTGTCATTTTTACAGTAACAGTGCATATGTATAGCACTGATTACTGTAGTAATGTTACTGGTACCCCCAAAAGTGTCAAAAATGTCAGTCAAGGGTCTGATCTGTCCGCCGGAATGTCGCAGTCCCGCAAAAAAAATCGCAGATCGCCGCCATTACTCGTTAAAAAAATGACAAAAATCTTTCCCTTAGTAAACGCAATAACTTTTGCGAAAACCAATCAAAATACGCTTTTTGCGATTTTTTTTACCAAACATATGTAGCAGAAAACAAATTGGCCTAAAATGTTAAAAAATGTTAGTTTTTAAATTTTTGGGGGGGAATTTCATATAAAAAATTTGAAAAATATTGTTATTTTTGCAAAATTGTCGCTCTTTTTTTGTTTATAGTGCATGATCAAAAAATCGCACAGGTGATCAAATGCCACCAAAAGAAAGCTCTGTTTGTGGGGAAAAAAGGACGTCAAATTTGTTTGGGTACAGCGTGGCACGACTGCGCAATTGTCCATTAAAGTCACGCAGTGCCGAATCGCAAAATAGGCCCTGGTCAGGAAGGGGGTAAAATCTTCCGGGGCTTAAGTGGTTAAAACATAAATAAGAATAAATATATATATTAAACTTTAAAAATCCAAGTATTAAAATTCACTCAGCCATAGAACTCGAGTGATAACCAAGAATTCATTCATCAAAGTCCCCCCTTGATACAAGGGTGACAAAACCACATAATGGTGCCACGACAGGGTGGGGGGAAGGGGGGCTCTCCAAGCCGATCCAAGACACTGAGGAGTATTCAGTCACGCAGAGCTTTATATAGCCCACAATACGTGACGAAACTTCTAGCGGCTCACGTTTTTCCCGCTCTGACTCCTCGTGACCCTCTCCTCAGTGACAATTAAAGCTACACTAACCCAAATTTTTTTTTTTAATATGAATACTAACTGAATCTTAATTTAACTTAAATTATGGGGCAACCACACTCCCATGCCGTAGGCCCTTAAGCATGCCCACTTATTATTTAGAATGGGCAGTGTGGCTTGTGCATGGTGCAGTGGGCACCCAGCTCTAAAGCCGCAAGCTGTCACAGCCGGGTGCCCACAGTTAAGAAGCCGGTGCCGGAAAGTAAAGATGGGTGCGCACAGCGTATCGCACTGCTGTACATTGCCATAACATTGCCGTACATTTTGCACACTTCAAATAAAGTTAGTACAAAACAAAAAAAAAAACAGGGAGCCATGTGATGTGTTAAATCGCACATTACACAGCTCCCTACCACAGCAGGCAATGGACAGCTGCCGGATCGGTGAATCGCTGCCGCAGCTCTCCTTTGCTGCGTGAATTCGGCCCAACATTGAAGGAAATTAGGTAGAGAATGTAAAAAAATACGCTTTACCACAAATCCTCGGGGGGCATGGCCTATTGTTCTGAGGCCCCTCTTCTAAGCTACACTCTGATTGACCCCTGTAAATGGAGAAATCTTCTGATATTCTACCTATACAGGGAAAAATGGCTACTAATACTAACAAATGTACAAATTTGTATTATTAGGTGTTTTCAGCGCTAAACAGATGGTAAATTATTAGAAATCCACAAATATTTCATTATGAATTATATTATATGAATTAAAAAATAGCATCACTAGTTACCTTGTTACAGTTTCAAAATTAAAATCTTACTGATTTATAAAAAAAAAAAACCTTTTACACTTATTAACTCCTACACTTCCATAGACTCCTGGGTTAAAAGGAATCACGGAAGTGAGAAACTCAGTATAGGCAGGTAGCTGCAGTGTGTTAAAGTTCGCTGTAAATGTTCATGTAATTGGGTTGGTCTACTGAGCAGAGTGTACTGAGTAAACACAGCAAGCCTGGAGTCCTGCACACAGGCCAAGCCAAGTCACTTCAGGACAAGTTTACTAAGACATCAGATGCTGCGCAGCTAAAATATTTAAAGGGTCCTTCCACTGATGATATTTCAGTTATACTTAGAGTCTGGTGGCTTGATTCATTCCCTGGTTTCTTATGTCTCTTGGGGGGCACCTTGGCAATCTGCTTGCTTCCAATCACCTTGGAATCTTCCTGCTAACTCTGTTGCAATCCGGGATAATCCATTATTTTATGAAGGGGGAAGAAATGAAAGTTGAAGTCCATGCAAGCAGAATGATTTGTTTTACTGCTTAATAATTCTTGAGATTTACACGATGCCACACAGCCAGCCTGGTGCTTGGATTTCCTATACTGTAGTTGAGAAATAAAGTTAGGTCTCATCCACTTTGTGATAGGATAGTGAAAGAACAGCAGCAGAGTGAGAAGTTCATCTCTCTATCACTCAGTTCTTTCCTCCTGTTAGCATGTTAGTTGTTAGCATGTCCACTGCAGCACAACTAATTGGCTTATTGCAGTGTTTCTCAACCATTTTTGTGTCAAGGCACCCTTTAAAATTATGGACAGCCTTGAGGCACCCTCCAAAATTATGGACAGTCTCGAGGCACCCTTTAAAATTATGGACAGTCTCGAGGCACCCTTTAAAATTATGGACAGCCTTGAGGCACCCTCCAAAATTATGGACAGTCTCGAGGCACCCTTTAAAATTATGGACAGTCTCGAGGCACCCTTTAAAATTATGGACAGTCTCGAGGCGCCCTCCAAAATTATGAACAGTCTTGGGGCACCCTCCAAAATTATGGACAGCCTAGGGTCACCCTCCAAAAGTATGGGTAGCCTTGGGGAACCCTTTAAAATTATGGACAGCCTCGAGGCACCCAATGTAAAAAACTATTTTAATAACTTTATATAATGCATCGACATCCACACATGTAGGACGCCCAACGTTGGAGGCGATTTCTTCTTCCAAATCAAATACACTTCTGCACACTGGTACTGACTAGTATTCCAATGTTTCTCTTCTCCCTTAGTTTTTCTCCATCACTCAGCTAATGTGACCCCAGCACTGACAGAGAGGAACAGGGGAGAATCAAAACAGAATGCAATGCAGACAACCAACATCCATCTTATCAACTGCTTATGTCATTGGTTGTTAGGATGCCGGTGGCTAGAAGGTTGTAATGGTGCACAATGAAAATGTGAGGTTTTGTGTAACTAACAGTCAGGCTTGATCCACCTGCTGTCTTGTATACGATTTTTGGGCATTTTTTAGGCATTTTGCCTAGGCACCCCTGAAGAAACCTCAAGGCGCCTCAGGGTGCCTGGGCACCCTGGTTGAAAAAGACTGGCTTATTGTGTTGATTCTCCCTCTCTTAGTCTGAGCTTTGCTGCACAGGGTATGACAAGCATACCAAGGCAACATCTTACATTAGCAGTTGATTTTCAACATATATGTAATGATTTTCCAATAAAACACATACCAACTTGCATGGCCATATTTTCTGCCTGGGGTCCTCAGCTTTAGAGAAGGATATTTCAGGTGGTATGTATACATTAATGCACACACACACATAGATATATCTATATATATATATATGCACACACACATATATATATATATATATATATATATATATACACACACACACATATATATATATATATATATATACATACATACACTCATACACACACACACATATATATATATATATATATATATATATATATATATATATATATATATATATATATATATAAGAATGTGAGTTAGGGACCTTAGATTGTACGCTCCTTGTTAAGGGCTGATGTGAATGTGCAATGTATATGTAAAGCGCTGCGTAAATTGACAGCGCTATATAAGTACCTTGAAATAATAAATAATATATATATATATATGATCCACTGTGCTGCTGTAGGAAATCCTATTCTATTAACTCCTAGGTAATTCACACACTAACCCAATAATTTATAGGCAATTTATAGGCTATTTAGGCAATCCAAACTGCACCTTGAGGACTTTTAATGAAATGTGTGTTACAGTGGACTGCAATGGAGTGGAACAAAGAGCACTTATGTACTTTTTGGATTGTTTATATATGCACTTTACAGCATGATTTTATACATATATAATTTATGAATTATTGGTATTGTTTTTTTGGGGAGATGAAAAAAGTATTGGTTTTAGAAAGGTAGGTATTGAGTTTAGCACTACACTGATTTAATTTATATTGTATTAGTTGCTATGGTATTACTTTTTTTGATACATTTTATCGGCATGTTCACTTTTTGCTTATTAATACAACAACTTTTCACATTTGGTTTTACACTTCATTTTGGCAACACAAGCTTCTGTAAACTACAGTGAAATCATGTTATATTTTATAGCAAAGTCAAGTTTTGCAATATAAAAGTAATAATGTTGCTGCTTTTATAAACATCCCAAATGTCCAGAGCTATAATGCTTCTATAATACCTTTTCTTCAAAACCTCCACAATGTAGTCAGAGTAGCTCACAGAGAAAAAGAAAATAGTGCTATCCTTGATAATGATATTTTTGAATACCAGAAGTTTTAAGAAAAACATAAAAACTTTTTTTTTTAATATATAAGCCATTTCCATCTTTTGTGATAGGTCAGTTTCAAGTTTAAAATGTATCTAAACCTCAAAACATGTCAAATTTTGCAGGTAATCAGGCCTTGGATGTGGTTGCCTTAGTTTCCTTTTTTCAGAGTAAGAATATTTTTTAGCAAGTACAGAAAATACCTGTTGATCTTGCCAGAAATGCTATGTCCTGGTCACTTCTAGTAAGTTGGAAGAAAAAAAAAACATATACAATGTTATCTTTCTTTTGTGATCTACTAGTCCCACCAATCCAGCATGTAATGGAGATGAACAAAGGCAGAAATGTTTGAAGTTCAACCTGTGTGACATCCATGGCTCCTTCCATAGATACCAAGGAGAAATGAGAGTAGAAACAAAGGGACATGAAGTATTTTATTTGCAAGAATACCAGGGGAAAATAAAAGGAGCAAAGTATGAAATACTAATGCACCCACTACATCTAAAGACTTGCAAGTTGCAATATATTACATTTTGGCTTTTGGATTTAGATACAAATCAACTACTCTTACCAAAAGAAACTTTTCCTATATTGATATCTTCTTTCTTTCATATGAAACTGATGTCCCCCTGTCCTTTGTGCAGTCCCTGGATTAAAAGTTTAGCTATTTTTTTATTGACCTTGTACATATTATTAGATTTGGGTTGGATCAACTCTTGGTGACATTTTTTTTTTTTTAAGTGACACTATGGGATTGATTTACTAAAACTAGAGAATACAAAAGCTCTGCATAGAAACAAATCAGCTTCCAGTTTTTTTGGCAAAGCCTAACTGAACAAGCTGAAGTTATAAGCTGATTGGCTACCACGCATAGCTGCACCAGATTTTGCCCTCCTTTTACACTTTTTAACCCCTAAATAAAAAAAGAATAATTAAATATAAATAACAACATAAATATAAATATATTCCATAAATAATCTCATATGTGTAACATATCATATATCAAAATAAATATAAAAATAAAAATTCATAGCAATTATAATCTTCCAAACTGAATAAAGTGCAAGTCTCTTGTGCTCATATAAAATTAAAAGTTCATAGCAATTATAATATTCCAAACTGAATAAAGTGCAAGTCTCTTGTGCTCATATAAGTGCTTCGTGCTCAATAAATATATGAATAAAGTGCCGGTGCTCAGTCCTAGTGAGTTGGTGCTCCCCTCTCGGTTCCCCACTCACCAGAAGCTGAGAGAAATATCGCCTTAAAACTGGTTTTATGAGGTGAACACCTCTATGGATCGCCAACAGATACAAGCTGTAGATCTCCTGTGCCTCTATATCCAGGTAATTATCCATAAAAAGAAAAGGGCCATCATTGTGCATTATGTTCCAAAAGTTTATTTTACACGCAACATAAAGATACACTTACAATATGTGGAAAGTCAATCCGTCCCGTGGGTTTGCTAAAGGCGGATTGACTTTCCACATATTGTAAGTGTATCTTTATGTTGAGTGTATAATAAACTTTTGGAACATACTGCACGATGATGGCCCTTTTCTTTTTATGATATTGGGGAGCATTACCTGGATATTTACCTGGATATAGAGGCACAGGAGATCTACAGTTTGTATCTGTTGGCGATCCATAGAGGTGTTCACCTCATAAAACCAGTTTTAAGGCGATATTTCTCTCAGCTTCTGGTGAGTGGGGAACCGAGAGGGGAGCACCAACTCACTAGGACTGAGCACCGGCACTTTATTCATATATTTATTGAGCACGAAGCACTTATATGAGCACAAGAGACTTGCACTTTATTCAGTTTGGAATATTATAATTGCTATGAACTTTTAATTTTATATGAGCACAAGAGACTTGCACTTTATTCAGTTTGGAAGATTATAATTGCTATGAATTTTTATTTTTATATTTATTTTGATATATGATATGTTACACATATGAGATTATTTATGGAATATATTTATATTTATGTTGTTATTTATATTTAGTGTGACACCATATTTGTATGCACAGTTGCACAGTTATTTATCTGCACAAGCACTTTATGATGATATTTATTAATTAGTATAATTGATGTTAATGGTTTCGGTTTAAGCAGCGCAGGTACTTAGTTTTTAGAATTGTCTGAAAGGTATCACCTTTTATACCAGCAGCAGCTTATTTATTTAATTTATTGATTAATTATTGAGTTTAGACATATTTATTTATTTATTTTGGTATCACTTATATCCACCGAAACAAGGTATCCTAAGCGCAAGCCCTTTACATTCTAAAAAAGAATAATGATTCTCCAAAAATAATCAAAAATTACCCACTACTTAAAAGGCCTGTCATTTTTCATGACGTCTTTTCTTACTGTGTTTTTCTGCCTTCTTTTAACAACAGTTTATAGTCCATAGTCCATACCACGAGCAGGCAAGATATGGTGGCTTTACTCCTACATACAGTGGCACCATGGAAAATTAATGTAGCCACCCTCTAACAAGAAGTTGGGTCACACCAGCCACCAAATAACTAACTAAAAAGGCCCATTATATCTTCTCCAAATCTCTTTTATCTTTGTAACATTGAAAAATGAAAACTTTTTTGCAACATCCTTTAATATATATATATTCTTGACCAATGGTCCAGAATATCGAATAATTCAAAGAGGAGAGCCTACATTCTTCAAAAACTGCTACCTGTGCTGCCTCCCTTTGACTGTTTGCCATGTTATTGTTTAAGTTATGTCTCTTACATTTCTCCTGGCCTGCTATGTTCTCTGTACCAATTAATGTCCATGCTACGCATGAAAAGGTTTTATAGACCGCACCTCCTTTGTGACGCAGAATAGCTTCCAGAACCAAGCAATAAATTGATGATAAATCAATTTCCTGCGCATTGCAGCCTAATCTCTCTCCCTGTCTTTATGGAAGGCAGAGATGCCGGCATAGAGAACAATTTCTTTCCTTCCCGTTTATCCTCTCTGGGTTGGACTGTAATGAATTCAACGCACAGGAAAAAGGTATAATCTCCTTTGCACTGTCACACTTGCCTTCTCAGGTCAGAAAATAATGAATGTGAAATAGGAAAGTTCTGGCTACCAATTTACTGTGCAAATGTGAAAATGGTCCATACAAAACAAGGTTTACTTAGCAAAGAGAGTTATATTTGGTATGATTTGAAAATTGTAGAAAGTACCCTGGAGAATGTTCCCTACAATTAACCTCTTTCCAACAGATTCAGGAAGAGATGCACTTCTTTGAAAATTCTTACAAAAGTCTTTTAAGGAATGGATGTTGACAATATCATGGTTTTTTCATGAGATGCCCTTCTTTATTTTTTATTTAATGGGGTTACTAGAATGTCCTTCCAGAAAGCAGATGATGCATGTAAGAAAGGCTTACCTCACTTAAAGCCCAACTAATTACCTGCATAGGTCACTTATTCCAGAAGGCAAATAGTTTTCTCTTTAGCTGGGCCCTCAGGTCAAGATTTCATAATTATGACATATGTATATGTATACCTGTTCTTCTTAAGACCAATTCTGATACAATAATAGACTTGCAGCTCCTGAAGAAGTGGAGTATTCCATGAAACGCATCAGGCAACATAAGACCAGCATATATGTATATCACATTTACCAAATGTTTTTAAACCGATGAATAAGATTGTATCATGGATCTATTTTATGGAATATTGTATGGTATATTAGTATGTTTTTAAACTTAATTAAAAAAAGAAAGTATCTTTTTTAATAGTTGTGCCTAAAAAAATCACATCTTTCAAAATACGTTACTAGTTTTCTATTTAGTTGAAAAGTTCCATGGAGTCAAATGATCCATGGATTAGTTATTAACAGAGCCAACAACACTACTGTCTACCTTCCAGGAACCTACCTAAATAGTTCTTTAATTGTCAAAATCAGGCATGTCCAACCTGCAGCCTGGGGGACACATGCGGCCCGGAACCCCAGGCAATGCGGCCCACTGCCCCCTGACAATTTTTTTTTTGCTGGGGAGGAAGGAAGTCGGGTCGGGGGCATGGCCACAGTGGCTTCCAACTAACGGTAGGCAGAGGCTGCCTCGGAGGGGAGGGGGGGAGGGGGATGTGAGCATGTGCAGTGTTTCTGACTCCTACCACCATGACCACTTCAAATCACTATAGTGGTCATGGTGGTTAGAGTGTTCCTTTAATATCTCTTAGAAGAAGTAAACCTTCATATACTGATTCAATTTCATTTCATCATCCTCTAGCTGTGTTAAATTAGTGCGGGGGGTGTGGCCACGCGGGAAGGGCGCAGCGGCATTTTATTACTTATATACCTTAACTATAGAATATATTTTATATGCGGCCCGAGAAAATTTCTCTACACTCAATGTGGCCCAGAGAAGCCAAAAGGTTGGACACCAAAATCATCTACAAGTAATGCAGTGTTCACCTAAAACATTTGTATCTGTTGTCATATATGCAGTATATGGCATCCAGATGTTCCTGCCTGAATGGGCGCAAATCTTGTACAGCGTTTCTATAATCCCAAAACTCAAGCTGTTCTTCGATCGAGATCTCAACCCTGAACCCTCCCATATATCACTTCTGGTCCATAGCTATAAAAGGTGACTGCAATTATTAATAGTGACTAACGAAAGTGGCAGGCCTTGGCTATAGGAGCTGGTAGCAAATTTCATAATCGAATGTCTAGGCTTTCAGGGCTCCAGGTATGCATTTATTTATCATCCTAAAACAGACTCAAAGAAAAGATGATTCAAGCGGGTGGTGATAGGTGTTTTCCCTCAAAGTATAGATACATTTTTTGGCATGTGATTATTAGAAACGTGATACTCAATTTGAATTTTGTTTTGTTTTATGCTCCCAAATTGTGGAGAACAACTATATTTTAGATCTCTAATGCTACCCTACCCAGACCTTGCTGAACAGTTACTTGTTATAATAATAATTAAAAAAGGCTGCTGCCAAAACTGGGATGAAGCTATCCTTGTAGGCAGTCTAGTCATGTTACCACAATGAGCCTGTATAAAATAAAGCATTCTTAGTTATTTTGGGTAGCTGTTCATAGATCAAATACATTTGGCCTAGTAACCTTGAAACCCGGGCAATTCAAATTGTGCATATGATGAAAAAGTCAAGTGAAAATCACATGTAAAAATGGTCAATAGATCCAAAGGCAGACAGATGAAGTTCCGTAAAAATCAGCTTGCCCACTAAGATTAAGTTTGGCCCATCACTTGAGCCTAATAATGGTTAGTGAGGCTGCTCAAGGGATGAAAATGGGTGGGCAGTGCCAAACAGGACAGGAAAAGCAGAGATTTGTATATAATGTTAGTTGTCTATATCTACTTATCTAATTATTTTGAAACATGGTTTCTGATAAGGGTGACCTCTACTTATGTAGGTTCCATTTGAACTGCCCAGGTTTATACCAAGTTTGCTTTAAAAGGTATTACCCTAATATACTTGACACCACATGCCAATAAACATCTGAGGTTAGCATATGAAATATGTTCGTACTTTAAAAACAGGAGTGGATTGTACTCATAAAAGCCAAATTTTCAAGGAGGTAGCTACAACTGATTTTGTAGAAAAAAAAGAAGCAGACTTACATACACTATACTTTATTTCTGCCTACAATTGAGAGAACCTCTTAAATAAAACACTAGATTTCTTCTCAAGAACTCCAACAGTAGTGATTGTGAAGATTTAGTGCCTTTCGATTTTGCATATATCTTTTATTCACAATCTTCTTCAATAAATGTGTCTTCATTATGTTAGCAGACAATAGGCAAGAGAGTTTTTCTGCACACAGTGCAGCTGATCACACATTTTTATTATTCCTAAATGGTATTCGGTTTATGTATGCAGCAAAAAAACTCATCCACCGATTTGCTGTTCTTCATCTATACTCTAGTCCTCTCGGATAGCTTAAAGTTAGGGGGGGAGGAATAAAGCGAACCTGTTATACGCAAAGGAGTACTCAAACTTTAAATGGTACAGCAAAGCCTACAGAAACCCAACTTCCACCCAAATTATTTATTTTAAAGGGTAACTTAATTTTTACTATAGTTATCTTTAAAATGACCTCTTTCTCAGCAGCAATCCCTCAAAGGTTTTTGCGTACTGGTCATCGCTCCTCTCAGATCTTCATTGTGCAGCCAGCTTGGGCCTGCCTAACCATTGCTGCAGAAGTCTCCTGGCTGAGCTCTTCTTCCTCTGAGAATACATCGAAGCGTCCTTAATCATTCCTATGGAGAAGCTGCCACTGGTGGGATGAACAATAGATGGTCTCTCCATAGTATGCAATGTAAATTGTAGTGGCACAAAGGAATAAAAGCCCAGTCAGGAGACTTCTTTATCTCCCAGCTTGCCATAGAGCAAAGTTTTTGGAACAGGGAGTACAGGTATCCTTTACATAGTGAAAAAAAAAGGGTTTCTTCTATGTTTCTAAGGGTAAATTCTAGATTTTCATTACTATCTGCATTAGGATAATTTCTACTAAAGTCTTGTCTACCATCAGTGGAACATAACATAGAGATATCTTTTAATTGGGACAAATACAGCAATATGAACATCTCTTCTTAAAGCAGAGCTTCAGCCAAAAGGGAACACTTAGCTTGTTTGCCTCCCCCCCTCTGCTGCCACTTTTGGCACCTGAAAAACCAAATGATGGGCCCTCTAAGACATTTACCTCAAAGAAAAAAGTCCTTATACAACAATTCATTTTTAGGCTTATCAGGTGCCAAAAAAAATATAGAGAAGGAGTGGGGGGAGTAAACCAGTAAAATATTTATGGAAAGACTGAATAAAAGAAGCTGGTTTAATTTACTGCAACCACCCAATCCAAGTAAGGAAAAAAAAAACACTTTTGGCACCTTTCGGGGGGTGGGAGTGGGTACCTGGTTTTAACAGGTACTTTCTCCCACTTCCGGCTGAGTTCACCGCCACTAGGCCATCCACAAAGTGCAGCGCGCTTCACGCATGTGCAGTAGGGAACCGGCTACGAAGCTGCAGGGCTTCAATGCCAGTTTCCATTAGGCAAGATGGCAGCGGCAGCACCCGAGAGCCAATTGAAAAATCAGCCCGGATGAAAACACCACTGAATTCCTGAACAGGTAAGTGTCCTAATAATGAAAGTCAGCAGCTACAGTATTTGTAGCTGCTGACTTTTATTTTTTTCTGAAGGAGCCTGGAGCTCCGCTTTCACTAGAGTGGAGGCGGGTTAGGTTTTTATCGCTCCAGTTAGAGAGACCTTCTATCACTTTTTGTCTCAATAACATTTTCTGTCCTTGGGACAGGAAGTGAGGGAAAATTTCCCCAACTGAAACCAAAACCAGACAGAGGTACTAACTATTCTCCGCTTTATCCAATTATAACATTAAAATGTTTCTGCTGGAAATAATGTGGACCTGCCCCCCTATTCCTAAGGTCATCTTCCTTACCTTCTACCTCTCTCACACCTGCAAATTTTTTATTTTAAAGAAAGTAGATACCTTTTTTGTCTTTCCTCCGATGATGGCATATCTGGACACATAGACCTGGCAAAGATCAACTTTCCCCTTGCGGAGTATCTGCTCATGTGCCAGTTCTCGATTCAAGATGGTGGTGCTGGAAATTTGTTTTTGTTTTTTTTAAATATATGGACAAGTGATATAAATGTAATTTTGGATATATAGGGTGGAGTTCCTCTTTGAAATTTAACCAGAATTGCAAAGAAGGAAGGGAAACTAAGAGGACTTTCAACTCTAATTATGTGTGGGTTCTTGTGGGGCCCTGATAAGAACATTGAACTGTAATCCCTATTGTCGCAGGGACTGATGTGGGAGGTGAAGTGATCTGTAATTGCATGTTACATGAATAACTGCAAATAAACATTTCTGAGAAACAATCTATCAAGTTTACATCAGGTGGTCAGGAACTGACTCAGCCCCTACCAGCTCACAAAAACTACCGCCACTTAACTGAAAGAATTAAGAACATAACTCTATTCATAGAGAATCCTTGTCTCTATCCTTAGTGTGACCCCTGTTTCTCCTGTGGCTTTAGTACATGCATGCCCATTTCTTAGAATAAATTTCTCAGAAAATTCAGAAAATTTGCTCCTCAGAACATTTCTTTTTTTTGAAGGCCCTTAACATTTTATCCAGACCGCCTATTGGAATGATATCCCAGATGTTTTAAATAGGTTTCATTACACTATGTACAATTTTTCCAAAATGAAAACCACATTCACAATTCTAATTGTGTTTCAGAAACATTTTATATCTTGCTTTTTCACATTTTCTCATCAAGCGAACATTAATTTAACCCCACTATTACAAAATTGAGCAAACTTTCCGAAAACAAAAATCTCTTGAAATAAATTCTACTGGTGTATGGGCAGATTAATACGTCCACAGCCAAACCCTGGAAGCGGCTCTTATCTACATTTTAGCCTCCCCTTCCCGCCCTCAGTGAATACCATATCAATCATCTCGTATCCATGTAATAATTGACTGGTGTTAACCGTGTCATCATGTAAAAGGATATTAAAAATGGTTCACCGCAGATCATAAATTTCAGACTCAGCCTCAGAGTCACTTTCTGTCATTGGGGAGTCTTCCTCACTAGAGTTGGGTGGTTCTCCTGCTGCCGCGGTTTGTTTAAATGCTGCCACCATATTGCTCCCGTTGTTTCTTATTACTGTGAGGATCTTCCTCTTTGATATGTATTACTCTTGCAAGCATTTGTCCAAACATGCTTTAATTGACTGTGCAGTGTGTGGGTGGGCTACTTGTTCAATGGCCAACAATATGTGTTCAGGTTTTTGTTGTTCAACACAAGAGTAGCATGCACTTATAGTAAGGAATGTAGCTAAGAGTCCTTGTTTGGTTCACAAATCAGTGTAAATAGGCACTCCCCGGGCAGCAGCCAGTCTCTTTTTGAATTTTTGTTTTTCATCTTTATACTGTTTTCAATCAGATTACTTATTTTAGTTTTCTTTGGAACAGTCAGCTTCCTATCTACTGTGCCCATCGTGCTAACAAAGTGCTCATCTTCAATCGTTCTGCCTGGTAGTCCGGTACAATTCATCTTGCTGAGGCCTCCTCCCTGGCCTGTTGTTCCTTAGAGTCAATTTTGTATTTTGAAGCACCTAAAAGAGCAGTGTAAATAGTTTGCTGTCGTGCACTGGCTTGACTTGGCTCATCATTTGAGGTTTTCTATATCTATGGGGTTGAATTAGGGGGAAAAATTAAAGCTATTCTGATTTTACATTCTCTCTCACCCCACACAGTCAGCTCCAAGTTGTCTCTATATAATATACCACATGTATGGCTCTTACCAGGGCCGGCCTTAGGCGTTTAGGCACCCTCTGCCGTACGAAAATTGACAGTGCCCCAGCCCATTCCAGAGACCACATTCTTCTATATATATTTTGGTGAGATACTTCAATTCGGGGAAAGCAGCAGCTGATAGATATTATGAAATCACTTCTATTAAGATTCGGTAACTAAAGTGCACAACATGGACAGATAAACAAACAGCTATTACTTTAGAATAATAAAAGGTATAAAATCTGACTGCAATAAAGTTTGTTAATAAAATCCTTGCAATGTACATAGATAAGACTATTCCCAACAAAAGTGGAGTTAAGTGCTATGCTTACCTTTGAATTTTTTTTCAGGTTAAGTTGCTCTGGGCAGTGTGCGGACAGTGAGGAGGCCTGTAATGCTGCACAGGTATAGGGATGGTGGTCTGAGACGCCTGTAATCCTGCCCTTTGCCCTGAATGTCGTTGGTCAGAGGAGGGCTGTAATGCTGCACAGTGCTGGATGGTGGTCTCAGGTCTGACTTGGATGGCCTGTATTGCACAGTGCTCTGGATGCCAGTGGTCAGAAGAGGCCTGTAATGCACACACACAGTGCTCTAAGGGATGGCCTGTAATGCACAGTGCCCTAGATGCCAGTGGTCAGAGGAGGCCTGTAATGCTGCATAGTGCTGGATGTGGTCTAAGGTCTGAGGGGTGGCCTTTAATGCACAGTGCCCTGGATGCCGGTGGTCAGAGGAGGCCTGTTGTAATGCTGCACAGTGCTGGATGGTGGTCTCAGTTCTAAAGTATGGCCTGTAATGCACAGTGTCCTGGATGCCAGTGGTCAGAGGCCTGTTGTAATGCTGCATAGTGCTGGATGGTGGTCTCAGGTCTGAGGGATGGCCTGTAATGCACAGTGCCCTTGATGCCAGTGGTCAGAGGAGGCCTGTTGTAATGCTGCACAGTGCTGGATGGTGGTCTCAGGTCTGAGGGATGGCCTATAATGCACAGTGCCCTGGATGTCGGTGGTCAGAGAGGAGGCCTGTTGTAATGCTGCACACTGCTGAAGGATGGTCTCAGGTCTGAAGGATAGCCTGTAATGCACAGTGCCCTGGATGTCACTGCCAGTGGTCAGAGGAGGCCTGTAATGCACACACAGTGGTCTGGACAGATGGTTGTCTGAGGGGAGGCCTCAGGCCTGCTGTAATTGTAACTACACACTCACAGTAGGTGCTCTGTGTGCTCTCTGCTCTGGATGTGGGTGGTCGTCTTGTGACTTGTGAGTCGGGACCCCGGAGGCCTGGCTGTAATGCACAGTGCTGCTCCGGTCACTTGCAGTCGTCATGGGGCACACAGTCATTTGCTTGCTGAGAGTGGAAGCAGGCGGAGCTCCGTGAAAACCAGAATATGGGTAAATGTCCCTGCCTCACATTTTTGTTTTGTTTTCCTTCGTTAATGAAAACTGATTTGATTTTTGTTAAAGTTTTTGTCAGTTGACGAAAATGTGCTTTACTTTTAGTTTCGTTTTCGTCACTGTAAAAATGCCACTGCGGAAAATTTTGACCAAAACATTTTTCGTTGACGAAATTAACACTGGTCCACAGCCAAGTACTCTCTACAGTGACTGACAGTGGCTCCTATCTACATCCTACATCTTAGCCCCCCTCCCCCCTCCTGTCCTCAGTGACTACCGTAACAAAGTAAGTGCTTGGGCACTGCCAATGTTACACTATAAAAGCTCAGTAGCTTGGCACCCATATATTTAAATGCAGGGCTACTGTGACGCAAAAATTTATTGTAAGTGACAAGAACAAGTCTTTGCTTTACTAGTGAAAGCCTAAAGCACTTTTATTATACTTCTAGTAACAAATCCTATACCCGCATGTTGGAGAAAGAAGTCTTGGTAAGAATCTAACATCCCCTTACACATAAATATATACACGTATATATACATATATATATACGTAATTCTTGTGAATGAGCAGCCCAAACCAACTGTATACAATATATATATATATATATATATATACATAATATATGTATACATACTATATATATATATATATATATATATATATATATATAATATATATAATGAATGTATACAGTTGGTTTGGGCTGCTCATTCACAAGAATTACCTGCAAAATAATGGTACCACTTTCAGCACCTAAAATCCAAAAGAATCATACCGCCAGGGAGGTTAAAAAAAATGCATATTGTTTTACCTGCAAAAAAATGTGCATTTATTATTTTTTGGGAAAAGTGAACTTATCCTTTAAGACCATCTCCAGAAAAAGAAAAAATGCAGTGGGTCCGCTCCCACATTTCAAGGGTTAAATGCTTGTTTAGGTCTAAGGGACTGGGATAAGCAGTTCCTCTGCTCTCCTGCCAGCTGGCACTCTCCTCTTCTACCCTATGCTCCATCAGTGGACTGCCCCTCGTCATCCCCACATCCAGTACAGGGATGTTGTGATGACATCAGAGGGTATCCAACCCCCGAGGGGAGAAGAGGCTGCATGAACTGGTCTTACAGCCCGGGGAAGAGGAGTAAGTAAGTAAAGTGCTTTTTGGGGCCCTAGACCTAAATGGCCATTTAATCCTTGCAATGTGGGAGCAGCCCAACAGAAAAAGGGGTTTTCTTTTACTTTCCCGTTAGTTCAGCTAGAAGACTGGATCTTCTGCTTTTATTCCAACTTTCTCTTCTCCGGGTTATTAATTAATTTAGTGTTACTAAACCCACAACAGTAAAATCAGTCTTTACATGCAATAAAGCATCCTTTTTTGCTCACTGTGGAAAGGGGTTAATCTTCTGCATTGAGTAAAAAGTCTGTTTGATCTTGTCTTTTCTGATTCTCCCCTTTTTTCACTGTCCCCAAACCATCTCCAGATAGTACAGAGGCTGGGGACAAGCTGCATTTGCTCAGTTTGGTGTGTATTGCTAGGAAGGGTGCATGTGATCAGCACAGGGCCAATCAGCACTGTCCAGACAAGCTTTAACCAGACACTGATAAAAGTCACAAGACTGCTGTAACTGCTGATTAAAAAAGGTATTTAGCAGTCTATATTTACTAAAACTATTGCATTTCCATGTTCCGTGTACTGCGGGAGACCAGATATAGTGAATGCAGGTAACACCTTAAATATATAGCATTCTAGACAGAGGTAAACCACAGAAAAATTGGAATGTACAAGGCTTCATTGTCCTTGTGTTAGGAGGATAAAGTAGTGCAAGTCACTCAAGACTCATCTGCTGCTAAATGAGACCTAAGGGACCTGTGTGACCCTCTTCTAACAAGACAGTTTTGGCATCCGGGGCACCTGTTACCCTTATGTATCAACGTCTCTTTAATACAAACAGTACTTTTCTTCCATTTGTAAACAAGAAGGATTTAAGCTGCTGAATCAGCTTAGAGAAGAACCATGAAATAGCAGGTATCAAGCTCCAAGTTTGCAGTATAAATTTAGATGTATGCCTCACTCTGTGTATTGCCCTCCTCAGCTCACAGCATGCTAATTTAGGCAGCAATCAAAACAGTTTGTGCAGAAGGTATAATATATGTCATCCTCCTGTTACAGGACACACACTTCATAAATTTCTGTAATAGAAATACAAAGTACCTTTAACTCCTGCAGAGCTTTTGCCAATACCTGTTACAACATCTATACAGACATGTTTAAAAAAATACTTTTCCAGTCTGAATAAAAAATTGTGTATAAACATGTAAACAGAGCATTTTCAGCAAGCGGAGTTCCGGGCACAAAAACGATTTTTTTTTTTTGTGCCCCTCCGCTAGGTAGAGCTCACCTGAAAAGGAATTGGATTGTTATTTTTATTTTTTTTGTTTACTCACCTTTTTATTGAAGATCGTAAATACTCACCTCTGACTGCTTCCTCCCTCGGAGCCGCGGCTCACCCCGTCACTTCCTGCCTCGCGATGATTCCTGGGAGCTAAACGTCATAGCTCCCAGGAATCAATGCGACGGCACCGGCCCCGCTCGTCACTTCCGGGCGACGCCGCATTCCCCTGCTAAACAGCTTCTGGGCATGCCCAGAAGCTGTTTAGGAATGCGGCGCCGCACCGGAAGTGACGAGAGGGGACGGTGCAGTGCATTCTGGGACACGAAGACGTGCAAGAAGACAGAGAAGAGGACCGCGCCGGCTTCAGCTGCCCACAACAGAGATGGAAACGCTTTGGAAGAAATTTTCTAAGTAAGTATTTCTTCTAAAAGGTAAGTGCGAACCGGGACAGATCAGAGGCTAGCCATTGTGGAATGTGCTAGCCCTGACTGTCCCGGGGGTATGTTCAGCAAAAAATAATTTCTGTGCCCGGAACTCCGCTTTAACCACTGAAACCACCTCCGGAAGGTTTTAGCCCCTTCGTGATCAGAGCATTTTTTGCTATTGGGCTATTTGTGCTACTTTAACTGCCAATTGCATGGTCATTAAATACTGTACGCAAATTGAATCTTTTTTCACACAAATAAAGCTTTATTTTGATGGTATTTGATCACTTTTTTTTTGTTTGCTTTTATTAAATAAATGACCGAACATTTTGAAAAAAAAAATAAATAAAACTATATGTTCTAACTTATAAAACATATCCAATTAAAAAAAGAAAATCCGATTAAAGCCCGTGTGAAAGGACCCTTACAGAGCTGTTCTCTGCTCACTCACAGCTGTCAAAAAAAAAAAAAGAGCCTTTGGCAAATGCTTATCGACATTGTTAGGGCTGCTAGATAACTATAAACACAATGTTTTACAATGTATCATTTCGTTCTTTTAGAATTTAGATCAAAGGAATGAACTTCCGTCTGTAAGTGCCGGTTCACATTTCTGCGATGCGGGAACGGTGCGAATATACAGCGTGTTCCCGCATCGCATCCGGACCCCTGGAAGTTCACACTGCCATATGCGATACGCTGGGGGTGTCAATTAAAACTTAATGACACCCCCATGTCAGATCGCATATCGCAGTGCGATCTGAAAGTTCACACAGAATCGGATCACACTAGTGTAAACCACCATGCGATTCGATTCTGCTGCGGACCAAAAAAAGGGTCCTGTGCGAGTTCGGTGCGATTGCAGTGCGAATTCAGCCATACAAACTGTATGGCTGAATTTGCACCGCACAGAGATCGCATGTAATTTTAGGAGCAGTGCGCTCCAAATTACATGCAATCTCTGTGATCGCAGAAATGAGAACTGGCACTAAGTGAGGGAACTTTAACCTCTTAAAGACCAGGCCTTTTTCTGACACTTGTTGCTTACAAGTTAAAATCAGTATTTTTTGCTAGAAAATTACTTAGAACCCCCAAACATTATATCAGGGCTCGACAATCCCCGGGCGCCAGGTCGCATTTGCGACTAGAATTAGCGACCTGGCGCCTGGGGGTGCCCTGCAGAAGGTGTCCTGTCATTTTTGCCCGGACTTCCGCGCACGGAGTGCACGGACTTCCGGGCCGTCCGAAAATTGAGGCCCCAGCTTTTCAGCCTACTTGAGATGACAGGCTTCCAATGGAGAACTGGCGCCCTCTTGTGGAGGCCGGGAGTAATGACTGTTGTAATGACTGTTTCCACTGCTTTTTGTTCTCAATTCATTACCATCTCCCTGTCCAGTTAGTTACCTTTGACAGGGAGTGTGGTTATTATTATTTATATTTTTAAAAAAAATAAAAAAAAATTCTTTTTTTTCCAATTATTAAAAAAAAAAAATATATATATATATATATATATATATACACTTTTTTTTTTTTTTTTTTCCTCATCGCCATGCCACAGCCGAAGGCCCCTTTCACACGGGCTGTCTGATCAGGTCCGCCTGTCAGTTTTTCAGGCAGACCTGATCGGACCCTTGATTCTCCTCTATGAAGCAGTAATCTGCCGCCATCTGATCCTGTCCACCAAAAGCAGACGGATGGTGGTTCTGTTTTCTATCCATCCCGTGGATCGGATCAGATGGCATCGGATGGAAAGAGACAGACAGTCTGTTTTCATCCAATTGTGCTATAGAGGAGAGTGGGGTTCTAGTCATATTTATGTGTAAATTTAGTATCCGTTTTATTAAATAAAGCTTGGTTATTAGTTTAAAAAAAAAAAAAACTGGCTCCTAACTTTTTTAGCTGGCTCCTAGATTTCAGGAAAATTTGTCAAGCCCTGCATTATATATATATTTTTTAGCAGAGACCCTACAGAATTAAATGGCGATCATTGCAATCTTTTATGTCACACTGTATTTTTGCAGAAGTCTTTCAAACTCAGTTTTGTGGGAAAAATACACTTTACTGAATTAAAAAAAAAACTAAACAGTAAAGTTAGCCCAATTTTTTTGTATAATGTAAAAGATGATGTTACGCCGAGAATTGTGAGGGAATTGTGATCTTTATTCTAAGCAAAAAAATTGTGATTCTCATTTTATCCAGAATCGTGCAGCTCTAGATCACAGGAGTAACTTGTTATTGTTGTAAAATTTCCTTATTAAAAAATAGTAAAAAATACATTCTTATCCTCATTGCCCTGTATCGTCTACAAAAAATACACTGGGAAGCAAATAGCAACAACACAGATCATATTCACAGTATGAAAAGTAAACTGTTACCGGTGACTACAGCAAGCTAAAATAGACATGTAATGGAGTGGAGCCTGGAATTGGATTTGGTGTTCTCAGAGGGAATGTTAAGAGGATGGAAGTGTGCAGGAGGAGAAAGCGTACCAATAACTTTCTTGGATAGGGCAGCGCTACGACCATATCAGAATAAACAGGAGCCACAAAACAGAATGCAAAAATGGCAAAGCCTTTTTCAAAATGTTCAGACAAAAGAAATATACTGGATTTATAAGTAATTTGACGCATCTTAACAGCAGTGATATATAGACCATAGGTGCGCGCAGCCTATTGCATTAGGGTGTGCACCCCAAAGCTCATAAACACACATGCCTTTCTCTGCAGCCTCAGCTGCACTGGACAATGAAAGAATGGGAAGTGCTCTGTACTGAGTGGCTTCCTGTTCATTCACAAACGGAAGCATAGTAAACACAATTTACTATGCTTCAGTTATGAATAGACACAGTGAGTGAGTGTGTTCATTTAGAAAAGGAAGGTGCTGGTAAATTACATATTTACTAGCCCCTTCCCCCACTCTCCATCCTGAAACATTCCGAGCAGCAGCTGGGAGGAGAAGAGAGGAGGGAAACCAGCAGCACTGCAGGGCCAACATGGGGGAAGCCCAGGCAGTAGGGGGAATCGCCACTGCACGTAGTGATTAGAGTATGCCCAGGCACACCTATCACGCCCCCTGCACACGCCAATGATATAAACAGAGGTCACAGAAGGCTGCTGTAGCAAGGCTAAGGACTCGTTTACACAAGTTGCAGTCGGGTGCATTTTCTTAAACGCATCCCAACTGCGTGTATGGTAAAATCACCCTAGTACACACCTTAGTTCAGTTCCAGTGCTTAAAAAAAAAAAAAAGAACAGAGGCACGCATTTCTTCACAAAGGAACGCGCATAAATGAGAGGAAAAAAATGTTTGCTTACTAAATATAGATTTTTGTACTAAAGAAAAAAAGGAAGCCAAAAACACACTGCAAACATGTTACAAATGCATGTAAACATGCACACTGAACGCAGGGATTGCAGTGTAAATGAGTTTAATGCTGTAACCTTCCAATAGAACTCCTAATTTCCTCATCTGCCCCTTTGATGCAATATAGAATGCTCTAACCTGCTTGGTGCTCCAATTCTAGGAGGAAAGTCCTAGGCCCCTTTCACATGGGCCAGATCCAGTTTTGCTCAGCAGGGGATCTGTCTGCTGAGCAGAGCAGGTGCATGACATGTCCATGCCCGCTCCGCTTATGCAGAGCAGACGCAGCCATAGCCCACTCCGCTCTATGGGCAGCGGGATCTAAATGGATTGGCCTTTCTTTTACACTCCTCCAATCTGATACGGCAGCCAGAGGGGAACAGATCCCCTTCCGTCTTTTTGCCGGATCAGACCCGGGGGGTAGCCAGGTGTAAACAGACACAAGTCTGTTTACATCCGGCACTCCAGAGGAGAGGGAAGATCCAATCAGATCTCTTGTATGAAAAGGAACTGTCATACTGGTGCAATGCGGGAAACCCTGCAAATCCAGTGCGGGTTCCTGAATCGCACCTGAATCGCCGGCAGTTCACACCGCCATCTGCGAACTGCTGCGGGTGCATACTTGCCAATTGTCCCTTTTTTCCTGGGACAGTCCCTGCAAATAGGAACCTGTCCCAGGTAATTTATATTGTCCATGGAAGCGCCTGTTTATCGGGCTGCCCGTAAATGTTACGCAGAAGTAGTGCAGCTGAATGGGAGAATTGTTCCAACTCTGCTACTGTGGCCTTAAGTTTGAAATTCCCTTTTTAATTTCCTGTAATTCTCTCTATATTGAGTAGACTCTATAATCTGATAAGTAGGCGAGATTAATTATGCAGAGTGGTCGGAGCTTCGGGGAAGTGGGTGTGGTAATTGATAGCTGTGCTGCAAAGTGTCCCTGGAAATTGTTTTTAAATGTTGGCAACTATGCGGGTGTCAATACAAAGTTAATGACACCCCCAGATCAGTTTGCAGATCGCAGTGCGAACTGTGATTTCCATGTGAACTCTGAACACCCATGGGATCGGACAAAAAAAATTGGTCCGAATGCGATGCAAAGTCAGCCCTACAGTTTGTTTCCCATCGCACAGACAATGCATGTGATCTGCACAGCAATGCGGTGCCAATCACAGGCGATGTCTGGCATCGCAGCAGTGTGAACCCGCCCTCAAACCAGGCATTTTCTGAAAGCACATGACCTGTAGAATAAAAAATGTGCTACTGATCTTTTGGTCCCCGCAATAAGCCCCGGTTCACACTAGGGCGACCTGTGAGGCGACCTGGTCGCCTCACAGGTCGCCTCCCATAGGGAAGCTACGGACCCGTTCTAATAGGAGCGACACAAGTCGCTCCGACCTAGAAAAAGGGTCCGGAGCTTCTTTGGGGCGACCAGGAGGCGACCGCCATAGACTTCAATGTTATGAAGTCTGTGGCGGCCGCTCCGAGGTCGTGGCGCGCTGCTCGCACCGCGATCTCGGAGGTCGCCCCTGAAAGTAGCGTCGTGCCAGTGTGAACCGGCGCTAATTGAGCAAATGTTTATCATAACATTATTTTAACTAAAAATACACTAAAATCATTATTAGTGCACATATACAACATAAAATTCCTGCTAAATTAATACTAAAGCATCATTCACGTGTGGCATACTAAAGTGTACGCCCACGGAGGGCCATGTTTACCCGCACAGGGATGCACAGGTGTTCCGTGCATCCCTGTACAGGCAATCCCATTTATGTCAATTGGGATGCACTGGCTGCACAGGCATAGCTGCTGTTCCCAATCTGACATCCATGTGGGTGTGGGTGTGGGTGCGCGACCCCATATGCAGAAAATGTGAGCTCAGGGACACACACAGGGACCTACATGGATGTCAAATTGGGAGCAGCGGCTCTGTTTGTGCAGTTGCTACATCCCACATGACATCAATGGGACTGCCTGCACAGAGATACATGGAATACCTGTGCATCCCTGTAAAGGTACGCTGTGTATGTCCGGTGTGAACAAGGCCTTAGGTCCTTTTTACACAAGCAGACCGATCGGGTCTGCCTGTCTGTTTTTCAAGTGGGCCCAATCGGACCACCTATTGTTTTCTATAGAGAGGCTGATGTAAATAGACATGTGTTCATTTACACCCGCCTGCATCCAATCTGGTCCACTAAAAACAGACGGATGGGGATCCCATTCCTCATCTATCTAGCAGATCAGATTGAATGGAAATGGAAAGATGGTCCGTTTCCATCCAACCACCCCATCGAGAACAGTGGGCTGTGTCCGTGCCTGCTCTGCATCAGTGGAACGGACACGGACCTGTTATCCGCCTACTCAGCGGGGATCAGCAGAGAGATCCCTCAATAAGCTGGCAGATCTGTCGACAGAGTCATGTTTTTTTTTGTTTACTTTATTTACAATTATATATTTATTTATTTATTTTTGGGGGGGGGGGGGTCTTTGGTGAGGTATTAGAGGTATAAACAGACCCACATATATCTTTTTTTGAGACAGAGAAAGGGACTTAAGAAAGCCCCTTTCTCTGCAGCACTTTACATAAATGAAATAAGGAGTCTGTATAGAGACTCCTCATCCATTCATAAACTGTCAGTCTGACACAGTAAACTCTCGGTTTACAATGTGATCAGCTAATCATCCACGCTGTCAGTGGACACAGGAGCCATCATTAGCGATGGCTGCCTCGGTCTGCTGTACTTCAGGAAGGGAGTGTTTACATGTTTACAAAAGCCCCCCCAAGGCACCCCCCCCCCACCCCTGGACAGCAGCTGCAGGCGGTGGGAGGGAAAAGGAGGGATGCTGTCAGGGGGATGGATGGATGGGGGGTACAGGGACCCGCAGTGGGGGGGGGGGGATCGGCATGCTGGGGGGGGGGACATTGTGATCCCCCAAGCCAAAGCAGCACCTGAAGCCAGCGGGAGCGGCAGAGGAGGGATGCTGGCCTCTAAAGCTAGCTGAAAGGATCGGGTTTGCGGGGGGTTTCGGATCAGGTGTGGGGGGAATCAGTCCTGGGGGGGCAGGAAGGGGATAAGAGGATATAAAAGGTGGGTTGGGTGGAATAGTTTCAGGGAGTGGCGGGAGGTGAGAGGCTGGGAACAGGTAAGCAACTGCATGGGGGAGGGGGGGTCACATTTTAGGTTAATAACTCTGATCAGCAGATTTTAATCCGCTGATCAGAGCTATAGAATTGTTCAGCAGAGTCCGCTGAACAATTCTTTTATAAGTTCATGGCCATTAACGTAACCATGAGCTTATAGCAGGGGGAGAAATGAGGTCCGTATGGCGCATGGACCTGGCCAGCTGCAAGTAGTGCTGTAGGCCTGTATGCCGTACGGACCTGGCAGTGAAATGGTTAATAATGGTAGGACCATGGTTCCATTTTCTCCAGTGCAGACACAGACAGCTTTAAGCAACTGTTAGAAGATTTAAAGCGGAGTTCCAGCCATTTCCCTCACCTGTCCAACGGTCCAGCGATGCGGCCGCCCGAAGCCTCGATCCTCTCCCTCGGCGCCGGCATCACTGCTGTGGGCACCCGGCTGTGACAGTTTGCGGCTTCACAGCCGGGTACCCACTGCGCATGCGTGAGTCGCGCTGCACGTCTTGATTGGCCGGCAATCTTCTGGGACCTCTGACATGTCCCAGAAGATTGCAGGGAGGGAGGGGGAGAGGGGAACTTCCGCTCAGGGTGCCGCGGCGCTCCGAGCGGAAGTGGGAGGGGGTACCTGTCAAAACTAGGTACCCGCTCCCCCCCCAAAAAAATGACATGCCAAATGTGGCATGTCAAGGGGTTAGAATACCTAAAGCGGAAGTTCCACTTTTGGGTGGAACTCCGCTTTAACCCTTTCCCATGCACACAGTTATTTTATTTGCCGTGCCACCAATGCACAGATCTCCCCCAACTTCTTGTCTCAATGACCAATGTCATTAGGACCGAAAAACAGGCCTACTCATTTAGGATATAGAAAGCAATTACAATTTCACAGGGGTTTTTTTTCTTTCTCACAATGCACAAAGCCAAAAAGAAGGCTTCAACTGGAGTTTACTTTTATTTTTACAAGGAGAATGAATATACTTAGCCTCTTTCTTTAGAGGAAATGTTCAAACTGGACCTGAAGAAGGGGCATAGCTTTCTGATAATGGAGAATAGATATAGCTTAGATATTTGCATAGATCATGGTTTACACAGTTTAAATGAGGAGTTTATAGATGTTCTATGTGTAGAATCAGAAATGTTAAAGAAAACGCTTAGGGGCCAAATTGTTTATTTAATCTGAAATCCAGGCAAACAGCTAATTACCCCCTTCCAATCAGCAGAGAGAGGCATTTAACCTCCAATGCAACAACTGCAAAGTTTGGTCAAGAACACACCCCCCCAGCCTGCTGATTGGTCAGCAGCATAATGATGAATCATCACGACTTATCCCTCCTGTTATTATGTACTCAGGCCACGCTCACTTAGGTAGAGCCTGATTGGCTCATAGTACTGCCCCTCCTAGGAATCTGATAGCAAAGGACATTTAGGAGTTTATACTAGCTGCATCAAAAAATATGTGTAAATATTTTAACAAATACACAATGGGATTACAGACGATAGAAAAAAAAGCCCCATGGAAATGGCAATATTACAGTGATAACCTTACATGGACCCTACCATGCAGAGTTCTGCTAGAACTGAAAACCCATCATAATTCTGCTTATGTCCTAAGAATTGTTTCCAGCTGCTAAATCTGTTATTTTTTCCTATATTTTTTTGTTGCTGGCCACTAAAATTGTTAAATTATGTGGTATTAAAAACTGCATTAAAGATTCACCAGTCTGCTGTATTAAAAAAACAGTACAAACACGAGTTAAAGATGTTAGAGAGATATCATTTCAAAAAACAAGGGAAATAAAGTAGGGCACCTCTAGTACCTTGATTAATCAAACAAAATTAAATTCTCTGCCTGCAATTGTCTAAATCTGTTCCTATGCAAATACGTGCAGGTCAGGTGAGCAGCATGCTTTGCATAATGACAATTACCTTTCTGTGTAGAAGCAGCTCTGTAAATATCAACTAAGCAGCATGTTTAAAGAAATGATCTGTATGGGGTTTGGGAAAATAGCAACTCCACAGTAGAAAACTACAAATTGCAGCATACCCATTAATCAGACCACCAGTTTCCGCTGTATGATCCATATCCCGATCTGTCAGAGAGATTAAATTCTAATGAGATTATAATATTTTAGCACAATGTAATGTGAACTTGTGGCTTTCCTTAACATCTAAGGTGACCCTAGGTCCATAGAGCATGCACCTGCTTGCATCCTTTGATTATATGCAGGTATCCCAACTCTATTGTGTAAATATTAATCACAACTTCCTTAGTCAATCCCATGACATACCTCCTCCTATTGGCCAGTGAGGCCACTCATGGCATTTCATAGCCTATAGCAGGGGTCTCCAAAATTTCTAAACAAAGGGTCAGTTTACTGTCCTTCAGACTTCAGGGGGCTGCACTGTGGCCAGTGGGAGTAGAAAATATCCTGGCATCCAGTGGGAGTAAACAATGCCCCATCTTTGGGGTCAGTGGGAGAAATAGTGCCCCATCGTTGGCATCAGGGGGGGGGGGTAGTGCCTCAATGTTGGTGTCAGTGGGAGGAATAGTGTCCCATTGTTGGCTTCAGTGGGAGGAATAGTGTCCCATTGTTTGTATCAGTGAAAGGAATTGTGCCCCATCACTGGTATCAGTGGAAGGAATTGTGCCCCATCACTGGTATCAGTGGAAGGAATTGTGCCCCATCATTGGTATCGGTGGGAGGAATAGTGCCCTATTGCTGGTATCAGTGGAAGGAATTTTGCCTCATCATTGGCATCGGTGGGAGGAATAGTGCCCTATTGCTGGTATCAGTGGAAGGAATTTTGCTCCATTGTTGGTATCAGTGGGAGGAATCGTGCCCTATTGTTGGTGTCAGTGGAAGGAATAGTGCCCCATCATTGGTATCAGTGGAAGGAATAGTGTTCCATCGTTGGAATCAGTGGAGGAAATAGTGCCCCATCGTTGGAATCAGTGGAGGGAATAGTGCCCCATTGTTGGTGTCAGTGTAAGAAATAGTGCCCCATCATTGGTATTAGTGCAGGAATTATGTGCCCATGTTGGTGTCAGTGGGAGGAATAGTGCCCCTTTGTTGGTGTCAGCAACAGGAATTATGCCCCATTGTTGGTGTCAGTGAATGGAATAGCGCCCCAAAGGCCATATAAAGGCAAGCAAAGGGCCACATCCAGTTTGGAAACCGCTGGCCTATAAGAAGGAATAGGTGAAGGTGACCAGGCCAACATATCAACGTGCAATACTGGGAAGTGGGAACACAGATGTTTGATCTGATGGTTAGCATCTGCAATCCTATTGATAATGGTAACAGTTAGTAATCTACTTTAACAGGTGTTTTTTTTTTTTAATTTGGTTCTCATACCCTCAAGGTGTATAGATAATCCTAGTTAAAGAGGAGTTCCGCCTGGAGAGAAAAAAAAATTAAAAGTCAGCAACAACAAATACTGTAGCTGCTGACTTTTAATATATAGACACTTAGCTGTCCAGGGAGCCAGCGATGTCAGCACTCCAACCGATTTTTGGATCGGCTGCTGGATGCTGCCCCCTCTATTCTTTCTAAGTGAAACTGGCAATGAAGCATATCTGCTTCACAGCCCGTTCCCTACTGAGCATGCGCTAAGCGCTGGCCATTATCATAGGCTCGGCGGCGGGGGAAGGAGAAGGAGGACGAATCCTCTGGTGGGCGGCTTCCAGAAGTGGGGAAGGGTACCTTTCAAAAACAGGTACCCGTTCCCCCCCTCCCCCCTGAAAGGTCCCAGATGTGGCACCGGAGGAAGCAAATGAGCGGAAGTTCCACTTTTGGGTGGAACTCCGATTTAAGTATTTCTGATAACTAAATAGTCAGAAAATATGCACAGCACTAAAATGGTTCTGGTCACCTACCTGATGCTCCTGGGACATAAAAAAAAAAAAAAAAACTGCTCAGCAACCATGTTTTACACGTATTTGCAAAAGTAGATGCCCTATTAGTGTGGTGCAATTCCTTGGGACAATACTTACAATAAAAATGCATCCATCTAGACCAGTGGTTCTTAACCTTGTTGGAGGTACTGAACCCCACCAGTTTCATATGCGCATTCACCGAACCGTTCTTAATTGGAAAAATAAAATATGATTTTTTCAAATTCAAAACATAGGTATATATTTAGGTATAGATTTTTACATAGGTGCACAAAATGAACAAAACCATTAAAACATGATTTTCACACAAAAACAAAAACATAATAATGAATATTTACTGCAAATCAGTGTGACTTCTGCTGTTGTCTTTCAGAGACCAGTTCAGAAATGACCTCCGCCGAACCCGCGAGACTGACTGACCGAACCCCTGGGGTTCGATCGAACCCAGGTTAAGAACCACTGACCTAGACAGATGAATTGTAATTGCATACATCGGATACATTAATTGCATACATTAGTTACTGTTGAAAAAAGGAGCATGCAATGTATAATGGTAGAAGAACCTACAAAAGGAGTCTATGTACAAAAAACACACCTGCATAACCACCTTATATTGCAACAAATTGTAGCTATCTAAAAATCCCCTGACAATTGCAAACCTAATTGTGCCTAATTCAGCACCTCCTGCCAGAAATATATAAAATGTCATCCCTTTAATCACTGAGGGGTATAAGGAAAAAGCCTAAAGGTATTACAGATTCTGCTGATGGGAGATTTGGCCTTGGGAGACAGAGAAGACAGATCTTCTACTTCTCAGATCAATGCACTGAATTCTCAGTCTGAAATACTGTATTTATTCGAGTATAACGCGCACACGTGTATAACGCGCACCCCTAATTTTCGATTAAAATCGGTATAAAATTTTGTTTCAGACCAAGCATTGTAATTGACAAAAAAACGTTGTTGAACACGTGCGGCCATGATAAAAATCATTTATTGACAACGTAAACTGGTATAAACACAATACCGAAATAAAATTACCGGTAATTTTCTCTTGATACCCTGAGTTGCCATCTAACGGGTACCAGTATATCAATTAAAATATGAAGAACACTGAATTACGGTACGCAAAACACTGAATTGTACAAAAGCAATGCTTACCGTAACGTGTGGGCGAGGCGAGGAAATGAAGCGGCGACCATACAGCGGATAATAAGAATTCTCACCCCCAGTTCGGGCCGCCCACTGTACGCGACGAGGGGACTCACAATTAGCCTGCGCCCTCAATGGACCGGCCGCCACTGCCACCCCACCCCAGCCCTCGTTTATAACGCGCACCCAAACTTTGATTTCTTTTTTTGGTAGAAAATTTTGCGCATTATACTCGAATAAATACGGTACATGTAAAGGATGGGGATTTGCTTGCACATGCAACCACACAGGAAAAAAAAGGAGAGAAAGTGGCTATTCTGAATTGGTAACTAATTGTGATAACTAAAGTTTCTGGTGGAGCAGATAGCATATTGGGAAGTCTTGGTAATTAGCTGATTAAACTGCCAGATTTAACATTCGTGCAGAAATTTTAATGCACAAGGCATAAGCCTTTTTTTTTGTGTGTGTGTTTTGAATTAGGAAATCATCCATTAGTCAAACCTAAGTACCAAGATATTTGAATGCTTTAAAGCACTTCAAATTTATCTGAACATCTTATATTAAAAAAGCTACATAATGCATATACATAAGTAACAAGTTGAAATCAAAATTTAAAAAAAATCCAACTTGAAATCACGGACAGAGATGTCTAGCCGCTCGCTCTCCCGCAGCTGGAATTGATTGAAAAAAATCCTTAAGTGGGCACCTCCTCAACCATTTAATGTCTATGAAAACTTAAAGAAGACTTCTGATCTAAGCAAAACTTTCCCATAATTTCTTAAGTTGAGATCTTAAAAAAAAAAAAATTTCTGAAACTGTGTAAATTCACTGGTGTAAGTGGTCAGCCCTTGGGTTTAAAGATTAATAATTACCCCAGGTGGTCACTCCTTGGATTCAGTGGCACTTGGTTCCCACATTATATGTAATGTTTTATATATATATATATATATATATATATATATATATATATATATATATATATATATATTGTTGTGCCATCTTTTGTGTTGAGTACTGTGGTTCTGTGCCATATATCTGTTGCTGTTCTAAGTAGTGGTCCCTGTATGTAGGGCTTGTGTCTACTGATCGTACCTCATGTCTACTGGTTACTTACCTAGCCATTTGCACCATGGGAGCATCACCTCTCCCTCACTGTTCTTTTCCTTATACCTTTTAACCTTTATTGAGATTGACAAGACAAGAGATGTGTTATTTCCCACAAAAAAGGCCTGTGGTTTGCACTTTGGGCAGATGAAAAAAGAAGAGAGGGAAAGGTTCGGTGCTGGAGTGACAGGCCAGATAAGGGACCACTAAACACAAGAAATAGGCACATATTCCACTCATGATAGCTGGTTGTTTTCCAGTTTTTGAGGGTCACTGAATAAATTATAACCCATAGAAAAGTTCATAATACTTTTATGGCTCGTTTCCACTGAGCGGTATGGTATGGTTCGGTACGCAATTTTTGCTTTTTCCATTGTGAATGGTATCCTAATTCCGAACTGTACCGTACCACTTTTTTGGGACCCTTTCGTTGGGGTACCAAGCACATTAGTACCATACCAACAGGGTGGAGCTACACTCTGCAGAACTTTGATTGGTTGAAAGAGAATCATCGATCACTGTTTTCCGGCTACACCACGCCTATCATGAAAGGGTACTATTGGCGGTGGAAACGCAAGGTGTACCGTTCCGAACCGTACCGTACTGAACCGAACCATACCGTACCACTCAGTGGAAACGAGGCATTAGTCTACTTTTGATTGGTTGAGTGCTAAAAAATTATAATAATAATTATGATAACAAGCAGATTAAATTTTGTTTTGCCACAATATATGCACTGTCTGCCGGTACATGATCATCTTTAGTAATTAGCCAGAATAAAGGCTGATAAACAGGCCAGCATTTGAAGAAAGTTTTTTTATTTAAAAGCTACACTTTTTGTAGCTGATGACTTTTAATAAACACAGAAAAGGCTGGAACTCCGCTTTAACAACCCAGCCACTACAGCTCAGGCTGCATAAATAAATCTTTTCAGATAAAATTCATAACTTCCAACTTAATAAACTTGACATACTTAAATAAATAGCAAAACCGTCCCCCTTTTGTTTAGATACAAAGGTGACCCACCACATAACAACAGCCGTGACATAAAGGGAGGGAGGGATAGGGAACACCACAGCTATGCCTTCTGAGGCGAATGAGCCCCGCTGAGATGGAACCCCCTTTATATAGGCCCCCCCAGGCAGTTCCAGAAGCTTCCCTAACTGTTGCGTGCCCCTTCAGGTTAGCCCTGTCACCCGCCAAGCCACGTGACCTCCTACTTCACAGCTGACTGCCTCCGGGGACTAACACTTCTCTTCCCGCCCTTTTCCCTGAGGAAAAAAGGAAGGAATCTGACTGACCTAAACTTGGCCTCCTTCCTTCCCTACTCTCCCATGAGGAAAAAGGGGCATATTTCTGCAATCCCTTTTCCTATCATTCCAGGTGCTTTTTTCCTCCTTTTTTCACTGTACTTGTTTGATGCATTTTACCACATTCCAGTACAGTTCTGTGCAGGAAAAAAAGCAGCATGTTGTACTTTTTTTCTGGAACTGAAAAGCACTGGAACACACTGCGCTACTGTAAACTATGCCACTGGAACACACTGCGCTACTGTAAACTATGCCACTGGAACACACTGCGCTACTGTAAACTATGCCACTGGAACACACTGCGCTACTGTAAACTTTGCCACTGGAACAAACTGCACTACCGTAAACTTTGCCACTGGAACCCATAAAACCTACTTTCTATCTACTTTCTATCTTTTTTGATGCAGAAAAAAAAGCACTGCACTGCATGTGGTGTGAATGGGCCCCCAGTCTCTGAAGCCTGGATGGCTGCTAATGTGCATTTAAACGGACCTTAAACAGGAGCTCTAAAATTATCTGTAGCCTACTGCCACCTTGCTATGTTGTGCTATGCTTAGCTATGATAAGTAGCCAAACATTGGCTCTAATTTTGTTAGCTTTCATGAAATGTTACTGGGGGCAATATGTATAATAAATGTCATAGTCATCATTTTTTAAAAAGCGAATAGCAGTAGTTATTTATTCTCTTGTATTAATGATATACATAGCAACTATCTAGTCGGGCCTCATAGACAACAAGAGTACCTAATAAAAAGGCCTGAATTTGCTCTGATAACAAAAATTATACACAAAGCAGAAACCTTACTGTATTGTTAATCATTTGGAAAGCTTGGTAGCTTTCAGTTTTTCAGCTCCTCTTATATTCTGTAGAAAGCCAACATTTAGATCCTTAGGGTAAAGCTGTTGAATGCTGAGCCAAAAATTAAAGCGTTTTTATCGATAAATCCAATGTCGTTCTCACTGGGATAATAATTAAATATAGTTTGTTTTATATTCGCAGTAAAGAGATTCTAACACCTCGACACTGGGTTACAATAATAGTAAAAAAAAGTAAAATAGTAAAAAAGTATTTTATAAATTTCCTTTCAAATTTAAAACATTCATCATAATAGGTCGCTCTTATTGTATAAATAAGGCAATTAATACTTTTTTTTTTCCTGGAAATTGATAGCTGTGGACTTAGAAAGCTTAAATGTATCTAAACTACCCCCCCCCCCCCCACTATTTCCATTGTTGTTCTTTTCCCTACATGTTTGGTATTTTCAAGCTAGTGATTCTGCCGGTAGCTCAACTTTCTGTTTTAGATAGACAATGCTTCCTGAGCAACCCTAAGGCCCCATTCACAACTCCGCATTTCCAATCGTGTGGCAAACCGCACAGTAAATGTGCGCCTTGCCCCGCACTTCAGGAACTTGCTGCAAACAGACCAAATAGGGCAGTAAAAAAACACGCCATGCTCTGCTCCAAAAAAGTGCAGGAGCTTCTCTGGGGCATTTGTCATGCGTAGGGCATCCGATTCAAAAGAATGGGTCGGCCTATGCACCACATGCATTAATATGTGAAAAATATGAGAAATAAATCATAAAGTAAAGCTTTGAATGCAGCCTGAGATAAAAGCACCCGCTGCTTGCAGTGCAGCCTGCTGACTGAATACAAGTACTGCTTCAATACTTCCCAATCCCACTGGCTTTCATTGGCAGTAGCTCCTGGTGCATGTATTATTGGCTGCAATTTTTTTTACAGTGAGGCATTTACATCATTAACATGGAATGGGCACTAGTATCTAAGACACAAGAAGAAAAAGTAAGTTTACTAATTTGTAAAAGTAAAAAAAAAAAAAAAAATACACCAATCCACCCTAACCTATAATAACCATACATACATTTTTAAACAAAGGGTTTAGTTATACTATAGCCAATCACAAATATACCTGAGCTTTTTTCAGTCAAGGCACCCTTTAGGCTCGGTTTCCACTAGTGCGGCTACGAAGTCGTGCTACTTCTAGCACGACTTCGTAGCGAAAGTAAACTGCAGCTTCAGTGAAACTTGTCCCTCATATATAGAGGGAAGTCGCACTGAAGACGGCTCAAAAGTAGTGCACGATCTACTTTTGAAGTCGCCGCAACTGAAGCCGCGGCAGTGGAAATGGGCCCCATTGAAAACAATGGGTTTTGACTTGCTGTGCGACTTGACATGTGTCAAGTCGCACCGCAAGTCGCACTAGTGGAAACCGAGCCTTAAAAATTATGGACAATCTTGAGGCACCGTCCAAAATCATGGACAGTCTTGAGGCACCCTATTCTAAAATGTTAAAACGTTTCTAATAATTTTACATAACGCAGCAGCATCCACACACGTGGGGCACCCAACATTAAAGGTGATTTCTGCTTCCAATGCGAATACACTTTTGCAAACTGGCACTGACTAGTATTCCAATGTTTCTCTTCTTCCTCAGTTTTTCTCCATCACTCAGTTAATGTGACCCCAACGCTGATGGAGAGGGATAGGGGAAGATCAAATAAGGATGCTGTGCAGGCAACTTACATCCTCCATATCAACTAATGATGTCATTGGTTGTTGGAACACCAGCAGCTAGAAGGTGATAATGGTGCACAATGAAAACCTGTGGCTTTATGCAGGGCCGGCCCTACCATGGGTCCCGCTGGGTTCCCTTTTCCCAGCAGTTTTGTGTGTCATCAGTTTGCGGCGCGTTACGGGCGGCATTTCCCCATCTTATACTGCCACCTGTAGTGCAAAATGATGAGTATGAGGAGGCGAAGCATCTCCTCTGGGGAACATCCCTCACGTGACCGTGGTGGGCGCAATGACGTCAGACATCAGTGCACTCCATCTCACGCAGGGCAGGCTTGATCTTCTAGGCCAGTGGCCACGGCACACACAAGAGTGACAGGAGGACTGATGACAAACAGTGGGTGTTTGGTGGACCGGTCCAGTGGTGAGTTATGGAAGAAGATAACAGGATGTATAATATTTTCTAAATCGTATATTTATATAAAATAATGGATGTGGGGGCCTTTTAGGGCGTGATTTTTCTTCTTTTTTTGGGGGGGGGGCATCCTTTTATTCTTGGACCCAGGCAGCACAATGTCTTGGGCCAGCCCTGGCTTTATGTAACTAATAGGCAGGCTTAATCCACATGCCAGCTTGTATAAAATATTTGGGTAATTTTTAGGTATTTTGCCAAGGCACCCCTGAGGAAACCTCAAGGCACCCTGGTTGAAAAAGGCTGTCATAGACCAGTGATGGCGAACCTTGGCACCCCAGATGTTTTGGAACTACATTCCCATGATGCTCAACTACATTGCAGAGTGCATGAGCATCATGGGAAATGTAGTTCCAAAACATCTGGGGTGCCAAGGTTCACCATCACTGTCATAGACTATAGCTACAACAAACAGGCAAATCATTTTTTTTTTTTTTGAAGGCCTACTTTTCTTGGCATAAGTTTATTGGCAGTCCAGCCACTATGTAGTTCTTGCTTACTACGACTTAGCTTGCAGATTGAAGACCTCCCTGAAAAAAGCTATGAACTGCTCAATGGCACTTTCATCATAGCTGAGAATATCTGGAAACTCTCATATGGATGAATTGCATGCTCTTTGTAATACAGTAACATTTCAGCAGCACGTAAAATACGCCACACATAATTTTTTTAACAAAAATGAATACGTTATAAAACAAAACATATTTTATATATTAAACAAACAAAATAAAAATCTTTAAAAAAAAAAAAAAATCAAAAACTAAATAGATGTAAGGGCTGCGAAGGGCAATTTTTGGCTGTCTGATCACACAACCAAAATCTCTCAGGAGCAAGCTTTCTTTTTTTTTTTTATTTTAATCACATGAGATTTTTCAACATTTCTTTACAACTCTGATCAAGACTACCGTTGCATAATAGTGAAACGGTATCATGTCACGTACGCTTTCTGCTTTTAATCGCCTCAAATAGGCTAAACAATTAATTTCAAATTCATGAGATTGCACTATGATTTTCTTCTCTATTTTGTACTACTTCTGCAAAACTAATCTCATGTGATTAATATAAGAACAATTGCCCCCTGCTGACAACTACACTAGTTATTGCTTCTATAGACAATTTTTATAATCTCAGAGATTAAAGATCTCCCGTCAAGACAGATGCATCTCCTTTCATTAGTGCAGGCTGAAATAGGACCAAAAAGCAGTCATGCTGATACAATATAACCTAAAAGACACTCTTTTTTCTGCCAGGTGGGCTAGTAGGATGAGCAATGCACAACGGTTAGCAACATCAAAGAGTATACAACTCAACAGAACCCCAAAGAAATACCTCAATTAGGAATGCTACCCTAATTGCTGGTTTCTATCCCTCTAAAAAAGGCGTGTGCTAGGGAGGGGGGGAGGGGGGGCAAGGAGGATATACCATCCTCTAACAAAAAAAAAAAAAAATTGCATCTCAAAAAATGTGTCACCTCCCCTCTGAACACTGAGCGTGTCTATTAATGCAAGAAGCAGATTGTCTTCCCTCGTTCCTTAATTTGTTTCATCTAAAAGCAATTCACTCAACATCTTGTCGCCCTCTGGCAGCGTGGTTTGCTTATCTGCACTTAATTTCTCATTTGGACCAAAACAAACTCTTTATAGCAGTCTGCTAACTGGGAGGGAGGGGGCAGACATTGTGCAAGCCAGGGCAATACCCAAACAAAACAAATGGCCACGTCGATTCCCTTCCTCTCCAGTTAATAAAGTGTTAAAATCAATTTTATATATATATATATATATATATATATATATATATATATAAATATATATATATATATACACGGTATATACAAGAAAATGACCAGGGTAGCGCTTTCATTTTTAATAAACATCCTATGAATTTTCCCCAAATAATGTACAAAATCATTCCTATTTTTTTTTTTTCCTTAGTACAAGTGTCAACCAATTTTTTTATTAAAAAAAAAAGATCATTTTGAAATTCTAAAAATAAAGGAAAAAATATATCTTCTGGTCCAGAATTTTTGTTTAATTTTAAAATGCAGTCTGTGTAACAACCACATAGAAATTTGTTTGAAATGTACATGTTTATTGAATAAGACCCATTTCAGGTGTGGACAATAAATTGGCTCTCTTTCTTTCATGCCCCTTCTGAATATTCCCTTGCTGTTTGTTTCTAGAAAAAGGAGACAACTCTGAAACGGCCTCCCAAGTATGAAGAATTATGTGTTCCTTCTTTGCTGCACAATAACAGCTACAAAACCCTGTCTTACGTGATGACAAAAGTGTATTATTCGCTGCTTGTGTTACCTGTCACCGGACCATAATGAAACAACGTCAAATCTCAGTGTGTTTTCAGCAGTGAAATTTCCAGTTTTCTTTAGTGGTGGTGAAAGATAATGCGAAACAACAAAAACAAAACAAAAAAAAAGAAAAATGCAAAAACAAAGGCCATTTTTATTTTATTTTTTTTTTTTTAGAATAATATTCAGCAAAGTTAAAGGGATGGAGCTCAAAATAAATAACACTTTTTTGCTTAGTATAATTCTAAATAAAAAAGCATCATACAGTATGCATACACCCAAATATATGTTTATATGCATAGATAGATGGATAGGCAGACAAGCCCTTCCTTGATAGATAACCCTTTAGGTAGATTACACTACATGTCTGATATTAGAGATAGATTAGATAGATAGATTAGATAGATAGATAGATAGATAGATAGATAGATAGATAGATAGATAGATAGATAGATAGATAGATAGATAGATAGATAGATAGATAGATAGATAGATAGATAGATAGATAGATAGATAGATAGATAAAGATAGATAGATAGATAGATAGATAGATAGATAGATAGATAGATAGATAGATAGATAGATAGATAGATAGATAGATAGATAGATAGATAGATAGATAGATAGATAGGATAGATAGATCTTGATTTTGCTTAAATAAATATGTATGGCATGTTTCCATTTTTTAACATGCAATGATAATCCAGCCTAGCTGAAGCTATATATCAAAAAAGATGGTTTTCAAAATATTCATGCCATTGATGACCCCTTATTATAGTGATCACTTCTGTTGTGACAGATGATGCGAAAGCAGACTACCTATGTTAGATATTCCCTTTACTTGGGTATATAAATATTGCATTAGATCATAGAAAATGATGGTCCCAAACAGTAGGCATGCATAAAGTTGATCAAACAGCTGTAAAGGAAAAAACAAAAAACAAGCTTGCATTATCTTTAACTACAAAATAAAGAGCATATTCCATAAAGGACCAAACAGAAATTCCTTGGCAGACCTAAAAGAACAAACACATCTCCACAGGGCAGTCCTCATAGATATTCCTGTCAGCCGCACCGACATGTCAGGATTCAACTGTCAGAGAGTCAACAAGAATATATTTTGCTTTCTGACTTAATTACATGCGTTAACCCCTTAGCTGCTGCGCGCGTTGCCTTAACGCTTCCGACGCGGCTAGTGGTTCCAGATTGGGGGGGGGGGGGGATCTGGCTGAAATATCCAACCCGTTTCGGAGTCTTTGCTCTCCTGCAAGCTGTGCCAGTGACTAATCGTACACAATATTTGCAAAACAAAGAATGATAAGAGAGTATTAGTAGAAGCACATACTGTAGAACATATTTATACTCTTGCTTGAAAGATGGATTGGCTCCTAGAAGTGTCAAGCTCGTAGTTCTCATCCAAGAAACAAAATTATTTCGGGAGAATTGGCGTTATTTCGCAATGGATCAACTTTGCCAGCAACAAAAAGATGTCAGCGTTTGCCATACATCAAAATTATGGGTCAGATTTATAGATTCAAAGTAGGATTTACTTGGAGCAATGGGTTTCGTGTAGATATAGCTGCTAAGGATATGTTCCATCCTGGCTATGCAGCCTGGGAAACCTCATTCTACACCATGGCCTTAAACAAGACAAAAAAAAAAAAAAGAAGGGCTCACAAAGGAAAGGGCTCTTGAGATTACAAATGAAGAAACTCTAAGGTCATGTGTCAAGAGGCAGCATTCTTTGCTGCAGCACAATGATAGACCTCCGAGGTCATAAGCTTCAGTCTGAATGGAGACCCAGTCTGAACAACGTTGAACCCATGATGTCATGCAGGGCTGTCTCTGGGGATTAAAGAGTTAAAAGGCCAGATAAGAGCAAAGGCACGGTACCGTGTTGGCTATGTACATTTCCAGCTCTAAATGGTAAAGTCCTACAAGGTCCTACATTCAACCTCTAGGAATAGGCTCCAGCCTCTGCCTACGCATTGGATAGCCCTTCCTTCCATTTACTAAGAAATGAAAAAGTAGAAAATGTTGATAGAAAACAGGCAATTATATCCTACAGATTGCCTCTATGGATCAAGCAGAACAACTTGCAGTAAAAAGGCTCCGGGTAGCAGGTTTAAGCAGTTATCTGTAGACCAAAAGCCATGCAAAAAGCATGGCGTGTATAATACTGTGTGTACACATGACACATCTCATTAAAGCAAAATAAACTAGTAAGACTTATCTGGCCAGCCCCTGTGCAAATAAACAGAGGAGGTAGAAGGGAAGGAGGCCAATGGCAGTTGGATTTGGGTTGCTGGCAAGAAGTGTGTAACTTGGCTGCAGAATGAAGGAAGGAGCTGGACGACGAATACACCTGCACCTTGCTGAACTCTTCCATATTTGTTTTTTTTTTTTTAAAGGCACGCTGTTTAACTCCAGTCACATAACAATACATGGGCATTCCATACGGTGATGCAGAAAAATGCATAAATAAAATTTATTGCACGGTAATAATTTACAGGGTAACTCATCTGCATTATGGATTTTATAATAAAAACAATACATCTATATACATCTAGATTTCACTCTAAGTGCAAGCACAACAGTCTAGTAATTGCATACTTAATGTAAACTACACAGCGCTGCCTGTGTAGTAAATTGCAGAGCACTTTAGAAGTCAGATGGGATGGCTAAAGAAGGATCAGATTTACTAAATCATCGCTGAATGGGATGTTATTACTCAAAATAAACATTAGAGCTGACAAAATATTATATAAACATTTGCTTATTTACATAAATGTTAATTTGTGCAAGCAAGGGATCATACCATCAGGACTACTCTGCTTATGGAGGCCATACACGGTCGTATTATAGACAGCTTTTCTGTCCAATCAGGAATACAATCAGAACAAAAAAAAATTGTTCAATGCGCCATATACTTAATGATTGTATTGAATTATCTATTTCCCTGCAGTTCGATTTTTCGTCATGACCGATCAGAATAATTTGGATAAAATCAATTTCTTTTGCTTGAAATTAATCAATGTCTTTTCAAGAATATACAGATCCAATCATATTATCTGGTCCTCTGAAGAATCATTCAATCAGATCATTACGTGTATGGCCACCATTGGATGAAGCATAATAAACTACAGATCACAACCAATGAGATCAATTTATTGGAAAACAAACACATTTTAGCTGTTTTGTCTACAATCATTCCTATAAATGTCAGGACGCCATATAGGAAGAGAGAAGCCATACACTCCTCCGTGCCTGCATGATCACAGACACAAGTGAGAACTCTCGTGAGCCAGTCAAACAGGCATGACCAGAAGTGGAGAAAATGATATGCACACACTGAGACAAGGAAGAGGAATGAATAGCAGTCCATAGCACAGCACTGCCTGTCATCACCCTCCGATAACCCACCTGCACAGGAATAGATCTACTCACAACACACAACACAACAACAGGGCTAATCAGGGATTTTCTTCCAAAAACTTGGCTCATTGAGAAGCATGCCCCCAACCCTCATTCCAACAATGTACAATGCAGCTTGATTAATGGAATTAATTAATTTATACAAAAGGGTGCTGCGAAATTAACCTAGGGATGGTGTCACTACTTGGGTGGCAGGCTCTTCTACATGTGTTTGGCTTCATGCCTCCTGTTGGGAACCATCTCCCATGATGACAATAGTCCAGCAACAGATACACATGTTTTCCCCAGGATTGGCCAAGACTCATCTAGAATGATGACAGCAGTCCCTTCCTATGTCCCCCATCCACAGCAGAGCTCACACTCCATGGCTGTCATTCCGTGTCATATAATACAGAGCATTACAGATTTTATAGAAATATGAAGCTGTGGGATTAGCCAATTTGTGATTATTTTGCTACTTGGGTGGTAGATGTGCTAGCCTAGGTTATAGGAGTTTGTATTCCCAATGTAAGGGAGCATCTCCAGCATATATTTCCCAGGAGTGTCCAAGACACGTCTAGTATGGTGTCAGCAGTCCCTTTCTATGTCCCCGTTCATCAGCAGAGCTCACTCCCTATGGCAGACATTCGAAGAGTCCATAATAAAGGGAATGACGGGTTTATAAGAATTAGGATCTGTGATCTTTGTATATCCAATGTTAGGGACCACCTCCAGCATTCCTCCCAAGATTGTCCAAGACACATCTAGTATGGTGTCACTAGTCCCTTTCTAAGCCCCCATTCATTAGAAGAGCTTACTCTATATGGTTGACATTCCAGGACTGTACAATAAAGGGAATACAGATTTTATAGAAATAGGGAGCTGTAGGATTAATCTCTTTTGGATTATTTTACTGCTTGGCTGGTAGATGTGCCAGGGTCTGCTATAGGAGTTTGTATATCCAATGTTAGGGACCACCTCCAGCATGTATTTCCCAGGACTGTCCAAGACTCATCTAGTATGGTGTCACTAGTCCCTTTCTATGCCCCCATTCATCAGAGGAGCTTACTCTATATGGCTGACATTCCAGGACTGTACAATAAAGGGAATACAGATTTTATAGAAATAGGGAGCTTTAGTATTAACCACTTTTGGATTATTTTACTGCTTGGCTGGTAGATGTGCCAAGATCTGCTATAGGAGTTTGTATATCCAACATTAGGGACCACCTCCAGCATGTATTTCCCAGGACTGTCCAAGACACATCTAGTATGGTGTCACTCGTCCCTTTCTATGCCCCCATTCATCAGAGGAGCTTACTCTATATGGCTGACATTTCAAGACTTTACATTACAATGAAGGGAATACAGATTTTATAGAAATAGGGAGCTGAAGGATTAACCACTTTTGGATTATTTTACTGCTTGGCTGGTAGATGTGCCAGGATCTGCTATAGGAGTTTGTATATCCAACATTAGGGACCACCTCCAGCATGTATTTCCCAGGACTGTCCAAGACTCATCTTGTATGGTGTCAGTAGTCCCTTCCTATGCCCCCCATTCATCGGCTGAGCTTACTCTACATGGTTGTCATTCCAAGGCATACAGGGAATATAGATGTTATAGAAATAGGGAGCTGTAGAATTACCAACTTTTGGAATATTTTTCTGCTTGGCTGGTAGTTGTGCCAGGATCTACTATAGGAGTTTGTGTGCCCAATGTTAAGGACCACCTTCAGCATGTACGTATTTCCCCAGGACTGTCCAAGACTCATCTAGTAAGGTGACAGTTCCCAATGTGCCCATCCATCATCTCCCTATGGCTGTCATTCCAAAAGTATATAATACGGGGAATTACTTTTTTTTTTTTTTTTTAGAAATAGGGAGCTGTAGGATTAGCCACCTTGTGATTATTTTTCTACTTGGGTGGTAGATGGACGTGCCAGGCTCCACTATAGGAGTTTGTTAAAGCTATTGTTGGGGGAATCATCTCCTGCATGCACTTCCCAGGACTGTCCAAGAGTCATCAATTATGCTGTCAGCAGTCCCTGATTGCATTGAGATCCACCTCCTCCAGGCATGCACCCTCTACAGATTGGTTGAATGAGAACAGCTACAGTGCTGGCAGCCAGCGCAGGCTGGACGTGACTGTACATACAGCTCTAAGCAGAACTGGTTCAGTATACTGTCAGCTCATCTGGACAAATCAGGCATAGTGAGTGCAATAGTCTGCACACACAGCTAACCCCTTCCTCCCTGGAATCCATGGGAGTGATTCCAGGGAGTGACAGACTCTGCTCAGGGGTGCAGGGACAATGTGACACATGACATCCATGGAATGGGGGGTCTCCTAGACAGGGTGGTGGGGGGATGTCTGTAGTGATTCTGTGATGGCACAGCCTGAGATCAGACTTGGCATCACTGCTTGGTGACAATGTATCTAAAAGTTCCCCCACTGATAGGACACGTGGGTAGAGTGCAGATCTGTGTAGGGATCGCACTCTCCTGGAGGGAATCATACACACACAGTTCTGCCACTTACCTGATTGACTGCAAACTGCTTGAAGTGTGCCCAGTGCCCACAGGGCGCCCATCCATCCGAGGTAAACAGTCCTCCCACCAGTTCCACACATGCTGCAGGTCATGTCAGATCCTCTCCACAATTACATGTCCCAGGGGCATATTCCTTCCCTTCCAAATGTCAGACTGATAGCCGGCTTCCCCCGCTCACAGGAAAGTTGTCCCCAGCCGGCGGAGTGTCCTCTCTCCCTGTCCCGATCCCTCCTAGATCCTGGCGATCTGTGTGTGTGTGTCCGGGCTCTGCACACTGCTGGCTGCCTGCTGCCATACAATCATATGGGGAGCCGTACGGGCAGCGGAGAGCTGCCACACACGGCCCGCCCATCCCGGACCCGGACCCGCCTCCTCGCCGGGGAGAACGCCAGCTGATTGGCCAAGACGCTCCCACTGAACTTGAAATCCTCATGCAGGTTGCACCTGTCACTCCTGACTGTTCCAGACGGGACAGCGCCGGTCCGGGGAGGGAGCGCTGGGCATCAACTCTGCCCGGGTATAAGAAGAGCATGCACGATCATCGGCATTATGGAGCAAGCCTGGCTTCTCAGGAAAATCATTCTATGCTGTCCTATGGAGTGGAAACATCAGGCACTGATCAGGGGGGGGGGGGGGGGGGGGCACCCAGGGGGGGGGGCACCCAACCTCAAGGCAGTAATAAACCCACAAGCAGTGCCGGGACATGGTCATCCAGCACCCAGGGCAAGGTTGCCAAACTGCGCCCTTCTCTTAGGGTTAGGGTCAAGGTGCCCCCCCAATCCCTGCAATAAATGATTGCACCCAGGGCAAGGATGCCAAACTGCGCCCCCCCCTTCCCTTAGGGTTAGGGTCAAGGTGCCCCCCCCCCAATCCCTGCAATAAACGATTGCGCCCAGGGCAAGGATGCCAAACTGCGCCCCCCCCCCACCCCTTAGGGTTAGGGTCTGGGTGCCCCACCATCTCTGCAATAAGCCATTGTGCCCAGGGCAACCATCCCTTGTCCCTGCCCTGCCCACAAGAAAACATTTATTATATTGCCGTTTACTAATTCTATATATATTCCGATGTGATGGCTGAATTCCTTTTCTTTTTTGGCCTTTCTGTCTTTTATTTTCACCTGATGATCCAGACAGCAAGTCTGTTTTTCAAAAGCACAAGCTCTCCAGCCGATTGTACCTTGCTTGGCATAAACTTCCAGCAGAGGTAGTGAGACAGTCAACAGTAAGTGCCAGTTCAGTGGCAGTTCACACTACAGCAATGTCAGACATCGTATGTGATTCGCAGCGCACTGCTCTGGAAATCACATGCGATGTCTTCGCAATGCAAATTCAGTCATACAGATCGGATGGCTGAATTTGCATTGCATTCGGATCAAAGTCGCGCAGGACCCTTTTTTTTTTTTATCCGCACCAGAATCAGGTCGCATGGGTGTTCACACCTGTGTGATCCGATTCCTGTCCCAATTGACAGTTCACACTGCGATATGCGAACTGATCTGGGGGTGTCGTTAACTTTGTATTGACACTCCCAGCAGTTTGCATATGGCAGTGTGAACTGTCTGTGAGTCGGGTGCGATGCGGAAACTCGCAGCGTTCCCGCATGCACCAATATGAACCGGCACTAATTGACTTTAAAGCGGAGTTTCACCCTAAAAAAAAACTTTGCAGCATCAGGTGGAGTAAACAAACCTGAAAAAGAATTGGATAGTTAATATATTTTTTTTTCACTTACCTTGTTTTTAATGAAAATTAACTTACCTTCCTTCCGACGTCACTTTCTCCTTTGCATTGCGTCCTGGGAGATGAGCGTCATCAATCCCAGGATGCAATGGGAACGTTCCCAGCCGTTACTCTGATTGCAGATCACAATCTACAGCGCATGCGCGAGATTGCGATCGGCATTCTGAGTAGCCAGGAACCCGGAAGAAGGACACAGCAGGGGACACCTCGGCTTCAGATGCCCACACCGGAGATGGCCGCACTCTGCAATCAATTTTAAAGGTAAGTATCTATCTTTATTCTATAACTGTAATGACCTGTAATGTGGGGTTAGTGTTAGGCCTCTTTCACACGGAGTGGACCGTATTGCGATGCGAACCGCTCCAGCACTTTTTTTTTTTTTTTTACGGATACGGATGACACTTGTGTCATCCGCTCCGTATGTCCGCATATCATCCCATCGGTTGGCGGATGATATACGGACATAATGTATGTCTATGGGGATTGCGGATGTCAGCAGATGACACCGCTGACATCCGATTTTGCGTCCTTTCCATTTTTTAAACGGATGAAAAAATAGGGTTCTGTTCCGTTGCAAAAAACAGAACAGAACTGAAAGGACGCAAATCGGATGTGAGCGGATGGTCATCCACTGACATTCGCAATCCCATTGACATGCATTATGTCCGTATATCACCCGCAAACGGATGGGGTGATATACAGACATACGGAACGCCCGTGTGAAAGAGGCCCTAGGGTATTAGGGGATAGTTTAGGATTAGGGGGGTATTTTTAGGTAAAAAATGTTTATGTGCTCCGCTTTAAACATACTCAGACGAAAAAGTAAAAAAACAAACCCAATTTTTTTTTTTTTTTAAATGTTCAGACTCGATGGACTACTGTCCTTTTCTGCCATCAGTGTTCTGTGTTTCTATTTATCAGTTCACATGGAAGAGACAAACCATTAAACCATTACACTGGCAGGGGGGGCTTACAATGATCAGCTTTTATTTATTAATGTAAAACCTTTATCCCAAAAGGAAAAAAAACTGTTATACCTGATTATAATGTGTAAGCTGGAGTTTGGCATCAGTTTGTTAGTGTGTCTAAGGTCTTTTGCACACTGCAGCTGGAAAAAGCTCAGTACAGCTTTGCACTACGCACACAGGCACGTAAACAAGCGCTGTGCATTCTTCAGTAAAAACAAAAAAGAAATATCTGCATTTTTGGTCAGTAATTTACACCTAATATGCGCAAATATGTGCGATTGTGCACAAATGTGCGCAAATGACCATTTACATATTGTGCTGAAGAAGAATGTGAGAAACAATTTCGCACATTTGCGAAAATATGTGCAAATACATACAAAAAAAAACATCTGGAAAAGTAGATGCTCAAACAGGAGTATCGTGTGCAAGAGGCCTAAATCGGCTATTACATGTAGCACTACCCCGCTCCCCCTAGAGACTGACAATGCTGCTGTCTGCTATGCCTCCTGTGCTCATTTATCCAGAGTTGTGTTTCACTAATACAGGAGCTGTGTTACTGGGCAGATCACCAGGTGAAAAAGAGGGAAAAAAAAAGAAAATGAATACAGACACCACATCTAATGCTTGGTAAGCTGCAATATATTACTTTTTTGATTTTAAGTTTAATACCGCTTTAAGGAGGTATTAAAGGGATTGTAATGGCATTCTATACATTAGGATAAAAAGCCTTCTGTGTGCAGCAGCCCCCCTAAGCCCCCCTAATACTTACCTGAGCCCCCTCTAGATCCAGCAATGTTGCAGCAGTGTCTCGGCTGCCAGGGACTCCCCTCCTCACTTGCTGAGACAGCAGCTCCTGCTGCAGTCAAAGTCATTCAGCCAATGAGAAGATAAAGGGGGCGTGGCCGGGCTGCGGCTCTGCGTCTGAATGGACACACGGAGCTGTGACTCAACTCGGGTGCCCCCATAGCAAGTTGCTTGCTGTGGGGGCACCCAAAAAGAGGGAGGGGCCAGGAGCGCCAAAGAGAGTCCCGAAAAGACTGTTCTGTGCAAAACCAACTGCAGAGACCAGGTAAGTATGACGTGTTTGTTATTTTTAATAAAAAAAACCCCAAGAATTCACAATCACTTCAAACCCAGAAACAAACCTTTATTATATTGCAGTTTACTAATTCTTATATGTGATGGATGAATTTGTTTTATTTTTTTAGCCTGTCGTTTATATTCACCTGATGATCCAGACAACAAGTCTGTTGTTTTTCAAAAGCACTAGCTCTCCAGCAGATTTTATTAGTTCACATGGATAAGAAAAACCATTACAGGTGGCAGAGTGGCTTACAATCATTGCCGGGACAAGGTCAAGAAGAGCCCAGGGCGAACATGCAAAACTGCACTCCCCCCCTCCAAGGTCTTTTGAGCATTGTGTGTCAGCAAAAATCCCCCTACGGGTACCAATCTGCATGCTTATCCCTGAGCATACATTCCCCCTCCTCCAAATACAAATCTGCCCCCCTCCTGAAGTCCCCCCTCTCAGCACAAATATTTGCTCCCCCATCCCCCGAATCCCCCTAGCTCAAATAACCCCCTCCAAAAAAAAAATTCACCCCTCCTAGCACATTTCTTCTACCCCTAAAATGTCCCCTCCTGGTACAAATTCCCCCAACCCCCCCCCCCCTCCTAGCACAAATCCTCTCCCCCTCCCCAACACAAATCCCCCTAAATCACCATTCTTAGCACCCCCTCCAAATTTCCCCTCCTAGAACAATACTTACCCTCTGCCACCCCCCAAATTCCCCCTTCCAATACAATTCCCTCCTCCCAATCTCCTTGTGGAACCCCCCCACCTCACATGATACCACGGGGCGCACAGCCGTCCCTCCTGCCCACCCCTTCTCCTGGCCCTGCTTACAACAATCAGCTTTCATTTATTCATTTAAAACCCCTAGCCCTCGTTCACACTGAATGCAGCTTTGAAATCGTGCAAATTCACCTTACATCAAACATGTCTATGCAAGTTGCACCCAAAATTGCCAAAAAGTAGTAAAGGAAATACTTTTTCAAATTGATGCCCCACTGCAAATTCAAATCGTATGACAAGTCGCTCCAATGTGAACAAGGACTTATCCCAAAAGAAAAAAAACTGATTATAAAATCTGAGCTGGAGTTTGGCTTCAGTTTGTTAGTGTATCTAAATCTGCTACTACATTTATCACTACCGCCCCCTCCTCCCCCAGGGCCGGCTTTAGGTGTTCAGACGCCCTGTGCGAGCTAATCTTGTGGCACCCCCCTAATCCTCAACCCTCGTCCCTCGCCCCCTGGTCACCTAAACATAAGCAAAGAGGGAAAAAATATTTGTAACAAATAAGAGAGAAAGATGCAGGAGATGCAGGGGCTGCGGGCATGGTGCAGGAGATGCAGGGGCTGCAGGCATGGTGCAGGAGATGCAGGGGCTGCGGGCATGGTACAGGAGATGCAGGGGCTGTGGGCATGGTACAGGAGATGCAGAGGCTGCTAGCATGATGCAGGGGCTGCGGGCATGGTGCAGGAGATGCAGGGGCTGCGGGCATGGTGCAGGAGATGCAGGGGCTGCGGGTATGATGCAGCAGCTGCGGGCATAGTGCAGGAGATGCAGGGGCTGCCAACATGGTGCAGGAGATGCAGAGGCTGCAGGCATGATGCAGGACTGTGGGCATGGTACATGCAGGGCAGTGAGCATGGTACAGGAGAGGCAGTGCTGCAGGCATAGTACAGAAGATGCAGTGCTGCGGGCATGGTACAGGAGATTCTCCTGGAGAATCTCCTGTACCATGCCCACAGCACTGCATCTCCTGAGGAGATGCAGGGGCTGTGGAGGGGTCTCACTTACCGTTTGGTGAGGCGCCTTGCATTTAAAAATGGCGCCGCCCGGCGCCAACACGTCTCCGCTCATGCGCCATCTGCCCGAGAATAGCCGATTATGTACGGGCTTTCCCGAGCGGCGGCAGCGTATGCGCAGTGTACCTGCCGGGCCAGCCACGGCTATTTTTTTTTCAGGTGCGTTGATCTTCAGCTAGCCCCATCTTCACACAGTCCTGCTGTGACTCTTCCTTGCTGTGAGTAACTGACTGCTGCGAGCTGTGATGGCCGCATGGCGCCCCTGTTGCCCATGGTGCCCTGTTCGGCCGCACAGCTCGCACACCCCAAAGGCCAGCCTTGCCCTTCCCCCTTCCATTCCCACAGACTGACAGTGCTGCTGTTTGCTATGCCTCCTGTCCTCATTTATACAGAGTGGTGTCTTACTAATACAGGCGGTGTGCTACTGGCCAGTAGTGATGGATGAACATTGGCCGGGGCGGTTCACGAACGTTCGCCACAAACTTTCTCAAATGTCCATGAACCGCAAGTTCACGGCGGGCCCCATTGACTTTAATGGGAGGCGAACTTTTAGTTCATATTTGCAGCCACAAAAGACTTACTAGCTGTGCACAAATAGTCCCACCACATGGACAATGTCATAACAGAAGTATTGCAATTGGAAAAGTTGCCCTAAAAAATGTTTGTTTTTTTTTCTACAGCAAAAACGTTTTTTTTTTTTTTTTCCTAAATCAGCCAGAACTGACAGCAGCCAGTAAACACATGTCAAATACATATAGGGTCCATTCGCACATGTGTAAAATCGGTCCGCATTCATTCCACAATTTGGCGGAACGTTTACAGACCCATTGATTTTCAATTCCAGTCTGAAAAATTAGGCATTCACAGGATAAAGAAGTAAGTGTCGGCCATTCCAGGCCCCAAAAATTAGCCCACATGCATTTACCTGACAGCTAAGAACGTTGTATTCTGTGGCTGAAGGTAAATTAGGCATTCACAGGATACAGAAGTAAGTGTCGGCCATTCCAGGCCCCAAAAATTAGCCCACATGCGTTTACCTGACAGCAAAGAACGTATTATGTGGCTGAAGGTACATTAGGCATTCACAGGATACAGAAGTGTCCACCATTCCAGGCCCCAGAAATTAGCCCACATGGGTTTACCTAACAGCTAAGAACGTTGTATTCTGTGGCTGAAGGTACATTAGGCATTCACAGGATACAGAAGTAAGTGTCGGCCATTGCTGGCCCCAAAAATTAGCCCACATGGGTTTATCTGACAGCTAAGAAGGTTGTATTCTGTGGCTGAAGGTACATTAGGCATTCACAGGATACAGAAGTGTCCGCCATTCCAGGCCCCAAAAATTAGCCCACATAGGCTTACCTGACAGCTAAGAACGTTGCATTCTGTGGCTGAAGGTACATTAGGCATTCACAGGATACAGACGTAAGTGTTGGCCATTCCAGGCCCCAAAATTTAGCCCACATGGGTTTACCTGACAGCTAAGAACGTTGTATTCTGTGGCTGAAGGCACATTAGGCATTCACAGGATAAATAAGTAAGTGTCGGCCAGTATAGGCCCCAAAAATTAGGCATTCAATGGACATGAAATGCCTTTTCTGCTGCTGTATTTACCGAAGACAAGGACCATGAATTGTTGTGGGTGGATGGCGGTCTGGCAGATATTTGTGGCCTGTCATGAGGAATTGTAATCAAACATGGTCTACTGGTCACATGTGTTGAATTCCTCAGAGATCCATGCCTCATTCGTTTTTATAAATGTGAGGTAGTCAACACTGTCTTGAGCTAGGCGAGTGCGCTTATCGGTCACGATCCCCCCTGCTGCGCTGAATGTCCTTTCGGATAGGACACTGGACGGAGGGGCAAGCCAACAGTTCCATTGCAAATTGTGCAAGCTCAGGCCAGAGGTCAAGCCTGCCCACCCAGTAGTCCAGGGGTTCATCACTCCTCAGAGCATCCACATGGGCCGTCGGTCTAGGCGTTCCCTGATGCTGGATCCGGGGTACAGCTGTCGATGGGTCGGCTGAAAGAAGTATCTCATATCTGAAGTGACCAACACATCTTCAAACCGCCCTCTTCTTGCAGGCGCTGTTGGATTGCTACCCGCAACTGTCTCTCTGTGACTGGAAATTCCTCTGCCAGCCTGAAAGTGCTGCATTCTGACCGCCCTCTGTGATGGTAATAACATTTCCGCCATTTTTAAGTACGTTGCCACCCAGTACTGGTCCTTGCCCTTTATGCTTTTTATAGGGGAGTCCCCCTTAAAAACACTGGAGCATGAAGACCCTCATTTGCACTAAACTGGAGGCGGTGTAGTGGCCTAGCTCCAGCTCATCATCCAGGATAATCTCATCCTTGTTCTCCTCCCCCCATCCACGAACAACACCAGGGATCCCAGACAGGTTTAAAGCATGCTCTTCTAGCTCCTCTTCATCCGCCTTGGCACCATCCTCCTCTTACTCCTCTTCAGACTCCTGTTGTTGACTTGCCTCAGATGGAGTAGCACCCCCTGGGAATTCATCCAACATTGAGACTTCCTCATCTTCCTGCTCCTCGACGGCTTGATCAATGACATGAAGCAATGCACGCTCCAGAAAGAAGGCGTAAGGTACAATGTCACTGATGGCACCCTAACCGTGACTGACCAGTTTGGTGATCTCATCAAATGACCGCAGAAGTCTGCATGCGTTGCGCATGAGCAGCCACTGGTGAGGTGAAAAAAACCCAAGCTCCCCAGAACCTGTCCTGCCGCAGAGTTTGTACAGGGAGTCGTTAACTGCACGTTTCTGCTGGAGCAGCCTATCAAGCATATGCAACGTTGAGTTATATCGCATTGGCAGTCACAAATAAGACGCCTGACGGGAGGTTGTGTCGCCGCTGAATGTCAACAAGGCAAGCCATGGCTGTGTAAGATCTTCTGAAATGGCCCGAGATTTTCCTGGCCTGCCACAAGACGTCCTGGACCCCAAGGTATTTGGCAACGAATCGCTGCACGACCAAGTTCAGGATGTGTGCCATGCATGGCACGTGTGTTATTTTGCCCTGTTTCAGCACGCTCAGCAGACTGGCACCATTGTCGCACACCACTTTACCAACTGTCAAATTGTTCGGTGTCAGCCACTGATCTGCCTGTGAACGCAAAGCTGAAAGGAGTGCAGGACCAGTGTGGCTCTTGGCTTCCAGGCACAACAGATGCAGCACAGCATGGCAACGTCTCACCTGGCATGTGGAATAGGTTCTGGGGATCTTGGACGGTGCAGCGGAAGAGAAGGTAGCAGCGGAAAAGGAGGAGTCAGCAGACGAGGAGAGGGAGGATGGAGTAGAAGGAGGAGAAGAAGAGACAGGCCTGCATGCAATCCTTGGCGGTAAAACCAAATCTACATGGGTGTCACGGTTTACATGCTTGACGGCCGTCAGAAGGTTCACCCAGTGGGCAGTAAAAGTGATATACCTTCCCTGCCCATGTTTGCTAGACCATGTGTCTGTGGTCAGATGTATCTTAGCACCGACACTATGTGCTATGCATTCACCTGCCACTGAACATGGCCATACAGCTCTGGAATGCCCTTCTGCGAGAAATATTTCCTGCCTGGGACCTTCCATTGTGGTGTTCCAATGGCCACAAATTTCCGAAAGGCCTCCGAGTCCACCAGTTGATATGGCAGTAGTTGGTGGGCTATCAGTTCCGACAAGCCAGCAGTCAACCGCTGGGCAAGAGGGTTATCCAGTGTCATCATTTTTTTATGCTCCAACATTTGGGCCACGGAAGCCTGCCTTTTTCCAGAAAAACGTGAGGACTGCATGATGGAAGGTGGAGTGGAGGACAATTGTGAGGAGAGAGGAGAAGGAGAAGAGGCTGAACGGTGAAAGCCTGGAGTATGGCTTTGTGGGTTCTGACGGCATTGCTCCCACTGGGCTCGGTGATGGGAGTTCAGGTGCCTTCTTAAGGTGGTCGTCCCTAGGTGAGTGTTTGGGCTTACCGTGACTTATGCGTTGACTGCAAAGGCTGCAGATGGCAACACTGTTGTCAGCAGCGGACACATTAAAAAAAGCCCACACTGCGGAGCCATGTGCTTGTGTCCTGGGAGCGCCAGATGTGACTGTACATGGTTGATGGCTCGCTCCTGATACATTTGCAGTCTGCTTTGTCCCTCCTGTGCAATGCAAGTTCCGTCTACTTCTCCTCCCTATCTGCTGGTCCGTCTCTCCCTCTGAACTCCCCTCCCCTTCCTCTCTTGTGGCCACCCATGTGACATCCATAGACACATCATCATCCACGTCACCTTCCCAACCACTAACATTCAAGATGGCTGCGCATCGCAAATGTCTTGTGATGGATCGGAAAATAATTCCAGGGACTCAAGCGGAGGGTATATGGTGGTGGTGTTGGTGGTGGTGTCTTTGGGGGTGCACACAGCAGAGAGTGAAGAGGGTGCACATAGAGAGGATGAGGAGGGTGCAAAGGAGGAAGGCTGAGTGAGCCACTCAACCAAGTTTGGTGCGTCCTTTGACGTAATCAAACGCACCTTCTGAAACTTCACACTTGGGCCCTGGCTTACTGCTCCTGCCCTACCCCTACCACCCCTGCGTAAGGGCTTGCCTCTTCCTCTGCTTGTCATTTTTTAAATTACCCTGTGACAAAAATCTCTAGAGAAGTGCAGTATATGTGAAACATGGTATATAACACCCCACTTAAATCTGTGGTATTGGGGGGCCACTGGTTTATCACACCAGTTCTATAAATAATTGGCCAGTAACTGTTGTCACTGTGTGTGGCACAGTTAATGCAGCAAAAGAGGCCAGATTTTTGCAGGACTAAAATACACTCTTATAAAATTATACTGTTAAATAAAACCCCACTTCAATATGTGGTATTGGGGGGCCACTGGTCATTTGGCACTGTGTGTAGCAGATTTAACGCAGCAAAAGAGGCTATATTGATGCAGGGTACAAATACACTTAAAAAACTATACTCAGATAACACCCCATTTCAATATCTGGTATTGGGGGGGGGGGGGGGCACTGGTTTATCACACCAGTTGTACAAAACAAAAAATTGGCCAGTACGTTTGGCACTGTGTGTAGCAGAGTTAACGCAGCAAAAGAGGCAATATTGTTGCAAGAAACAAATACACTTATAAAAGTATACTCAGATAACACCCCACTTCAATATGTTGTATTGGGGGGGCACTGGTCTATCACACCAGTTGTACAAAAAATTGGCCAGGGAGTTTGGCACTGTGTGTAGCAGAGTTAACGCTGCAATAGAGGCAATATTGTTGCAGGACACAAATACACTTATAAAAGTATACTCTGATAACACCGCACTTCAATATGTGGTATTGGGGGACCACTGGTCTCTCACACCAGTTGTACAAAAAATTGGCCAGTACGTTTGGCACTGTGTGTAGCAGAGTTAACGCAGGAAAAGAGGCAATATTGTTGCAGGAAACAAATATACTTATAAAGGTATACTCAGATAACACCCCACTTCAATATGTGGTATTGGGGGACCACTGGTCTATCACACCAGTTGTACAAAAAATTGGCCAGTGACTTTGGCACTGTGTGTAGCAGAGTTAACGCAGCAATAGAGGCAATATTGTTGCAGGACACAAATACACTTATAAAAGTATACTCAGATAACACCCCACTTCAATATGTGGTATTGGGGGGCCTCTGGTCTATCACACCAGTTGTACAAAAAATTGGTCAGTGAGTTTGACACTGTGTGTAGCAGAGTTAACGCAGCAAAAGAGGCAATATTGTTGCAGGACACAAATACACTTATAAAAGTATACTCAGATAACACCCCACTTCAATATGTAGTATTGGGGGGCCATTGCTCTATCACACCAGTTATAATACTTTAAAAGTGCTTTTGTCACTGTTTGTAGTATTGCTGCAGAAATGCTCAGCACACCAGTCACAATGCTGCACAGTGCACAATACAAATCCACTATAATATGCTTTCTATATTACAAAGTAGATTATTAGGGGATTACACCCCTATATAGTGCACTGCACACCTATAACAAATATTAAAAAAGAATAGCGCACACATGCAAAAGAAAAGGCTATCAAATATGGAGACAATCCATAAATAAAAATGGGGATTTGGTCCCACCATTTGGCCATATCGTGCTCAAGCCCACCACTACGTCAAAGTACCCCATTATCAGTGGGTCCTACCCTATCCATAAAAAAGGATGAATCCTGCCTCTCTAACCCTTGGAGATAACACTCCTTGCTGGGAAAGATGTGCAACTGCACTACAAGCGACTCCTCCTATATCTACTTGATAGTGGACACTGATAGAGTACAGGTGTGTGTGTGGGGGGGTGGGGTGCTCAACCCCAGAAGTCTGGTCAGACCGAATACATAATAAACAAGCAAAAAATTGGGGGAGCAAACCCTGAACATGTATATCTAAAGCCGGTGCAGCTATGAACCAAGAGACATGTATATTAAAAAAGAATAGCGCACACATGCAAAAGAAAAGGCTATCAAATATGGAGACAATCCATAAATGAAATGGGGATTTGGTCCCACCATATGGCCATATTGTGCTCAAGCCCACCACTACGTCAAAGTACCCCATTATCAGTGGGTCCTACACTATCCATAAAAAAGGATGAATCCAGCCTCTCTAACCCTTGGAGATAACACTCCTTGCTGGGAAAGATGTGCAACTGCACTACAAGCGACTCCTCCTATATCTACTTGATAGTGGACACTGATAGAGTACAGGTGTGTGTGGTGGGTGGGGTGTTCAACCTCAGAAGTCTGGTCAGACCGAATACATAATAAACAAGCAAAAAATTGGGGGAGCAAACCCTGAACATGTATATCTAAAGCCGGTGCAGCTATGAACCAAGAGACATGTATATTAAAAAAGAATAGCGCACACATGCAAAAGAAAAGGCTATCAAATATGGAGACAATCCATAAATAAAAATGGGGATTTGGTCCCACCATATGGCCATATCGTGCTCAAGCCCACCACTGCGTCAAAGTACTGACCAGACTTCTGAGGTTGAGCAACCAACCCCCCACACACACCTGTACTCTATCAGTGTCCACTATAAAGTAGATATAGGAGGAGTCGCTTGTAGTGCAGTTGCACATCTTTCCCAGCAAGGAGTGTTATCTCCAAGGGTTAGAGAGGCTGGATTCATCCTTTTTTATGGATAGTGTAGGACCCACTGATAATGGGGTACTTTGACGTAGTGGTGGGCTTGAGCACGATATGGCCATATGGTGGGACCAAATCCCCATTTTTATTTATGGATTGTCTCCATATTTGATAGCCTTTTCTTTTGCATGTGTGCGCTATTCTTTTTTAATATACATGTCTCTTGGTTCATAGCTGCACCGGCTTTAGATATACATGTTCAGGGTTTGCTCCCCCAATTTTTTGCTTACCTATAACAAATATTGGTCCTTAAAATGACTTTTGTGGACCTTAACAGAGCGATTTGTGTAACTGACAATCTGTCCCTGGTGCACACAGCAAACCTCTCCCTATACTGACAAAAGAGACAGTACACCTACACCAAATACCAGCCCTTAAAAGGACTTTTGTGGACCTTAACAGAGCGATTTGTGTCACTGATGATCTGTCCCTGGTGCACACAGCAAACCTCTCCCTATAAAGACAAATGAGATAGTACACCTATACCAAATACCAGCCCTTAAAAGGACTTTTGTGGACCTTAACAGAGCGATCTGTGTCACTGACAGTCTGTCCCTGTTGCACACAGCCAACCTCTCCCTACACTGACAAAAAAGCAGAATGTGAAATGGCCAACAGGTCAGGTCTATTTATAAGGTAGGGGGTATTTCCATGTGCTGAAATGTTTCAATTGGCTGTCCTGTTCCACCTGATGGCTGTGTCATGGGTCAAAGTTCTCCCCAATGTAAACTTATATGGCCGCTGCGAACAATGCTATATGTACGCAAAATCGGCGGGCTGCGAACAAGCAAAGTTCACTGCGAACCGACTGCCGGGCGAACCGCAAGGCCATCCCTACTGGCCAGATCACCAGGTGAAAACAGGGAAATAAACCAAAAAAAAAAAAACTAATATAGACACCACATCTAATGTTTGGCAAGCTGCAATATATTACATTTTTCATTTTGGGTTTAATACCCCTTTAAGAAGGTATTAAACCTAGAAACAAAAATGTATTATATTTAAGCTTACCAATTCTTAGATGTGCAGGTTGCATTGGTTTTCTTTTTTTAGGCTTTCCCTTATTTTCACCTGGTATCCTGCCAGTAAGTTTGTTGTTTTTTTAAACAAGTCAAACATGTGCGAAAAAAAATGGTCCTTGGGTGTTAATTGTGCCCATGAAACCTACACCAAAGAATTTCTTGCAGATGAAATGAACACCCTCAAAGCTAGGCAGCCTAGACAGTCTTTCAGAGATTCAAGATCCAGAAAGCACCTAATCAGCAACACCAGGGGCTTGATAGCTGCTACTAATTCAGAACTGATGCATTTTGATAAATTTTAGCTGGTCCACGGAGTCTGTGGACAGACACGCTCTCTTATCTGTCACAAAACCTCTGGCAGCACTGAATGCCCGTTCTGAAAGCACACTGAGTGCAGGGCAGCCCAGCAGCTCTATTGCGTACTGGGCAAGTTCCGGCCAGTGGTCTATTTTTACGTTCCAGTAACCCAGTGGATCGTCAGCTGGAAAGCTCTCCATATCTGTTATCACCCCTAGATTATCTCTCACCATATGATGAAGATGCTGTCGATGGGATGTGGAAGCTGACAGCTCTGGGCTCAGAGGACCAAAAACATTTTAAAAGGAATTACTGAGGCAGCCTCCTTCGCTCCTCTCTTGACCAACAGAAGCCTCAAAACTATGTTTTCCACCAGACTAACCTACGAGAATCAGGAAAGGCGCTACATAAACTCCTCTTTAAGGTGTCCTCAAGAGATTTCATCTTCTGCTCCCTCTGTGGGGGCGGGATGACTTCTGAGACTTTCCCCTTCAAGTCAAGGAGGGTTGGCAACCAAAAGTGATCCTTCTCCTTGATGCCACATATTCTCAGGTCCTTTCTCAGGCTTTGAAGAATGAGGGAGCCCATGCACCGCAAGTTTGCGGAGGCATGAAAAGCAGACTCCTCTGAGTCACTGAGGATTGCAGTATCTGGAATTGCCTCCTCCTAGCCACGTACTATTCCTAAGGGTTCTGGGGATGGAAAACCATCTGTTAGGGGTTAACGTTTGTCTTGCTCTGCTTCAATGCCTCCAAAGCTGCCAGAATCCCCTCCCTCTCCTTTTGTGTGCTCTGTGGCATAGGAAGAATGATGTCTGCATAAAGCAGACCTTGAGAGGAAAGGAAGTCTGCCATATATTTGGTTTGGGTTTATTACCACTCCAATGGGTAGACACCACTACCGTGGAAGAATATTCAGAAATGCCATATGAGGGAAGGCAAATAATTAATTTTGAGATAACAAGGCTGCCTAATAATGACCATCCATTTAGCCTGAGTTTTAAAGCTAAATTCCAGGGAAAACAAAGATGGCCCCTTGCAGTGGGGTGGCCACAGCACTGTCTAGGGAACTGCAAAATGTACTTTTACTTATGCAATCCTCCAGGCTGTAAAACCGGTCCTTATAGCTTCTTCTCCCCTATGTTCCAGCAGTCTTAAATAATCAAAGCCCTTGCAGCCCATAGATCTGGGTTGGATGTGAGGACACCGAGGGACAGTCAACTATCACAGCCTAAGGGAGTAGATAAGAGGGCCAGCAAATTGGGGACCGGAGGATCTGCTAAATAAAACTGCTGTTCTCCAAACCCTAACAAGCACTTAGCCCAGCCATTTTCAACTAGGATTCCTCCACAGATTGCTAGGGATTTGTGAAAGTAAGGTCTGAATGGCTGCACTCGGATGCAATCACCTTTATTAAAATAAAAAACAATCCATACAGAGGTACAGAAATCAGCTGTAGTTGACGCGTTTCACACCCTCACTGGTGGTGTGTAGCCATAGCCAGGAGTTCCTTGAGATGTGGCAGACTGACCTCCCATTTGATGATGTCTGCATAGTTCAGGATTGAACGTCATTTGGCAGAGTCAGCAACATTACACCAATGATGTTTTAAGTTGTCTGTAAGGGTGGCATTTTGACCACCATTATATAAAGGGGTGGGGGATTATTCTTTCCTGGCCAGGGTTGTAAAGGGTATTTTCCCTCTGATCCTAAGTAAATTGGTTTCTGCATGGGTTTCCTGAAATGTGGGATTTAAAAGGTTCCTTTTTCCTTAAAAATGCTGAGAAAAACTGATACTGTTTGGGGGAGTTCAGGAGGATTTCTCCTTTCCTTGGGGATTGGCTTCAATCTATACTCACCTCCACTCCAGTGCTGTGGTATCCCAGAGCTTGCCCACTGATTATTGAGATCTTCCCAGGTCTTCTTCCAGGTTCCAGTGTCAGCACAAGTCTTGGCCCTTGGAGGACAGGCAAACTGTTCTGCCAGCACAGCCAGAAAACTGACCATGATGAGATGGATGAGCTTCTGTGCCTAGCATGGTCAGTTTGAAATAGGACATCAGGGGGACTAGCAAAATCATCAGGTATTTTACACAAGGGAAGCAATGCAAAGAGAACAAGATACTTTTAACCACTTGCCGACCGCCGCACGACTATCTACGGCGGCGGTCAGCCCCTCACAGGCAAAGTGACGTAGGTCTACGTCGCTCGCCTGTGAGGGTTTAGGGAGCAAGCGCGCGCCGCCGGAGGCGCGCTCCCGCTCCCGCGTGGTCACGGACCCCCCCGCGCGTGTGACCGGCGGACCCGATCGCCGCCGGCCACTCTGCGATCGGCGGGGGAGAGGGAGAAAGTCAGGCAGCTTGTGTAAACAAGCTGCCTGTCATTCTCCTCTCTGTATGAGAGATGATCACATGGATCTACTATGTAGATCCATTGATCACTCTGCATACAGTTGAAGCCACAGCCAATCACAGTTAGAATCACGCCCCTAGGGACACACACAGCCCCTCCCTCTCAAATAAAGTTAACCCCTTCACTACCAGTGTATTTTTACAGTAACAGTGCATATATATAGCACTGATTACTGTAGAAATGTCACTGGTAACCCCAAAAGTGTCAAAAATGTCAGTCAAGGGTCCGATCTGTCCGCCGCAATGTCGCAGTACTGCAAAAAAAATCGCAGATCGCCGCCATTACGCGTTAAAAAAAAAAACAACAAAAATGACAAAAATCTTTCCCTTTGTTAGTAAACGCAATAACTTTTGCGCAAACCAATCAAAATACGCTTTTTGCGATTTTTTTTACCAAACATAGGTAGCATAAAACAAATTGCCCGAAAATATTAAAAAATTTTGATTTTTACATTTTTTTTGGGGGGAATTTCATATAAAAAAAAGGGAAAAATATTGCTATTTTTGAAAAATTTATGCTCTTTTTTTGTTTACAGCGCGTGATCAAAAAATCGCACAGGTGATCAAATACCGCCAAAAGAAAGCTCTGTTTGTGGGAAAAAAAGGACGCCAAATTTGTTTAGGTACAGCGTCGCACGACCGCGCAATTGTCCGTTAAAGTCACGCAGTGCCGAATCGCAAAATACCCTCTGGTCGTTTAGCAGCCAAATCCTCCAGGGGGCTTAAGTGGTTAATATAAGTACATGTTACAACATACACATATCAGAATATGAAATGTTGGGGTATCATACACTTTAAATACATTGTACAGATAATTAAAGAGTAACTCTACTTTTGCTGAGAAAAAAACATTCACCTCTGGTTGATTTGTGTACATTGTAAGACTTTTAACAAACTTTGTTGCAGATTCCTACCATTTGGTTTTCTAAAGATATCACTGTTTGTTTGTCTGTGTCCATGAGGAAAGTGAATCTAAGCGTGTCTAAGTGGACTGGTTTCATAATTATCAATCAGCTGCTGCACCTGCAGGGCTCTAATGAGGAAAGCTGTTGGGTCTGCATCCCGTTACACGTGATTTCCTATTGAAAGTATCTCACTAAATATGACATTTTTGTTACAGGAGATACCTGATATCTGACTTGTATCTTAGGCAGACTTCTGAGAAAATCGGTGAGACAATCACACCTCGAGGTAGCCATATTGCATTGCATTTTACAGGAAAATTACAGCACCGCAGATTGAAAAGGAAAGGTCATTTTTAATAACATTCAATTACAATATGACTTGTGTTGCAATTGTATACGCTATATAATTTTTTCTTTATTTACTATTTTTTTCCCCATGAAAATGGAATTACCCTTTAAAGCTCCAGTCCCAGCAGGAAAAAAATGATCAGTGGGGCTCCCCTCGACCTGCAAGGGTTAAATGCTCATAAAAGAAAAAGTCTCACTTCAGTTTTTATTAATGTGTAAGGCCTCTTTCACACGGCCGCTCCGCTGTTTTTGTCCGCTGCGGGACTTTTTTTTTTTTTCACGGAGTGGATGACAGTTGTGTCATCCGCTCCGTAAGTCCACATATCATCCCATCCGTTTGCGGATGATATGCGGACATAATGTAAGTCTATGGGCATTGCGGATGTCAGCGGATGACACCGCTGACATCCGATTTTCCTTCCTTTCCGTTTTTTGAATGGAGGAAAAATAGGGTTCTGTTCCGTTCCAAAAAACGGAACAGAACTGAAAGGAAGAAAATCGGATGTCAGCGGATGGTATTCCGCTGACATCCGCAATGCCATCGACTTACATTATGTCCGCAAATCATCCGCAAAAAAATAGGATGATTTGCGGACATACGGAGCGCCCGTGTGAAAGGGCCCTTAATGTAATACTTTTTACCATCTTCCTAGGTGATGTTAAAGGCTAGCTGTGAGGTTGGAAAGGGTGCCCCTCCTCTTTATACAGCCATCCAAACATGCAGCTAACATCTCCAAGCACTGTGCCTGCAACATTGTAGCTTACAGTCCCCCCTCCCCTACATTCCTGATGTAGCACCCTCCTAGTCAGGTCCTAGATAGGCAGTATAGTTTTTGGTTCTGGCTGCTCATCAGCAGAATAACAGGCTAAAGTTATGTGCTTTCTGCTTATCATGGAGCAGGATTTACAAATTAGGCATGTTCCATGTGTCCTGTGTGTGATTCATCTGGGCTGAGGGAGTGTCCCCACTGTGTCCATTAGTGAGGCACATTGGACAGTGGAGGAAACCCAGCCAGTGACACACAGGCTTTAATATCTTTCCCATGGGTTTGGCACAGAAGAGGTGCATCGTGGGATAGGGAATAAAAGCCAAGGGCACATGTGGCAAGGGGTCGTTGGGTGGGAAGACAGGTCCCAGAAGTAGGGAGACGGCAGTCTCTTCTTCTGTAGCTGTGGATGGTGGTCACAGGCAGTCGGCCTGGTGAACCAGAGTGTGTGGCTGAATCCAGAGGTCCAGGAAAGCTGACTGGTGGAGTTGGAGGCAACAGTAACTCTGGAAAAACAGCGTCCGTGAGTACAGAGGAACTTGCCTGGGGGTCTGCCCAGGAAGGGGACCACTCCAGTGGATACAATCAGTGGACGGGTGTCAGCACACACAGTGAGAGAGAAAGGGGGTGCCGCATTTAAAACCCTGAAGAGAATTTCAAGCAGGAACACTTAAAGTATCTTCACTTCAGTGCAGAGTGAAGCAGTGGCCTTGCCTCATCCTAAAGTAAGTTGTCCTCAATACTGTGAATAGGTATCAGTTGGAGTATCCCACTCATTCCCTTCTCCTATCCAACTTCTAAATAAAACTACAAAACAACATCCCCTGGACTGATCATTGACTGAGCCAAGTACTTAAAGCGTTAAGTTTCTGCAAGTCGTTGCTACGGGTAACCCAGGGGAATACAGAAAGTGTTATATCCAGCAGTTCTCTAGGGGGAAGTGCTACACGTGTACACATGCCGTAGCCTTGTCAAAAATAATGCCCCCTGTTGCGTAAAAATTAATAGGGCTGGGCCATAACCACCACGCAACTACATGTAGTGCACGCAGTTGTGGTATGTGGTGCATTTATGGGGTTAAAACAAGTTGTGAGCAGGCAACATATCACCTCCTCACCATCTGCCAAATGATTTCCTTACCCCAGCAAAATCTCTTTTCAACTCTCCTCTGTGTTCCCAGGCTTTTTCTTTTATCTGCTCCTGCCCTCTGGTGATGGTTCATGGGCTATGTAGTTTGATTGCAGGTTAACCGTAAGGCTCGGTTCACACTGCCGCGACCTGAAAGTTGTGAGACTTACGGTGCAATGTTACCAGGCGACTTTCTGTCGATTTGCTAGTGACTTGAGTAGGACTTGATGATGCCTGGGGAATCTTCCTCTAATTTCAGATCCAAATCACATCAATATAGATGAGGATCCGACGAGGAGGCAACTTCTATTAAAGTCTATGGGCACAAGACATGCAAGGAAAATAAAAAAACAGCGTTTTTGCTTGCACATGATTGGATGATAGAAATCAGCAGAGCTTCCCCTCATTTCAGATCTTCCTCTCAGATCTACAGCGACTGCACTTCCAAGTGCACTTGTAGTGCACAGTGGATTTGCCTTTAGTATATCAACCTTGTAGTCAACCTTGTAAGACAGCTCTCATTTACTAACATGGAGTTTCACATATCACACAAATTGGGGTCTCACACCTCAGATCCCAAGTTGCAGCAGCGTGAACTGAGCCTAAGGAAAGTTCTGCTTTCAGCATACAACTCCAAGTAGTCTCTGCACAACTGTATTGGAGCTATGATGAGCAGAAATGCTAAACACTGCCCTTTGTGGTTAAATATATATCTGCATTACAGTAACAGTGCACAGTGTTACACAAACAATCCTTGTTATATCGCTTCTGCGCATGAGCTCCGAGGGACGGGGCGCTTTCAATTTTTTTTTTCTTATTTATTTTACCTTTTATTTTTACACTGTCCCTTTAAAAAAAAATTTTTTTTGATCACTTTTATTCCTATTACAAGGAATATACACATTCTTGTAATAGAAATAAGCAGAACAGGTCCTCTTTATTGCAAGATCTGTGGTCAAAAAGACCTCAGAACTCAAATCTACACTCGACTTCCTGCACAGCACCTAAGAGGACCGGATTGTTTTCCCCGATACCGACAGATCCGGTAAGCGGGGAAAAGACGGGAAGCGGCAGGAGGGGGCACCTCTCCCGCCACCCATAAAAGTGATCCTGCAGTGAATCTGCCACTGGGACTACTTTTATGTGAAAAAGGGACTGCCCGTCCTGTAAGAAAATACCAGGGTTATGGCAGCTATCTATAACACGGGTTTTTAACGTCAAAGTACCGGTGTAAAACTGCGGCAGAAGGTTGAGAAGTGGTTAAAGAAAAGACCACTAAAAGAGAGTGTCTTGCAAAAATTCTATGCACTCTTATTTGCTTAGTGACGGTAATTTTGCATGACTGATTTAAACAAGCAAGAACGCTTCTCAATCACGTGAGTAATTATGATTATAATAAATAATGAATAGTCTGTTTCAGATATTAACATATACATAGTATCTTATGATTAGTTCAGTCGTAATAATCATCAATGGATTGAAATCATTTTGGTTAATGTACTGTAGATACAACCATATTTCCACCTGAAGAGGTGACGTTTTTTGGACCATGATGTGTGAGCTAAGAACCCCTCTCAGTCAATACAGGCATGGATGCCTCAGATTTTTGAAAATCATAGTAATGCATGCTTTGCAAGGATCACCAAAAGTGGATATCAAAAACAGTCTTCAACCCCCCCCCCCAAAAAAAAAACGTTGAAGCTGAATTTAAGATTAGAAATATCTATCAATAAACACTTTTTCAATTGCTCAAAACTAAAGCCTAACTTTAAGTGGCTCATGCCATTGATCCTACTATAAAAACATAACACTACAAGCGTATAAAGGCTGTGGCAAGCATTTTATTGCTCCCTCTCTCATGTCAAAGTCCTCAGCGATTCCTAGATAGCAGCTGTAAATGTAGATTTTCGAAAGGTAAAGACAGTTTTACACAGTGTCTGGATATAATGACACCAGTCTTTCCTAAACGTCTGCCACTGTTTTTGTTTACTATTGCCTATCCATCTAATGCAAAGGAACATCATAGGCATTGCTAATAAGGATGGTAGATGGTATACATCATAATAGAATTCCAAATATGTGCAATTAACAACAAGGCCAGAAGTAAGGATAGCCCTATTGACTTAAGTGTAGTGAATGAGAGTACAACGAAGGAGATATAGAAGGGAAGTGAAAAAGTGAAGGAATTAACTTCAGTAGGTGGAATTAGGAGGGCAATCCCCAGGATTCATGAATCCACCAAGATGCATCTTATCAACATGCCAAATTTAGCATAGTTGTTTTGGAGGTTACAAGTAGGTTGGTTGTTGACCATGATCCAATTAATTTATGTTTGGCATAGTTAAGCGTCACCACGGGTTATTTCCAGTCCTTTGCAATGGTTTTTCTAGCTGCTCATGTAAATGCTTGTGTAAAGAATTAACCATTTAGCATTCTTTGGAACATCAGGGAGCAGTTTCTGCAATAGAGCCAGTTCCGGAGATTTAGCAAGATTTGCACCCACCACTGAGCGGATAATATAAAAACAGCACAGCCGACAAGGAAGAAACATCATCGGACATTGAGCTCCCTTTCCCCCTTTGGATCATCTGAGTACAAGTGACCATCTACATTCTGCAATGAAGAGGAGCCTGTGGATGTTGAAAGGGCTCAAGGCCAGTATATATATATATATTCATTGTTCTACAGATGCATAGCCATACACATAAGACCCCAAGTGCAGTCATAATATGTTCTGGAATTGTGGACAATGTGTATGTCTTAGTGTCTAAAGCCAGTATACACTACATATAGGTATGGCTACACTTGCCAATACATATGATCTATAACAATTTGCTCTGGATTGTAAATTTATATGTTTTTATTCATTTGTGTTTGTTATCTCTCTTTTTTATAATATTAAGTGTTTCATAAACTGTTTTATTGTAATGCTGCTAATACTGTCTGGTATGGCTCTGGGAGGCGGGTGGATGATGCTGGCTCAGGTGGGTCCACCTCCCATCCCCTCGCCTGTTGACCCATGCCCCTTTTTGGGGCGGGACAGGAATGGGTGTGGCCAGCTTCCATTTAGTCCCTGGCCTGTCCAGAGTATGGTTCAGTAGCAATTCTTGGCTCTGAGTAAGGAGGCTCACCCCCGAAACGCGTAAGCCTAGCCATAACAGTTCTAGGCGGTACACTGCATGCCATTCAGCATTGCGCAGTTTTGTGAGTATAATATATACTTTTTAATATTTTAATAAATGTTTTTAGTGGAAATGCACTAGGTCGGTGCGCCCCTTTTCTTTTTGTTGTTGTTTACCAAATATGGTACTTGGTTCTAAGTTAGCCACGCTGCCTAAAACAGGCTGGTAAGGCTATTGGATCCATTCTTGCAGTTCTCGTTGGAACCGAGTACCATCTTAGCAAGGTTTTATAATTAGACTCTACCAAAACTGTGTTAATAGAGATTTTGGAGAGATCATTGGCAATTTTCTGCCACTGTTAATTAGAATGAAACATTAAAGCGGTTGCAAAAAAAAACTAAGACAATGGCATATTGTGCTAGTATGCATCGCATACAAGCACATTATGAAATACTTACCTTAGAATGAAGCCCTCCAGTGGCACACTATCATCGCTGAGAGGGCTGACAGTTTCCCCCAGTCCTTCTTCCAGGTTTGCATGCTCCACTGTGTGATTGGCCGGAGCCAAGATGACCTCACTACCGCACGTGCGCTTTTTCTAGCAAAGCTCCAGATCTTCAGAGTGCATGCGCTGGTGATGTCACTGGCTGTACCCAGAGTGAATATCTCCTAAACGGTGTATGTTAAGGAGCTATTAATTTTACCTACAGGTAAGTTTTATTAAAGGCTTATCTGTAGGTAAAAATCATATAGCCAACATTACTATCTCCCTAATATATTTTTCCCAAAGGAGCGTGTGGAGAAGTTTATGATTAAAATCTGTCAGCAGGGTATATAAAGTGGACACATGTCCTTTAGTTAAATTGCTAGAGTTGCAGGATATTTGGAAAGGTGCAAGCAGCAGAGGGACGGAGGAGAATTTGAGTTTAGATTTAATACAGGACATTTGGTTATAACGAAATATTTCAGAAGAAGAAGAATATTGCATTTTATTACAACATTATGCTAGGGAATATGGTTTGTTGCCATTTAAAAAATCTTCTATTCTTAGGAGGCTTTTATTGGTCCACCATTGAAATTTGTGCAGTAGGAGTCCAGATGGAAATTCCAAATTCCGGGTTGCAGATGACAGTGGCCACGGGGGTATTGGTTGAAGAGAAAGGTCTCTGGTTTTCTGTCTTTCCCAAACAGCTAGTGAAAGTAACAGAGTAGGACAAAGAAGGGGATGGTGCAGCCTATTGGGAAGCCACATCAAAATTCCAATAGAGCAAGGAAGGCATAAAACAGCTTCACCGGGAACCATCGGGGTATAGGTCCTTTTTTTCAGTCGTACAGGGCAGCTGGGTTTTTTCAGCAGCTTGAAAATATGCAAAAAGTTTGGGAAGTTTCAGACCACCACATTTTTTTGGAGTGTACAGTGTTAATTTATTCATCAAAGGCATTTTTAGCCCCAGATAAATTGGAGGATATCATTATGCAACCTATGTAATTCCTGTCTGGGGACTGCTACAGGTTGAGTCCAAAAGTATTAAAGCAGCCTAGGTAATAAAGTCATTTAAAAAGAGTGAATTCTTCCAAACCAGCACAGAGGGTAGTTAGACCACCAAGTCAAATCTTCCTGGAGACGTTTCAAGTGGTTGTAAAGGTTGAAGGGTTTTTACCTTCATGCGTTCTATGCATGAGGGTAATAAACCTTCTGTGCACCGCTTCCCTCACAGCCCCCCTCAATAGTCACATGAGCCCCCTCTCGATCCAGCGATGTGCACCACAGGGCTGCAGGCAAAGAAGGGGGCGCAAACTTCTGCTTAGATCACCTAGGCGATCTGAGTGGAAGTGGAAGAGAATACCTATCAAAACCAGGCACTTGCTCCCCTCCAAAAAATGTGCCCAAAAGTTGAAGAGGAGGGGAGGCAAAACCCCTTAGGAGGTGAAGTTCTGCTTTAACCTTTTCTTCACTGAACTAAAACTGAAAGTACTGGACATAGAGTTGTTGCCTTCATAGCCAAATGAAAGTAATCTCATGCATTGAATAGAGGAGTCTATTGTCGGCAAGAGACCTGATGGCAGACTCTTTCCAATGTCTGCTTTTAGAGCCCATTCAAATCACAGAGATCTCATTATTGTGCGTCACTATGCGCTCACAAGCAGCCAGCCTCATTATTTATCACTGAGTTTTGTGTCTTGATATATTCCACTCTTTACTCCCTACTGTTGTGTGTACTGTATATTAGTGCAGCCTCCTAGCCCTTCCTTTCCCAATTACTTTCACTTTCTTATTACGTTAAGAGAACTTTTATGGCCTGACAAGGCTTTCATAAAGAAATGTCTTTCCAACTAGAAAAGACGAGGGAACACATCCTTTGAATTGGTAAGCCTAAATAAACTTCACTGCATTCCTATCTGCCTTGGTGAGTTGGATGCTTCCTGTGGATTCTGCCGGGACGCTGCCTGTGGATTCTACCAGGTCAGCAAGTTGCCATACTGTCTGTACAGACTGGATATCAGGAAGGTATGTCGGATACACAAAGCTGCATTTAAAACAGAACAGTGGACAATTAAAAAATATTTCTATATACTCTGTACTAACTGTTGTGAAATTAATTAGTGCCTGAGGAAGCACATGAGTGCAAAAAAAGAAGAAAATCTTTCTATGGTTTGGGAAGCTGTAAAAATATTGTTTTTGGGTTTTCTGTGCATTGACCATTGGTTGTGGAACTGCAAGAACTGTTTCTAAAATTCTTTCTGCTTCTATAACCGCTGTATTTCTTGCTTTGCACAAAAACCTGCTTCTCTGTATTATCTTTGATTATCTTTGATTGCACACAAGATACAGCCACACTTTCAGTAAAATGTCTGAGCAAGGATTTGCGCATTTACTAGGCACTTTGCATCCAAAGAAACAGAGCAAAGGGCCCTTGGGTAGCTGAACTTTGAGGACAAAGTTGTGTAAGCAAGGACACTGTGATTGTGAAGGGTCCGTAGCGTTGGTGCAAAAAGCATAATAGGCATTGTGTAATATTTTGTTTCTCCCCAGATCTCTGAGAGGACAAGTTTGCAGATAGTGCAATAGCCAGCTAATAGCTTTTCCAGAATATCAGAATCATTGAAGATGGAGAACCATTTCCAAAACAGAGCAAGATGGTATTTTAGTCGACTGGTATGTAATAAGGTGAAAGTACAGGCTAAAGATGGAATAGTCATCGCAATGGAGCACTACATCAATAAAAGAACTTTGAAGAGGATCAAGCCCTAATATTGTAGCAGATCCGTAAGAAGCTAAGTAGCTGCTGGTAATGAAAGAGATGCAATGGTGGTAAAGAATACTCTTGTGATAAAACAGAGAAGGATATAAATACGCTAGGGCTGCCATGGAACAGGGAAGCCACTTTGGTGAGACCAAAGGTACGCCATTGGTCAAATGATTTATACTTAATAGATGGTAGAAACATATGATTTTCCTGAATGGTCAAGTTTCGAAAAATGGAGGAGGATAACCCCAGTAATCTCTCTCCAGGCAATCACGGTATAGGTTTACTTTGATGCTCATTCAAGCTGACTAATGTGCCAGTGTTACAATTTGGGTGACTACTAGACATTATATATAATAGAAAATGAACTTGCCAAAACCAAAAAACTGCTAAGAGTATTTTGGTAAAAGGGACCTTATATGTCTCCTTTTCCCAAAAAAACTCCTTTACCTCCTGTCTGTTAGCAATTTTTCTTTATAGGACACTGTATTGTGCTGTATGCCTAGTGTGGTGCATAGCTGAGTGTCACGACAAGGCAACTCCTGTGTGCAACATAGAAGTTGCATTATCAATGGCGGAAGGCACATTCTGGGTATAGAAGAAGCATCAGTAAAGATGGTATGACTGAGAGTATAGAGCTGTCATCACTAGAGAAGACAGAGGCAAGTTTGCCATAATTATTTACAATGTAAGTAAGCCAGGCATACTTGTACATTTTGTTGCATGCTGTACTCCTGCATCCCCTCTCAATTCAGTTCCGCTTTAAGCTGCAGCAGAAAAAAAAAATTCTAACTCTTTTATGTTGTGCCAGTTTATCACCCACCTCAACACACACTAGAATCCTTATTTAAAGAAAATGAGTTTATGTTTAAGACCCAATTTACCAACTGCTGTGTATAATTGTGGTCACTATCAGATAGATAATTTGAAATCACAGAGGGCTACACTTTTTTTAAACTTCTGTGTGGGTCTAGTGACAACAGCTGAACAGTGATACTGTTAAAGTGCATGTGGATAGTGTAGGTAGGAAAGCATTAGAACCTCTATCACATTTTATTGCTCTCTGTCCCTGTTAGGTAGGGTCACCCTCTCTATCTGATCTGGTAACCATTTGTAGGCAGGTGCCTAGTGGGAGTGTGACACTGTTTTTTTTTGTTACAGTAATGTCTGGTACTGGTTAACTCTTAAAGTGTTTAGAATGTCTTCTGCTAACAGGTTTCCCAGGAACCAGGGAAAGGTTAGCTATTGTTGGCTCCTGGGAACTCAATGCACTGCCCCCTTGTGGTGGACTATAAATTCAAGGGAAGATAGCTCTGGAAGACCCTTAGCTCGAAAAGGAATGCTACAGAATCTGATTCTGGTCTGAGCATGTGGTTTCCCATTTGTGGGGGTACTGGAAGTGGACTCACCTCAAATTGGCTTTTGCTATATGGACTCTATATGACATTGCATAAAGGTATGAGCTGAGCAGCCTGAATTGAGAGGAGTGGGATTATGTTAAGGAACCCTGAGAGACTGTTCTATTTGACTGTAAACTTGCACAACTTTCAGTAACAGCTAAAGTTTTATAACAAAAAGAGTGTGTGGTCTGAAGTGCTTAGGAAAAGGAGTGCATGGAAGGTGTACAAAATTTGAATTTCTTATTTTATTTTATTTTTATTATTAATTTTATTTTTATTTTTATTTTATTATTTTCTATATTTTATTATTTTTATATTTTTTTATAATTTTTCTTCTTATTTTCATTTTTTATTTTTTATTTTAATTTTTATTTTAAATTTTAATTTAATTTTATTTATTTTTATATTTTTACTCTTTCATTTTATTTTTATTTTTATTTATTTTTAATTCTCCATATGATCTTTACTTCTATTTCATGCCTTAATGATTAATCAAATAGTACACAATAGATAACCATATATCTTTTAGCATATACGATTTGTACATATTTTTTTACTTTTTTTATCATTTTAATCTATTTTATTACTATGTATAATAAACTTTATTCTGTTATGTATATATGACTGTGAATAGGAAGTAAGGTGGTGGTTCTTAATATATATTTTATACTAAAATTACATAATGTCACTGATTATCCAGCGATTCGTTTTATAAAGAACCAGGGAGAGCTTTGAGAGACCTAGTCCTCCTGTATGAGGAGGGGAACACGGAGGTGGTCTCGGTCATTGATGCCCCGGACCCATCTGTGGAACCCTCCCATACACAGAGGACCTTGATCCCCAAAAAAACCTTCAAACCCAAATCAGAAAAGTTTCCGAATCTAACCACCAACACAAACATCTGCACTTTTGTCCAACGGGTTTCCCAAGACCTTAAGACAACCTCTTGGCCATCTGTACCTAGCAATTTAACACGTGAACAAACTGTGGCTTTAAAACAACTACAAGCCAACAAAAACATCTTGATCAAACCATCCGATAAGGGCGGCAACATCGTTATTATGTCGCCCTTCCAATATGAACAGATGTGCCTAAAGGTCTTGGAAAACCTTGATTGGTACCGTCCGATCTCTCCAATATGTATTCAGGGCTTCATTGAGGAATATAAACTCCTATGCACCAATGCTTTTTTAGAAGGCCTTATAGACAAGGACGTATACAATTTTCTTAATGTAAAACATCCCAAAACACCAACTTTTTATACGTTACCCAAGGTGCACAAGAGTATCTCCTCCCCCCCAGGCAGACCCATCATATCGGGCAATGAGTCATTAACAGAGAATGCCAGCAAATGTGTCGACTCCTTTCTGATCTCTCGCGTACTTGGCCTGCCCTCATATATACGCGACACGACCGACCTCCTTAAACATTTAGAAGAGATTCAGGTCCCTCTGGATGCCCTGCTCGTTGCCATTGATATTGAGGCCTTGTACTCAAGTATCCCGCACGAGCAGGGCATCCTGATGGCTGAATCCTTCTTAAAAGAACAAGATCGCACCACTTGGCCTCTTATGAACTTTGTCCTTGAACTACTTAGGTTCATTTTGACTAGAAACTATTTCACTTTTCTAGAGCAAATATATTTGCAAACACAGGGGGTTGCGATGGGCACTTGCTGCGCACCGTCCTATGCCAACCTATATCTTGGTGGCTGGGAGCGTCTGGTGTTTTCCAATGAGAGCATGGAGCAATGGCTGTCACATGTTCTAATTTGGTATAGATTTATTGATGATCTATTGATCATCTGGACAGGCAGCAGAGAGGATCTACAGAAATTTTTGTTGGCATTGGACAACAGTGATCTAAACTTGAAATTCACACATACAATTAGTCACCAACGAATTTTGTTCCTGGATATTAACATCTCTCTGATGCCTGATGGTCATATTGACACAGACTTTTATCGTAAACCCAGCGCTGGAAACACTATACTGTGCGCAGCAAGTGCCCATCCCACCCCCCTTATAAAAAGCATCCCCTATGCTCAATATCTCAGACTCCGCAGAAACTGTGCCACTGACACTAACTTTCACATCCAAGCCAACCATTTGAAACAGAGGTTGCTTGCCAGGGGCTACTCCAGGAGCCTCCTGAGAAAAGCATTTAATCGGGCTAAGGCCCGACCCAGATCTGAACTCCTATATAAAACCACTTCTAAAGATGATCAACAAAATGTGAGATTCATCACAAGGTTCTCGGCACATGAAGGAACACTTCGCGATGTCTTACATAAACATTGGCCAATCCTCACACAGAACCACACGTTGAATAAATACCTGAGACCAAAACCAGACTTGGTCTTTAGGTGAGCAGTGTCTCTTAGGGACAGTCTTGTCAAAAGTCATTACAATATTCAAACCCCCATCACAGAACCAAAAAAAAGGTACATACCCCTGTGGATCCTGTAACAACTGCCCTTGGATCCACACGGGTAATGGTATCTGCCTACCTAATGGCCAGTGGTGGAAATCGAAACAATATGCTGACTGTAACACACAGGGACTGGTTTATTTGATGACTTGCCAGTGTGGCTCTTACTATGTTGGCAAGACAATACGTAAACTAGGACAGAGGATTGGGGATCACGTATATTATTCAGAGGGAGGCACATACCAGACTAGTGTTACCCGACACATAAATCTACATCATAAGTTTGACAATTCTGTTGTTTCATTCTTTGTCCTGGAGGTCATTCCCCAAGATCCTGGGGTGGGAATTGGGACAAGCGTATTCTCCAAAAAGAATCATATTGGATTGAAGCACTAGACGCTACCAAACCCCCAGGTGTTAACAAAATGGTTTCCTACAAACCATTCCTGGGTTAAAAAGTGGGAGAAGTACATGCTATATCTCCTGCATGAACGTTCTGGGTGTCCCTGGGTGGGCTCATTTGGCCGACAGTCACACCGATTCAGCACATAGACGTTTGTAGTTGTGGGAGGTTATGAGAGTTTCCCACACCTCCATTAGTTTGGAGGGTGAAATTGTTATTTTTGGTTCAATTATAAGTTTTCTTCTATATTTATTTTGATGTGCTTTCTCCCTTTTTTCCCTAGGATCGCTATTAAATGCTTGTTACTCAATACCAGCAAACAGGTTCACATTATGATGCTAAATTGATGTAATATGCAACACAGAATATACTGTGATGTTTATTCATGGTCATTGACAGCCCCAAGCGAGCAGCGCTATTCATGGGGCCATACAATGTACCATGATTACAGTGTTAATTATGTATGAATATGGGTGTCTTAACATTGATGTATTAGTTTATTGGTATATTTTTTGTCATTAGGTTTTCAATGTATATATATGGAGCTCACAAGTTCCTTTTATCTGTATGCAGGGAAGTTTGTGTACATCCACAGGTCTCTTGCTTTCCATCACCCAGACTGTAGGGGGCGGCATTACCCGGCACTCCCAACGGATGTGTGGTCCCTGGACTGACTGACATACCGGGACATGTTCCTGCCTATGTCCGGTCATGTGGTTGCGTACAGCTGTGTTTGCGGCTGACCACTACGCAACACGGCGCATGCCCTGTCATATGGGATGCGCCGTTAGGGACCTGGCCCGACGCGCTGACGTCACTTCCGCCCGCATGCACGCCGGGTTGAGGGGATGCTTAAAAGGCGGCGAGATGGCGTTACCCTTGCAGATGCCGGGGTTTACACCATCAGATACCATACACGGTAAGCACCATGGAGCCCCATTCGGGGAGGCGATCTCCATATGCCACTTTGCAAACTCCTTCGTTTATTCATACATACTTTATCTTATTCCATCTAGACGCTTGAAAGTGACTGACCATAGAGGAGAGTTCCCACACAGGAGACCAATATCTCTCTCTTTGTCTGACATTTTTCAACACTGAAGGCCCCCTCTAACTGTAAGGCTTTGGGATACTCTACTTGTGCCTATGAGGACATCACCTTTGGAGCCCTTTCCGGCGTATGTATGTATGTATGTATAGTTCAATCTATACTCCCTAGATTTGGTAAGCTCAATCTCAGCACAGCACCCAATATCCCTTTCATATTGGGATTATATTTCCCTCACATATTATCTTATTATAACCTCTTTATATCTCACAGACTAAAGTGCTGTGTTGATTGGCTAACAGCCTCAAAGGCATCTCTGAGCAGCAAGCATTCTTTTTTACATACAGGTATTTACTGGTATGTGGTTTTAATACACAATCAGACTATACACCGCATGCTGCCTGTTTAACCCCCTCCACATCCGTGGGTGAGGCGTTCACTGGGTGGCCACCTTTGCATGTTGTGGGGTGATGGAGGCTTGAGACACCTTTGGTGCATGTGCATGTTAATAACTCCCTTGTACAGTAATGTTGTTTACATCATTCCTAACATATATTCTCTATTACACAGGAACTCTAAGGCAAATTCAATTATTATATAATCAATATACCCCTGAAGAAGCGGATCTCTGAAACCGCGAAACATGTTGGGTTGATACCCGGTGCTTTGTTCTGGAATCACCGTTTTTTGTATAATGTACTGTAATTGCCTATAAGAATACATCTGTATACATTTGATACATTGCTCTGTACTTTTATGTCCTATGTCTATGTTTTGTCTTAGTATGTATTGTTTTTAATACAAGAATAAAGTTTGTATATTTTTATACACGGTGGTTTTCCATCAATAGCTACAGTACCGTTAAAATCCCACTAGCCCTCTACCATTTTCTTTTTTTCTTCCTCCCTTTTTTCAATCCCTTTCCCCATCTCTCCTGCCCTCCCTCCCCCCCTCCCCTCTCCTTCCTCCCCTTTCCCTTCCCATCCCGTTCTCACCCCTATCCCTTTCTCCGCACCCCTATTCCCCTTCTCTTTTCCCCCCTTTTTTTCACTCCTCTTTCCTTTTCCTTTCTTCTCCCTTCTATTATTTTCTTTTCTTTCCTCCTTACTCCTCTTTTCCCCTTTTTTTCCCCTATTGAAAACACAGTCTCGGTGCCGGACCCCCACACCCAGGTCCCGCACAACCTGTCTTTTCTTGAATTTCTTATTTTATTTTATTTTTATTATTAATTTTATTTTTATTTTTATTTTATTATTTTTTTATATTTTATTATTTTTTATATTTTTTTATAATTTTTCTTCTTATTTTCATTTTTTATTTTTTATTTTAATTTTTATTTTAAATTTAAATTTAATTTTATTTATTTTTATATTTTTACTCTTTCATTTTATTTTTATTTTTATTTATTTTTATTTCTCCATATGATCTTTACTTCTATTTCATGCCTTAATGATTAATCAAATAGTACACAATAGATAACCATATATCTTTTAGCATATAAGATTTGTACATATTTTTTAACTTTTTTTTATCATTTTAATCTATTTTATTACTATGTATAATAAACTTTATTGTGTTATGTATATATGATTGTGAATAGGAAGTGAGGTGGTGGTTCTTAATATATATTTTATACTAAAATTACATAATGTCACTGATTATCCAGCGATTCGTTTTATAAAGAACCAGGGATTGTGCTAACTCTACTTCCTGACCGGTTTGGGGACACCCACTGTATATTACTAGAAACAGGAAGTATTAGCACAATGAATTGGCATCCACCCCACTCCTCTGATTGGCTGCGAACATGATTCGTTTGCTACAAATAGGCTTTGCCACTGACAGGAAGTGATGTCTTTGAAAATGCCCATTGTAGGCAGGTGAAACGCGTCGACGCACTTCCTGGCAGGCTATCATCACACGACGTCACTTCCTAAACACCCGTGGAACGCACGCCGGCAGCGTACCCGGAAGCGGAACGGTTTTAGCTGTGACCATTGTCTGTGATTTTACGCTGATACTTCAAGAATGTTTGTGAATAGTTTCTATATATTTTAATTTAATAAATATCATACGGGCTTCACTATTTGGCTCCTCCCCTCCTTTCTTTGAGCATTTGAACTGGGAGATACTATAGAAGAGGCTGGAGGTGCTCTGGAGATTTCACCTATCCATCCATCCATACTGGTTGTCCTGCAATAACTACTGCAGATTTAAGGCTCTATTATATCCTGAATTTGATGAGTGCATCCCCAAAAGGGATCTGTGTGAAGGCACTTTGGCACCTGTGTGGAGCACTAAAAACACTTTTATTCAGCACGAATACGTATTTCAAGTGGATATTTTCTTTGGACTGCACTTTATTTAGCACTTTTTGCACAATAATTTTGCACAATTGATATAACTTTAGTGCACTTTAATAATTATTGTATTCAAAAAATGAGGACGTTTAATGATTTAAGCACAGCATTTTTTATTCATGTTAAATAATTTTATATTTGGTACACTGTTATCTTTATTTATACTATGATTGATCTTAGCGGTTGTCACTGATGCACTTTATATTTTATTACTCTTATTTGATTATTTATATGCCTGGTAGCGCTGTTTTATACATCTTATACGTTTTCTTGTTTTTTTACCTTGTGAGCAGCAGCTGCAGGTGACACTATTTACTACTTATTATATGTTTAGCGCGGGTTTTAATACACGTAATTTTACATTCAACTGGATTGCTTTACCAGTGACTTAGGAAACCATGGAGGAACCATGTTCCTCTTGACTTCCTTTCCTTCTGCAATGTAGCTGCAGTTGAGTGTCACCTGCAGTGGAGAAAGTAGACTGCAGCTATCTACACACTGTCCAGTCACAGGTTGGGAGTGGGAAGAGAACTTTAAGTGAAAGTGAAGCTGCAGCGAACAAAAGTTCAGGTCCCTTTCCCTGCCAGGCAGGATTGTACTGTACAGTGCATCCGGAAAGTATTCACAGCGCTTTACTTTTTCAACATTTTTTTTATTACAGCCTTATTCCAAAATTAATTAAATTTGCTATTTTCCTAAAAATTATACAAACCATACCCAATAATGACAACATGAAAGGAGCTTGTTTGATATGTTTGCAAATTTATTTAGAAAAAATTAAAAATAAAAAAATCACACGTAGATAAATATTCACAGCCTTTGCCATGACACTCAAAATTGAGCTCAGGTGCATCCTTTTTCCACTGATCATTCTTAAGATGTTTCTACGACTTGATTGGAGTCCACCTGTGGTAAATTCAGTTGATTGAACATGATTTGGAAAGGTACACATCTATCTATATAAGGTCCCACAGTTAACACTGCATGTCAGTGTACAAACCAAGCCATAAAGTCTAAGGAATTTCTCTGTAGACCTCTGAGACAAGATGGTATCCAGGCACAGATCTGGGGAAGGGTACAGAAAAATGTCTGCAGCATTGAATGTCCCAATGAGCACAGTGGCCTCCATCATCCATAAATGGAAGAAGTTTGGAACCACCAGGACTCTTCCAAAGCAGGCCGCCTGGCCAAACTGAGCGATCGGGGAACAAGGGCCTTAGTCAGGGAGGTGACCACCAAGAAGCCGATGGTCACTCTGACAGAGCTCCAGCGTTTCTCTGTGGAGAGAGTAGAAGAGAACCTTCAACAAGCACAACCATCTCTGCAGCACTCCACTAATCAGGCCTGTATGGTAGAGTAGCCATATGGAAGCCACCCCTCAGTAAAAGGCACATGACAGCTTGCCTGGAGTTTGCCAAAAGGCACCGGAAGGACTATCAGACCAAGGGAAACAAAATTCTCTGGTCTGATAAAACAAAGATGGAACTCTTTGTCATTATGGGTTATTGTTTGTAGAATTTTTAAGAAAATAATGAATTGAATAAATTTTGCAATAAGACTGTAACATAACAAAATGTGGAGAAAGTTAAGCGCTGTGATGGACTGTATATACACTTCTTAAAAAAATGAAAAGGAACACTTTTTAATCAGATTATGGCATCAAGTCAATTAAACTCTTGGGGTATTGATCTGGTCAGTTAAATAGCAGAGGGAATTGTTAATCAGCTTCAGCTAGACAGATCCTTGGGGGACCCCACTTTCCACCCTAATCCGTGTGCTCCCCATTTAGCACCACCCTATGGACTCACCCCTGGAGCCAGTTCTCTATCCAGGTACTCACCCTATGGTCCATACCTACGTACATTAGTTTGTACAGTAAGCGTTTGTGGGGAACTGTGTCAAATGCCTTTGCAAAGTCCAGATACACCACATCCACAGGCCTTCCTTTATCTAGATGGCAACTCACTTCATCGTAGAAGGTTAATAGATTGGTCTGGCAAGAACGATTTTTCATGAATCCATGCTGATTACTACCGTTTTCATTACTAAAGTCTTGTATATAGTCCCTTAACATCCCCTCAAAAATCTTGCAGACTACAGATGTTAGGCTGACAGGTCTATAGTTACCCAGGATATATCTCGGCCCTTTTTTAAATATTAGTACCACGTTGGCTTTTTTCCAATCAGCTGGCACCATTTCCATCTGTAGACTATCCGTAAAGATCAAGAATAAATGGAATGAGAGTATGCAGCTAGTTTCTGGAGGATGAAGGGATTGATACCATTGAATGGCCCCCACGCTCGCCTAACCTAAATCAAATAGAACACCTCTGGGACATTATTTTTCGGTCCATCTGACCCCGCCAGGTTGCACCTCAGCCTGTTCAGGAGCTCAGTGATGCCCTGGTCCAGATCTGGGAGGAATCCATCTGTCGTCTCATTAGGAGCATTCCCAATGTTGGCAGGCATGCATGCAAACATGTAGGGGCCATACAAACTACTGAGTAACATTTTGAGTTGCTGCAATGAAATTTCACAAAATAAACTAGACTGCTGCATAATTTTTTCACTTTGACTTTCGGGGTGTCTTTGAATTCAGCCCTCTGTAGGTTGATAATTTTCATTTCCAATCAAACAATGTGGCATCCTTTTTTTCCTAACACATTACCCAGTCCATATCAGTATAGATATGGACTGCATGAGATTTGTCCCCATTGAGATCTGATGTGTTTTCAAAGTGTTCCTTTCATTTTTTTTGAGCAGTGCATATACAGTGCTCAGCATTATTAAGTACACCCATTTTAAAAAGAAAGATTTTACTCAATATCTCAATGAACACAAGAACAATTTCCAAAACTTTGACAAAACTGAGTTTTATAGAACATTTGTTGAGCTCATTACATGAAAGTAAGGTTAATAATATGACTTTGACTACAAAATCTTCAGTTTTTTTTAATTAGTTGATGGAAAATTCAATACACCCCACAAAAAAAACTAATACATCTAGTATTTTGTATGACCTCGATTTGACCATGATTTGTAAGGACACCCCAAGTTTTGTAGGCAAAGAATGAACAAGTTGGTGACATATTGCAATATCTATATTTTTCCATTCTTCAAGAACGACCTCTTTTAGAGCCTGGATGCTGGATGGAGAGTGATGCTCAACTTATCTCTTCAGAATTCCCCACAGGTGTTCGATTGGGTTCAGATCAGGAGACATACTTGGCCACTGAATGACTTTCACCCTGTTCTTCAGTAATACACCAGTGGTCTTAGATGTGTGTTTTGGATCATTGTCATGTTGGAAAAGTGCATGACGACCAAGGACACAGAGTGATGGTAGCATCTTCTCTTTCAATATAGAGCAGTACATCTGTGAATTCATGATACTATTAATGGAATGCAGCTCCCCGAAACCAGCAACACTCATGCAGCTCCCCGACACCAGCAGCACTCATGCAGCCCCACAGGACACTACCACCACCATGTTTCACTGTAAGCACCATGCATTTTTCTTTGTACTACTCATCTTTGCGACACCATACAGTTTTAAAGCCATCTGTTCCAAAAACATTTATCTTGCTCTCATCACTCCAGAGTACAGAGTCCCAGTAGTCTTCTTTTTCCACATGGGCCCTGGCAAATTCTAGGTGGGCTTTTTTGTGCATGGGCTTTAGGAGAGGCTTTCTTCATGGATGACACCCATGCATGCCATTCCTCTGCAGTGTACGCTATATTGTGTCACAGGAAACAAGGAAACAATCACCCCAGTTCAGCTTTCTCCTTCTTTAGGTAACTGCAGTAAACTTGCATTTCAATTTTCTTCAACCCTTCTCATTAGAAGATGTTCCTGTTTCTGTGAGATAATTGCAGCTCCATCTTTGTTAAATTTTTGTATCACTTTTGCTACAGTATTGTAACTAATAAGTAAAGCTTTGCTGATCTTCTTGAAGCCTTCACTAGTGTTGAGCGAACACGGACTGTATTATTCGTGTTCGTACCGAATAATTGGATTTTTTGTACCCGAACACGGACACGGACACTTTACTGTATGTTCGGGTAAAAATCCGTGTTCGGTCGTTTTATTTCCGGGTTTTGCATGCTTTGGCGCTCTTTTCATGGCGGGCTTTCAACAGCCAATCAACAATCGTTTAACTGGTGTGCCTTAAGCCATCCCAGCCATGCCTGCAAATGTCTCAGTAGCTGTGATTGGCCGTCTGAAGCATGTGACCAAGTCTTTATAAGTTCGAGGCAGCCGCAGCGGCGTCATTATGCTGCTTAGATTCAGGGACAGAGCACACATCAACGTGCTGGCTGCTGATTAGGGAAAGATAGGCAGGAAAAAACCATTTGTGTCCGGATAGAATTGAGGGACAGGTCGGAGTGTTTAGGCAGGGCGAGTTGTAGGCATTTTAGGGATAGAGTCTGCTGAATTATATAGGGTCAGTGTCTTCTACAAACTACAATCGATATTGCTGTGTGGGGGGTGGGGTCTGCACTCAATCCTGATCTACGATCTCTTCTCAATCCTGTTAGGGACAGAGTCTGCTGAATTTTAGGGAAACTGTGTTCTACAAACTACAATCGATATTGCTGTGTGGTGTGGGATTGGAGATAGGCAGGTGTCAGTGATCCACATCCATTTTTCTGTGTGTGAGCTGCAGTGAACACAATCTTTTTGGGCTGCAGTGAACACAATCTTTTTGGGCTGCAGTGAACACAATCTTTTTGGGCTGCAGTGAACACAATCTTTTTGGGCTGCAGTGAACACAATCTTTTTGGGCTGCAGTGAACACAATCTTTTTGGGGTGCAGTGAACAAAATCTTTTTGGGGTGCAGTGAACACAATCCTTTTTGGTGTGCAGTGAACACAATCTTTGTGGGGTGCAGTGAACAAAATCCTTTGTGGGGTGCAGTGAACACAATCTTTTTGGGGTGCAGTGAACAAAATCCTTTTTGGGGTGCAGTGAACAACATCCTTTTTGGGGTGCAGTGAACACAATCTTTTTGGGGTGCAGTGAACAAAATCCTTTGTGGGGTGCAGTGAACACAATCTTTTTGGGGTGCAGTGAACACAATCTTTTTGGGGTGGAGTGAACAACATCCTTTTTGGGGTGCAGTGAACAAAATCCTTTTTGGGGTGCAGTGAACAAAATCATTTTTGGGGTGCAGTGAACACAATCTTTTTGGGGTGCAGTGAACACAATCTTTGTGGGGTGCAGTGAACACAATCTTTTTGGGGTGGAGTGAACAACATCCTTTTTGGGGTGCAGTGAACAACATCCTTTTTGGGGTGCAGTGAACACAATCTTTTTGGGGTGCAGTGAACACAATCTTTGTGGGGTACAGTGAACAGAATCTTTGTGGGGTGCAGTGAACACAATCTTTGGGGGGTACAGTGAACACAATCTTTGTGAGGTGCAGTGAACACAATCTTTGTGGGGTGCAGTGAACACAATCATTGTGGGGTGCAGTGAACTCAATCTTTGTGGGGTACAGTGAACACAATCTCATACTGAAGGTTTGAGGGTGCTGCCTGTTCCATACTCCCCCTACTCCTCATCTAGCCTTTTAGGGGTACAAACAATAGTAATTGGGGCCTAGTGTGGTTGTGTACGTGTGATATACATACACTTTTTTGGGATCATATTTTCTATTCCGCTATTTAATCAAAAACCTTTGGGGATCAGTTAAATTGGGGGATAGTCTGTGTTGGTACGTGTGAGAGAGATCCACCTTTCCAAGTTGTTGGGGTTCATCTCATACTTCTGAAGGTTTGAGGGTGCTGCCTGTTCCATACTCCCCCTACTCCTAGCCTTTTAGGGGTACAAACAATAGTAATTGGGGCCTAGTGTGGTTGTGTACGTGTGATATACATACACTTTTTTGGGATCATATTTTCTATTCCGCTATTTAATCAAAAACCTTTGGGGATCAGTTAAATTGGGGGATAGTCTGTGTTGGTACGTGTGAGAGAGATCCACCTTTCCAAGTTGTTGAGGTTCATCTCATACTTCTGAAGGTTTGAGGGTGCTGCCTGTTCCATACTCCCCCTACTCCTAGCCTTTTAGGGGTACAAACAATAGTAATTGGGGCCTAGTGTGGTTGTGTACGTGTGATATACATACACTTTTTTGGGATCATATTTTCTATTCCGCTATTTAATCAAAAACCTCTGGGGATCAGTTAAATTGGGGGATAGTCTGTGTTGGTACGTGTGAGAGAGATCCACCTTTCCAAGTTGTTGGGGTTCATCTCATACTTCTGAAGGTTTGAGGGTGCTGCCTGTTCCATACTCCCCCTACTCCTAGCCTTTTAGGGGTACAAACAATAGTAATTGGGGCCTAGTGTGGTTGTGTACGTGTGATATACATACACTTTTTTGGGATCATATTTTCTATTCCGCTATTTAATCAAAAACCTTTGGGGATCAGTTAAATTGGGGGATAGTCTGTGTTGGTACGTGTGAGAGAGATCCACCTTTCCAAGTTGTTGGGGTTCATCTCATACTTCTGAAGGTTTGAGGGTGCTGCCTGTTCCATACTCCCCCTACTCCTAGCCTTTTAGGGGTACAAACAATAGTAATTGGGGCCTAGTGTGGTTGTGTACGTGTGATATACATACACTTTTTTTGGATCATATTTTCTATTCCGCTATTTAATCAAAAACCTTTGGGGATCAGTTAAATTGGGGGATAGTCTGTGTTGGTACGTGTGAGAGAGATCCACCTTTCCAAGTTGTTGGGGTTCATCTCATACTTCTGAAGGTTTGAGGGTGCTGCCTGTTCCATACCCCCCCTACTCCTCATCTAGCCTTTTAGGGGTACAAACAATAGTAATTGGGGCCTAGTGTGGTTGTGTACGTGTGATATACATACACTTTTTTTGGATCATATTTTCTATTCCGCTATTTAATCAAAAACCTTTGGGGATCAGTTAAATTGGGGGATAGTCTGTGTCGGTACGTGTGAGAGAGATCCACCTTTCCAAGTTGTTGGGGTTCATCTCATACTTCTGAAGGTTTGAGGGTGCTGCCTGTTCCATACCCCCCCTACTCCTCATCTAGCCTTTTAGGGGTACAAACAATAGTAATTGGGGCCTAGTGTGGTTGTGTACGTGTGATATACATACACTTTTTTTGGATCATATTTTCTATTCCGCTATTTAATCAAAAACCTTTGGGGATCAGTTAAATTGGGGGATAGTCTGTGTCGGTACGTGTGAGAGAGATCCACCTTTCCAAGTTGTTGGGGTTCATCTCATACTTCTGAAGGTTTGAGGGTGCTGCCTGTTCCATACTCCCCCTACTCCTCATCTAGCCTTTTAGGGGTACAAACAATAGTAATTGGGGCCTAGTGTGGTTGTGTACGTGTGATATACATACACTTTTTTTGGATCATATTTTCTATTCCGCTATTTAATCAAAAACCTTTGGGGATCAGTTAAATTGGGGGATAGTCTGTGTTGGTACGTGTGAGAGAGATCCACCTTTCCAAGTTGTTGGGGTTCATCTCATACTTCTGAAGGTTTGAGGGTGCTGCCTGTTCCATACTCCCCCTACTCCTCATCTAGCCTTTTAGGGGTACAAACAATAGTAATTGGGGCCCAGTGTGGTTGTGTACGTGTGATATACATACACTTTTTTGGGATCATATTTTCTATTCCGCTATTTAATCAAAAACCTTTGGGGATCAGTTAAATTGGGGGATAGTCTGTGTCGGTACGTGTGAGAGAGATCCACCTTTCCAAGTTGTTGGGGTTCATCTCATACTTCTGAAGGTTTGAGGGTGCTGCCTGTTCCATACCCCCCCTACTCCTCATCTAGCCTTTTAGGGGTACAAACAATAGTAATTGGGGCCTAGTGTGGTTGTGTACGTGCGAGATACATACACTTTTTTTGATCATATTTCCTACTCCGCTATTCAATAAAAACCTTTGAGGATCAATTGAATTGCGGGATAGTCTGTGTCGGTACGTGTGAGAGAGATCCACCTTTCCAAGTTGTTGGGGTTCATCTCATACTTCTGAAGGTTTGAGGGTGCTGCCTGTTCCATACTCCCCCTACTCCTCATCTAGCCTTTTAGGGGTACAAACAATAGTAATTGGGGCCCAGTGTGGTTGTGTACGTGTGATATACATACACTTTTTTGGGATCATATTTTCTATTCCGCTATTTAATCAAAAACCTTTGGGGATCAGTTAAATTGGGGGATAGTCTGTGTCGGTACGTGTGAGAGAGATCCACCTTTCCAAGTTGTTGGGGTTCATCTCATACTTCTGAAGGTTTGAGGGTGCTGCCTGTTCCATACCCCCCCTACTCCTCATCTAGCCTTTTAGGGGTACAAACAATAGTAATTGGGGCCTAGTGTGGTTGTGTACGTGCGAGATACATACACTTTTTTTGATCATATTTCCTATTCCGCTATTCAATAAAAACCTTTGAGGATCAATTGAATTGCGGGATAGTCTGTGTCGGTACGTGTGAGAGAGATCCACCTTTCCAAGTTGTTGGGGTTCATCTCATACTTCTGAAGGTTTGAGGGTGCTGCCTGTTCCATACTCCCCCTACTCCTCATCTAGCCTTTTAGGGGTACAAACAATAGTAATTGGGGCCCAGTGTGGTTGTGTACGTGTGATATACATACACTTTTTTTGGATCATATTTTCTATTCCGCTATTTAATTTAACTGGGCCTCCATGCGAGACCTGTGTGCCTTGTTGCGCTGTTTTGAGTACTCCACCAACATGGCCAGTGGCAATGACGCCGTTCTCAGCTTAACTATCCCACTTCCATGCCTCCTTGAAAAAACAATTCGGGCGATGATGGAAGAGGATGTGGCACAGGATGAGGAGGAGGAGGAGGATGAAGAGGTAACATTTCCAAGGCTTTCAGGGCAGTCATTCGCAAGGGGCTCCGAGGGTGGGTTCCTGCACACGCAAACGCCAGGGACGCAATTGTCCAGCAGGGGCACAGTTCTGGAGGATGAGGAGGATGAGGAGGAGGAGGAGCTGGAGGAGGAGATGGAACCATGTTCACAGCAGGGTGGCACCCAGGCCAGCTCATGGCCATCACTGGTGCGTGGCTGGGGGGATACAGAGGACACGGACGATACACCTCCCACAGAGGACAGCCTTTCGTTGCCTCTGGGCAGCCTGGCACACATGAGCGATTACATGCTGCAGTGTCTCCACAACGACCGCCGAGTTGCCCACATTCTAACTTGTGCTGATTACTGGGTGGCCACGCTGCTGGATCCCCGTTACAAGGACAACGTACCGTCCTTAATTCACTCACTGGAGCGCGATCGCAAGATGCGCGAGTACAAGCGCACGCTGGTAGACGCCATGCTGCTGGCATTCCCATCTGACAGCGGGGCCACAGTGGAAGCACAAGGCAGAGGAGGAGGAGGAGGAGGTCGCCAACGCAACCAGGGCACCGCCAGCACCTCAGAAGGCAGGGTTAGCATGGTCGAAATGTGGAAAAGCTTTGTCAGCACGCCACAACAAACAGCAGCACCAGCAGCTCAGATGGAACGTCTTAGCAGGAGGCAGCATTTTACCAACATGGTGGAGCAGTATGTGTGCACACGCCTACATGTAGTGAATGACGGGTCTGCCCCCTTCAACTTCTGGGTCTCCAAATTGGGCACATGGCTTGAGCTTGCCCTTTACGCCTTGGAGGTGCTGGCGTGCCCTGCAGCCAGTGTATTATCTGAACGGGTATTTAGCACGGCTGGGGGCGTTATAACAGACAAGCGCAGCCGCCTGTCCAGAGACAATGTGGACAAGCTCACGTTCATTAAAATGAACCAGGCATGGATCCCACGGGACTTTTCCGTACCTTATGCAGAATAGCAATGGATACCGACCTTACCCACCCATTGTTCCATTTTTGCTCTTTCTCACTCTTTTGGGGTGTACCCTCATTTAAAATTTTTGAAAAGAAGCAGTGTTGGCTACCTCGTCCTCCTCCTCAGGGCCAGATTAATGTAGGGGCTATTGGAGCTGCAGCTCCAGGCCCCTACCTTTTATATAGGCCCCGGGTTGGCCATATTCACTGTTACCGCTCTTCTGTCACTTGTAAACACAGAAGTCTGGCTTCTATGCTCGCTTCCCCAGGCAGCACCCTCAGAACCTCCCCACACAGCGTGAAGGCCGGACAAGGAGGGACAGTTGGCGATGCATGGATGTGTTTATGGGCTTCAGAGACAGCATCCCATGTTGAATTAGGCATGCATGGCTGCACCCTTCCTCCTCTGGGTGCATGGCAAGGCACGGCCCTTAAGGCCCTTCAAAATCCTCAGCACCAAGCCCATGATGCTGTTAATCCGGCCCTGGTCCTCCTCCACCGCCGCTTCCACCTACACCGCCCATAGGTGTGCGCAGCCTATTGCATTAAGGTGTGCACCCCAAAGTTGAAATACACATGCATGTGTTTGCCAGCAGGGAGAGTAATGTATCGGGGCCATGTACCTGTAGGCAAGGAGAAATAGAGCAGAGCAGGTCCCAGGGAGATCTTTCCCATCTCCTCACTGGCAATGCTATGTGCCCTAGGTGATTAGGGTGTGCCCAGGCACACCCAGCACACCCTGTGCGCACGCCTATGTCACCGCTAGGCTTGTGACGGTATCAGATTTTCATGCTGCGATTAATTGATTAAGGTTTTGCCACGGTATACGGTATTATCACGGTATTCTATTATTAAATTTAAATTATTAAATTTCCACCTCACTTCAATTTCATTGCTGAATTTAGGGGCTTTGGTTCACTTATGCACATTATTATATAGTCAGTCAGTACAGACTCTGTGAACCAGGCCTAAAATAGGTCATCAAGCAGTGTCTGGCCTAACTGGTGATAACTGGTTCTGGCGCTCGGCTCCGATCCGATGGCCTGGTCATTAAGAGGGCAAATCCTTGTGGTCAAGAAGTGGTTAAACCTGAAGGAGGTGTTGTTTATAAATTACTTTACTATTGCTTTAGGCCTGGTTCACATGTATGCGGGTTGGTGGTTCACATTTGCACAGGCATAGCAGCCCATTGATTTGAATGGGCTGCTATGCCCTCATTTTCCGCAGAAAAAAGGTGCATGCAGCATTTTTTTAAAATTCAGTGGCCTTGAAATCCATCCTGCTTTTGCACCATGCGACTAACCTGCAGTTCCTGCTCTGGCAAGCTTTCTGCATTTTTTGTATACGTGGGCACGGCATTTAAAAATAAACAGTTTGCGTGTGCAGCAACGGCAGGTAAGTCGCATGGTGCAAAAGAAGGATGGATTTCATGGCCACTGCATTTTTTTAAATTCTGCATGCACCTTTTTTCAGCTGAAAACGCAGGCATAGCAGCTCAAGCCCATTCACATCAATGGGCTGCTATGCCTGTGCAAATGTGGGCCCCCAACCCGCATACATGTGAACCAGGCCTAAAGCAATAGTAAAGTCATTAATAGATAAAAACACCGGTCCTCCTGCAGGTTTAACCAATTAATGACTTTACTATTGCTTTAGGCCTGGTTCACATGTATGCGGGTTGGGGGCCCACATTTGCACAGGCATAGCAGCCCATTGATGTGAATGGGCTTGAGCTGCTATGCCTGCGTTTTCAGCTGAAAAAAGGTGCATGCAGAATTTAAAAAAATGCAGTGGCCATGAAATCCATCCTTCTTTTGCACCATGCGACTTACCTGCCGTTGCTGCACACGCAAACTGTTTATTTTTAAATGCCGTGCCCACGTATACAAAAAATGCAGAAAGCTTGCCAGAGCAGGAACTGCAGGTTAGTCGCATGGTGCAAAAGCAGGATGGATTTCAAGGCCACTGAATTTAAAAAAAATGCTGCATGCACCTTTTTTCTGCGGAAAATGAGGGCATAGCAGCCCGTTCAAATCAATGGGCTGCTATGCCTGTGCAAATGTGGGCCGCCAACCCGCATACATGTGAACCGCCAACCCGCATACATGTGAACCACCAACCCGCATACATGTGAACCAGGCCTAAAGCAATAGTAAAGTCATTAATAGATAAAAACACCGGTCCTCCTGCAGGTTTAACCACTTCTGGATCGCAAGGATTTGCCCCTTTAAAGACCAGGCCATCGGATCAGAGCGCCAGGACCAGTCATCACCAGGTAGGCCAGACACTGCTTGATGGCTATATAATAATGTAATGTGGGCTGCTAGGCGTGTGTGTGTGTATATATATATTTATTAGAGCTGCACGATTCTGGCCAAAATGAGAATCACGATTTTTTAGCTTGGAATAAAGATCACGATTCTCTCACGATTCTCTGTGTAACAAAAAAAAAAAAAATTGGGATAACTTTACTGTTACGTTTTTTTTTTTTTTTTTATTCATTAAAGTCTAATCATTGCGTTTGAAAGACTGCTGCGCAAATACAGTGTGACATAAAATATTACAACAATCGCCATTTTATTCTGTAGGGTCTCTGCTAAAAAAATATATAAAATGTTTGGGGGTTCTAAGTACTTTTCTAGCAAAAAAAAAACTGATTTTAACTTGCAAACAGCAAGTGTCAGAAAAAGATCCAGTCTTTAAGAGGTTAAACTTCCTTTCTCCCTGGCAGAGGGAAGGAAAAGATACAAATGTAATCATTTTTGTTTATAGTTAGGAGACTTAATGCTGAAAGGTGTTAGCTGAGTGAGTGAATGAGTCATCCAGCTCACTGAAATGTATCAATTCACAAGTCAGGCAGACTTGACAGAGAAACTCGGTATTTTAAAAATGCCACAATAACAATACCGTGGCTATGCAATACCGCGATATATCGAATTACCGAAAACCGGCATATGTCTAGTCACCGCCACATCCACCACCACCTCAACCTCCCTCCTACTCCATATGGGCCTCGTCCTTCAGAGATGAAGAAGAACATTGTTTTATTTTTCTGTTTTTTTTTGTTGTTTTAAGTTATTTCCCTATCCACATTTGTTTGCAGAGCACTTGCCATGCTCTTAATTACGTTTTGCTGCCATTTGCAGCACTCTAGCCCTTTCCTTTGGTGTTTTAGAGCCATTTTAGTGCCTTAAAGTTCGGGTCCCCATTGACTTCAATGGGGTTCGGTGTCCGGGAAAAGTTCGGTAAAAGTCCGGGACACGGACCCGGACTTTTTTTTAAAGTTCGGCCGAACCCGTCGAACACGGACATCTAGGTGTTCGCTCAACCCTAGCCTTCACCTTTCTTGTGCCATTGCTGACAGCGTGAAATGGGAAGGGTTTTTCTTTGTTAAGTAATGCTCTTTTATAATCAACTGTCTGCTGGATATCTGTATAATAAATAATTAGACTCACCTACAATTGAATTCTTGTTAATCAGGATTTTGCTGTCTAAAATGTAGCTTTGCTCCCAAGAATTTCATTGGGGTGTATTTATTTTTGCAACATAGTCTTGAATGAATTTGTTAGGAAAAATACTTTTTGTGTGTGCATATTAACAAATCTTGGCTACAATTAATCGATGGCCCGCATTTGTGGGAGTATTTTCTAGTAGCCATTAATGTCTAAACTGCTGGCAACAAGAGTGAGTACACCCCTAAGTGAAAATGTCCAAATTGGGCCCAAAGTGTCAATATTTTGTGTGGCCACCATTATTTTCCAGCATTGCCTTAACCCTCCTTGGCATGGAGTTCAGCAGAGCTTCACAGGTTGCCACTGGAGTCCTCTTCCACTCCTCCATGATGACATCATGGAGCTGGTGGATGTTAGAGACTTTGCGCTACTCCACCTTCCATTTGAGGATGCCCCACAGATGCTCAATAGGGTTTAGGTCTGGAGACATGCTTGGCCAGTCCATACCCTTTGCCATCAGCTTCTTTAGCAAGGCAGTGTTCGTCTTGGAGGTGTTTTTTGGGCCCAATCTCTGAAGGGAGGGGATCATGCTCTGCTTCAGTATGTCACAGTACATGTTGGCATTCATGGTTTCCTCGATGAACTGTTGCTCCCCACTGCCGGCAGCACTCATGCAGCCCCAGACCATGACGCTTCCACCACCATGCTTGACTGTAGGCAAGACACACTTGTCTTTGTACTCCTCGCCTGGTTGCCACCACACATACTTGACACCATCTGAACCAAAAAAGTTTATCTTGGTCCCATCAGACCACAGGTCATGGTTCCAGTAGTCCATGTCCTTAGTCTGCTTGTCTTCAGAAAACTGTGTATGTGCTTTCTTGTGCATCATCTATAGAATAGGCTTCCTTCTGGGACGACAGCCATGCAGACCAATTTGATGCAGTTTGCTGCGTAAGGTCTGAGCACTGACATGCCGTCCCCACCCTCACCCCTTCAACCTCTGCAGCAATGCTGGCAGCATTCCCAAAGACAATCTCTGGATATGACACTGAGCATGTGCACTCAACTTCTTTGGTTGACCATGGTGAGGCCTGTTCTGAGTGGAATCTTTCCTGTTAAACCGCTGTGTGGTCTTGGCCACCATGCTGCAGCTCAGTTGCAGGGTCTTGGCAATCTTCTTATAGCCTAGGCCATCTTTATGTAGAGCAACAATACTTTTTTTCAGATCCTCAGAGAGTTATTTGCCATGAGGTGCCATGTTGAATTCCAGTGACCAGTATGAGAAAGTAAGAGCGATAACACCAAATTTACCACATGTGCTCCCCATTCACACTTGAGACATTGTAACACTAACGAGTCACATTTCACCGGGGAGGGAAAATGTCTAATTGGCCTAATTTGGACATTTTCACTTAGGAGTGTACTCACTTTTGTTGCCAGCAGTTTAGACATTAATGGCTGTGTGTTGAGTTATTTTGAGGGGACAGCAAATTTACACTGTTATACAAGCTGTATACTCACTACTTTACATTGTAGCAAAGTGTCATTTCTTCAGTGTTGTCACATGAAAAGATATAATAAAATATTTACAAAAATGTGAGGGGTGTACTCACCTATACTGTATGTATATATATATATATATATATATATATATATATACTGTATATATTTATACACACATACACACACACACAATATACACAGTACACTATACTGTACTATACTATGCTATGCTATACTATATGTAGCGCCCTCCAATGTAGGTGCTAGGTAAAATATAGTGGGCTTTGTCTGCTTATCAGCAAGGCCATGTTTTAGCTAGGCTGGCATGTGTTCCCAGTTGTGCCTGTTGTGTTGGGAAGTCTCCCCACTGTACCCCAATGAGGGCTCTCATTGGACAGTGTAGGAAACCTGACCAATAGCACACCAGGGCTTGTATCCATCCTGGAAGGGCAGATTCTGCCACACAGCATTCTGGGAGAGGGTATAAGTATGTGGGGAGCACATGATAGATTGTCTTTGGCGGGAGTCCCAGGAGGGAGGTGATGGTTGTCTCTCCTCCTGTCAGGAAGAATTGGGTGTCCCAGGTGGCTTGCCTGAGTGGACACAGGGCTGAGCTGAGCTGCAGAGAAGGATCCTGGTGTGCTGAGGACCAGCGGAGCTTTAGGGTCGAGTTTCAGGAAAGTATTCTGAGTCATGAGTACTGCAAACTGCCCCTGGGGGTCTGCTTAGCAGAGGGGGCCACTCCAGAGGCGGTCAGAGGGATCCAGGAGCTAGCTAGCCGGTACAGGAATATAGTAAAGGGGGTGCCAGAGATTTTTTTTTTTATATTTATAAAGTTTATTAGATACAACCAGATACAGGCAATACACATGCAATACAAAAAACCTTGGTAAGAGTTTGGCATCATCAGGGCCGGACTGGGTATGAAAACCAGCCCTGGAAAAAATGACATACCAGCCCCATAGCATTGCGTCATTATACCAGCGCAACGTCATTTTTAGCGCAACGTCCCTCCCCCTAATACAATGCTGATCCCCCCTCCCCTATAACAATGCTGACCCGCTCCCCCTAATACAGTGCTGTTCCCCCCGGCCACCTACCCCCTATACAATTCTGACCCTCCCTCCCACTAATAAAATGCTGACCCCCCCAGCCCCCCTCCCCTAATACAATTCTGATCCCCCCTCCCCGAATACAATTCTGATCCCCCTCCCTCCCCTAATACACTGCTGTTTCCCCCCTCCCCTAATACAATGCTGTTTCCCCCCTCCCCTAATACAATGCTGACCCCCCTCCCCCTAATACAGTGCCGTCCCCCCGGCCCCCTCCCCCTTATACAATGATGACCCCCCTCCCCCTAATAAAATGCTGACCCCCCCAGCCCCCTCCCCCTAATACAATGCTGACCCCCCTCCCCCTAATACAATTCTGATCCCCCTCCCTTTAATAAAATGCTGATCCCCTCCCCCTAATACACTGCTCCCCCCCCCCCAATTTGGGGGGGATCAGCATTGTATTAGGGGGAGGAGGCTGGGGGGGGCAGCAGTGTATTAGGGGGAGGGGGGGCAGGTCAGCATTGTATTAGGGGGTAGAAGGATCAGCATTGTATTAGGGGGATGGGACCTGGGGGTCAGCATTTTACTAGGGGGAGGGAGGTCAGCATTGTATAAGGGGAGAAGGATCAGCATTGTATTAGGGGCCCTAATACAATGCTAATTCTCCCCCCTCCAAATGTAATACACTCAGGTCCCCCCAAGCCCCTTTACTCTTACCTGGCTGTCTAAAACAGAGCAGCTCCGCTCTGCACAGTCAGTGTCTCAGACACAGTGATGCCCGCTGGCTGGTAGTGATGTCGCGAACATAAAATTCGCCGTTCGCGAACGGCGAACGCGAACATCGGCGAATGTTCGCGAACCGGGGAACATTGCGAACCGCCATAGACTTTAATAGGCAGGCGAATTTTAAAACCCACAGGGACTCTTTCTGGCCACAATAGTAATGGAAAAGTTGTTTCAAGGGGACAAACACCTGGACTGTGGCATGCCGGGGGGGGATCCATGGCAAAACTCCCATGGAAAATTACGTAGTTGACGCAGAGTCGGGTTTTATTCCATAAAGGGCATAAATCACCTAACATTCCTAAATTGTTTGGAATAACGTGCTTTAAAACATCCAGTGTGTGTATACAATCAGGTATGATGTTGTATCGATCAGGTAGTGTAAGGGTTACGCCCGCTTCACAGTGACAGACCAAACTCCCCGTTTAACGCACCGCAAACAACCGCAAACAGACCAGAACCGACCAAAATGGGACAGGAACTGGGCTTTAAGGGTTAGGGTTAGGTTTAGTGTTAGGGGCTAGGGTTAGGGTTACGGTGAGATACTTAGGGTTAGAGTTAGTAACCCTACCCTACGCCTCTAACCCTAACCGTCTAACCCTAAGCACTAAAAATAACCCTAACCCTAGCCCTAACCCTAGTCCTAACCCTAATTCTAATTTTTTTTCTGGTTCTGGACATGCTACAGAGCTGAAACTTCACAGGTACACTTTTTAGACCCCCAGACACTGAATCACACAAAACAAGTTCTTAAAAATTGTAATTTTTTGTTAGAGAGCCAATTATTGGAAAAATTAAAAAAAATAAAAATAAAAAAATTCTTTGGATTTAGCATCTGGGGGGTCTAAAAAGTGTACCTGTGAAGTTTCAGCTCTGTAGCATGTCCAGAACAAGAAAAAAATACGAATTAGGGTTAGGGCTAGGGTTAGGCTTAGGCTAGGGCTAGGGTTAGGGCTAGGGTTAGGGTTAGGGCTAGGGTTAGCGTTAGGGTTAGGGTTATTTT